>NC_138976.1:126480647-127105647 GCF_964341445.2 Mesoplodon mirus | reverse complement strand
TGGGCACTCTCACCAAGGGCACGGCCAACATTTGAACTGTAACCATTGTCAGTATCACTGTGAGAAGTGTCACCATGGGAATTACCAACATAGGAACTGTCATCATAAGCACATTCAAAATGGGAACTGTCACCATGGACACTATCACCGTGAGGACTCTCACCATGGGAATGATCGCCATGGGCACTAACACCTTGAGAATTATCACCATGAGTACTGTCACCATGGGTATTGTCATTATGGGCACTATCAGCATTAGAACTGTTACGGTGGTCACTGTCACGATGGAATTTGTCACTGTGAGCACTGTCACGATAGGCAAAGTCACGGTTTGCACTGTCCCCTTGGGCCCTCTCACAGTGAGCACTATGATTTTGATGGTGGTGGCCATGGGCACTGCCACCATGGACACAACCAACTTGAGAATTATCACTATTTGTACTCTCAGCGTGGTCATGGTCAACAAGTGCACTACCACTATGCTCACTATGACCGTGAGCACTGTCACCATGGGCAACTTAACCATGGGCATTATCACCATGAGCACTATCACCATCGGCACTATCACTGTGATCACTATCACCATGGACACTATCATGCTGAGCACAGTTAACATGAGCATTGTAACAGTGAGCACTGTCACAATGTGTCTTGCAACCATGAGCCCAGTCACCGTGAGCACTGTCAGCATGGGTTGTCACCTTGTGCACTGTCAGCATGAGCACTGTCACCATGGGCACTATACATATTTTTCAGTGCCACCATGTGCATTACAACCATGTGCACTGTCACCTTGCACACTCTCACCATGAACACTGTCACCATGAGTAGTGTCATCATGGGCAATGGCACAGCCACCATCTGCAATCTTACCATGGTCACTATCACAGTGAGCACTGTCACCAATGGAACTACCAACGTGGGCACTGTCATCATGAGCACTTTCACCATACGAACTGTCACCATGGGCACGATGAACGTGAGAATGCTCACAATGGGCACTGTCACCATGAGCATTGTCATCATAGGCAATGTCACCGTGAGAACTATCATCATGCGCACTGTCCACAAGGGCACTATCACATTGAGCTGTATCACCATGTGTACTGTCATCTTGGGCACAGTCACCATGGGCACACTCACCAAGTACACTATCACTATGCTCACTATTACTCTGAACACTGTCCCCATGGGCACAGTAACCATGGGCACTATCACCGGGAGCATTATCAGCATCGGCAAAACAGGCGTGATAACTGTCACCATGGGTCATATTACCGTGAGCATGGCTGCCATGGGCACTGTCACGATGGGCAATGCCTCATTGGTACTCTCACCATGGGAACTGCCACTGTGCTGCCATGAGCACTTTCACTGTGAGCACTGTCACCATGGGCACTGTCACAGTGCGGAGTGTCACCATGAGCCATGTCACCATGGGAAATGTCACCGTGAGAAGTGTCACCATAGGCAATGTCACCATGGGCAATGTCACCATGGGAAATGCCATTTTGAGCACTGTCACCATGGGTACTGCCACCATGAGTACTGTCACCATGAGCACTGACACCACGAGCACTGCCACCCAGGGCAGTACCACCATGAGCACTGTCACCAAAACTGTTGCTATGAGAATTGTAACCATGGGCAATTTCTCAATGAGTAATGTCACCATGTGTATTTTGACCTTGGCATCATGAGGAATTCCACCATGGGCAATGTCACCATGGGCACTATCACTGTGAGGACTCTCAACATGAGCACGTCAACATAAGCCCTGTCACCATGGGCAATGTCACCATGAGAAGTGTCAGCATAGGCAATGTCATCGGGGGCACTGTCACCATGATCACTGCCACCACTGTCACTGTCATTTTGAGCACTGTCACCAAGGGCACTGCAACTATGAGCACTGTCACCATGAGCACTGTCACCATTGCGAGTATCACCATGTGCACTGTCACCATGGGCACTATCACAATGAGAACTGTCAGCGTGGGCACTGTCACTGTTGGCAAGGGCACCGTGGGCACATCCACCATGGGCAAAGTCACCATGGGCACTATCACTGTGAGCACTGTCAACATGAGCACGTCACCATGGGCACTGTCAACATGTGTACTATCTCGAAGGGCAATGTCACCATGAGCATAGTCAGGATGGGCAATTACACCAGGAGCACTGTCACCAAAGGCACTATCACCATGAGCAATGTCACTGTGGGCCGTGTCACCAGGGGCACTATCACCATGGTTAATGTTATCATTGGCACTTTCCCCGTGAGCACTGTCACCCTGGGCACTGTCATCATGAGCACGGTCACCGTGAGCACTATCTCCATGAGCACAGCCACTGTGAACACCATCACCATAATCACTGGCCTCATCGGTACTGTCACCATGAGCACTGCCACAATGAGCACTGTCAGCATGGGCACTTCCCCCATGAGCACTGTCTCTATGAGAACTGCTACCATGGGTATTTTCGCCATGAGTACTGTCACCCTGTGTATTGTCACCATTTGCACTGTCACCATGAGGACTATTACCGTGAGCGCTATCACCGTGATTTCTCTCACCATGGTCACTCTCACCATGGCACCTTGCGCAATGGGGGCTGTCAACATGAGTGCTCTCACCATTGGCATTATCACCGTGAGCATTCTCACTGTGGTCAGTGTCACCATGAGCACTGTCAACATGGGCATTCCTACAGTGGGCACTGTCAATGTGAGAACTGTCACCATGGGTACTGCGACTATGAGCAGTGTCTCTGTGAGTACTGTCAGCATAGGTTTTTACCGTGAGCACTGTCACCATGAGCCCTGTCACCATTTTTCAGTGCCACCATGTGCACTACCACCATGTGCACTCTCACCATGGGCACTATCACCGAGAACACTGTCACCATATGTACTCTCTTCATGTGCACTGTCATCAAGGGCACGGCCATCATGTGAACTGTAACCATTGTCAGTGTCACTGTGAGAAGTGTCACCATGGGAATTACCAACATAGGCACTGTCATCATGAGCACTTTCACAATGGGAACTGTCACCATGGGCACTATCACCGTGAGGATTCTCACCATTGGAATTATCGCCATGGGCACTCTCAGCATTAGAACTGTCACCGTGGTCGCTGTCACGATGGAATTTGTCACTGTGAGCACTGTCACGATACGCAAAGTAACGGTTTGCACTGTCCCCTTGGTCTCTGTCACAGTGAGCACTATCACTTTGACGGTGGTGTCCATGGGCACTGCCACCATGGACACTACCAACTTGAGAATTATCACCATTTGTACTCTCAGCGTGGTCATGGTCAACAAGTGCACTATCACTATGCTCACTATGACTGTGAGCACTGTCACCATGGGCACCATAACCATGGGCACTATCACCGTGAGCACTATCACCATCGGCACTATCACCATGGACACTATCATGGTGAGCACAGTTAAAATGAGCATTGTAAATGTGAGCACTGTCACAATGGGTATTGCAACCATGTGCCCAGTCACCGTGAGCACTGTCAGCATGGGTTGTCACCTTGTGCACTGTCAGCATGAGCACTGTCACCATGGGCACTATAACTATTTTTTAGTGCTGCCATGTGCATTACAAACATGTGCACTGTCACCTTGTACACAAACAACATGTGCACTGTCACCATGAGTACTGTCATCATGGGCAATGTCACAGCCAACATCTGCAATCTTACCATGGACACTATCACTGTGAGCACTGTAACCAATGGATCTACCAACATGGGCACTGTCATCATGAGAAATTTCACCATACGAACTGTCACCTTGGGCACGATGAACGTGAGAACGGTCACCATGGGCACTGTCACCATGAGCATTGTCACCATATGCACTGTCACCGTGTGAACTGTCACCATGCGCAGGGTCAACAAGGGCACTATCACATGGAGCATTATCACCATGTGTACTGTCACCATAGGCACTGTCACCATGGGCATGGTCACGAAGTACACTATCACTATGCTCACTATTACTCTGAACACTGTCACCATGGGCACCTTAACCATGGGCACTAACTCCGGGAGCATTATCAGCATCGGGACCACAATCATGATAACTCTAACCATGGGTCATATCACTGTAAGCACGGTTACCATGGGCAATGTCACCATGGGAAATGCCATTTTGAGCACTGTCACCATGGGTACTGCCACCATGAGCACTGTCACCATGAGCACTGACACCACGAGCAGTGCCACCCAGGGCAGTACCACCATGAGCACTGTCACCATAACTGTTGCTATGAGAAATGTAACCATGGGCAATTTCTCAATGAGTAATGTCACCATGTGTATTTTCACCTTGGGCACTCTCAACGTAAACCGTATTACAATTAGCACTTTCACTGTGAACACTGTCACCATGGGCACTGGCACAATGCGGTGTGTCACCGTGAGCCATGTCACCATGGGAAATGTCACCGTGAGAAGTGTCACCATAGGCAATGTCACCATGGGCAATGTCACCATGGGAAATGCCATTTTTTAGCACTGTCACCATGGGTACTGCAACCATGAGTACTGTCACCATTGGCAGTATGACCATGTGCACTGTCACCATGGGCACTATCACCATAACAACTCTCAGCGTGAGCACTGTCACTGTGGGAACTGGCATTGTGTGCAATTCCACCATGGGCAATGTCACCATGGGCACTATCCCTGCAAGCACTGTCAATATGAGCACGTCAACATGAGCCCTGTCACCATGAGCAATGTCACCGTGAGAAGTGTCACTATAGGCAATGTCACCGTAGGCCCTGTCAACATGATCACTGCCACCACTGTCACTGTCATTTTGAGCACTGTAGCCATGGGTACTGCAACCATTAGCACTGTCACCATGAGCAGTGTCAACATTGCCACTCATACAGTGGGCGTTGTCACTGTGAGCACGGTCACCATGGGTACTGCCACCATGAGCAGTGTCTCTGTGAGTACTGTCAGCATGGGTTTTTACCGTGAGCACTGTCACCATGAGCAATGTCACCATTTTTCTGTGCCACCATGTGCACTACAACCATGTGCACTCTCACCATGGGCACTATCACCGAGAACACTGTCACCGTAAGTACTGTCTTCATGGGCACTCTCACCAAGGGCACGGCCAACATTTGAACTGTAACCATTGTCAGTATCACTGTGAGAAGTGTCACCATGGGAATTACCAACATAGGAACTGTCATCATAAGCACATTCAAAATGGGAACTGTCACCATGGACACTATCACCGTGAGGAATCTCACCATGGGAATGATCGCCATGGGCACTAACACCTTGAGAATTATCACCATGAGTACTGTCACCATGGGTATTGTCATTATGGGCACTATCAGCATTAGAACTGTTACGGTGGTCACTGTCACGATGGAATTTGTCACTGTGAGCACTGTCACGATAGGCAAAATCACGGTTTGCACTGTCCCCTTGGGCCCTCTCACAGTGAGCACTATGATTTTGATGGTGGTGGCCATGGGCACTGCCACCATGGACACAACCAACTTGAGAATTATCACTATTTGTACTCTCAGCGTGGTCATGGTCAACAAGTGCACTACCACTATGCTCACTATGACCGTGAGCACTGTCACCATGGGCAACTTAACCATGGGCATTATCACCATGAGCACTATCACCATCGGCACTATCACTGTGATCACTATCACCATGGACACTATCATGCTGAGCACAGTTAACATGAGCATTGTAACAGTGAGCACTGTCACAATGTGTCTTGCAACCATGAGCCCAGTCACCGTGAGCACTGTCAGCATGGGTTGTCACCTTGTGCACTGTCAGCATGAGCACTGTCACCATGGGCACTATAACTATTTTTCAGTGCCACCATGTGCATTACAACCATGTGCACTGTCACCTTGCACACTATCACCATGAGCACTGTCACCATGAGTACTGTCATCATGGGCAATGGCACAGCCACCATCTGCAATCTTACCATGGTCACTATCACTGTGAGCACTGTCACCAATGGAACTACCAACATGGGCACTGTCATCATGAGCACTTTCACCATACGAACTGTCACCATGGGCACGATGAACGTGAGAATGGTCACCATGGGCACTGTCACCATGAGCATTGTCATCATAGGCAATGTCACCGTGAGAACTATCATCATGCGCACTGTCCACAAGGGTACTACCACATTGAGCTGTAATACCATGTGTACTATCATCTTGGGCACAGTCCCCATGGGCACACTCACCAAGTACACTATCACTATGCTCACTATTACTCTGAACACTGTCCCCATGGGCACAGTAACCATGGGCACTATCACCGGGAGCATTATCAGCATCGGCAAAACAGGCGTGATAACTGTCACCATGGGTCATATCACCGTGAGCATGGCTGCCATGGGCACTGTCACGATGGGCAATGCCTCATTGGTACTCTCACCATGGGAACTGCCACTGTGCTGCCATGAGCACTTTCACTGTGAGCACTGTCACCATGGGCACTGTCACATTGCGGAGTGTCACCATGAGCCATGTCACCATGGGAAATGTCACCGTGAGAAGTGTCACCATAGGCAATGTCACCATGGGCAATGTCACCATGGGAAATGCCATTTTGAGCACTGTCACCATGGGTACTGCCACCATGAGTACTGTCACCATGAGCACTGACACCACGAGCACTGCCACCCAGGGCAGTACCACCATGAGCACTGTCACCAAAACTGTTGCTATGAGAATTGTAACCATGGGCAATTTCTCAATGAGTAATGTCACCATGTGTATTTTGACCTTGGCATCATGAGGAATTCCACCATGGGCAATGTCACCATGGGCACTATCACTGTGAGGACTCTCAACATGAGCACGTCAACATAAGCCCTGTCACCATGGGCAATGTCACCATGAGAAGTGTCAGCATAGGCAATGTCATCGGGGGCACTGTCACCATGATCACTGCCACCACTGTCACTGTCATTTTGAGCACTGTCACCAAGGGCACTGCAACTATGAGCACTGTCACCATTGCGAGTATCACCATGTGCACTGTCACCATGGGCACTATCACAATGAGAACTGTCAGCGTGGGCACTGTCACTGTTGGCAAGGGCACCGTGGGCACATCCACCATGGGCAAAGTCACCATGGGCACTATCACTGTGAGCACTGTCAACATGAGCACGTCACCATGGGCACTGTCAACATGTGTACTATCTCGAAGGGCAATGTCACCATGAGCATAGTCAGGATGGGCAATTACACCAGGAGCACTGTCACCAAAGGCACTATCACCATGAGCAATGTCACTGTGGGCCGTGTCACCAGGGGCACTATCACCATGGTTAATGTTATCATTGGCACTTTCCCCGTGAGCACTGTCACCCTGGGCACTGTCATCATGAGCACGGTCACCGTGAGCACTATCTCCATGAGCACAGCCACTGTGAACACCATCACCATAATCACTGGCCTCATCGGTACTGTCACCATGAGCACTGCCACAATGAGCACTGTCAGCATGGGCACTGTCACAATGCGGAGTGTCACCATGAGCCATATCACCATGGGAAATGTCACTGTGAGAAGTGTCACCATAGGCAATGTCACCATGGGCAATGTCACCATGGGAAATGCCATTTTGAGCACTGTCACCATGGGTACTGCCACCATTAGTACTGTCACCATGAGTACTGTAACCATTGGCAGTATGACCATGTGCACTTTCACGATGGGCACTATCACCATGACAACTCTCAGCGTGAGCACTGTCACTGTGGGAACTGGCATTGTGTGCCATTCCACCATGGGCAATGTGACCATGGGCACTATCACTGTGAGCACTGTCAATATGAGCACGTCTACATGAGCCCTGTCACCATGAGCAATGTCACCGTGAGAAGTGTCACTATAGGCAATGTCACCGTAGGCACTGTCACCATGGTCACTGCCACCACGGTCACTGTCATTTTGAGCACTGTCACCATGGGTACTGCAACCATGAGCACTGTCACCATGAGCACTGTCACCATTGTGAGTATCACCATGTGCACTGTCACCATGGGCACTATCACAATGAGAACTGTCAGTGTGGGCACTGTCACTGTTGGCAAGGGCACCGTGGGCACTTCCACCATGGGCAATGTCACCATGGGCACTATCACTGTGAGCACTGTAAACATGAGCACGTCACCATGGGCACTGTCAACATGGGTACTATCTCGAAGGGCAATGTCACCATGAGCATTGTCAGGATGGGAAATTTCACCATGAGCACTGTCACCAAAGGCACTATCACCATGAGCAATGTCACTGTGGGCCGTGTCACCATGGGCACTATCACCATGGTTAATGTTATCATTGGCACATTCCCCGTGAGCACTGTCACCCTGGGCACTGTCATCATGGGCACAGTCACCGTGAGCACTATATCCATGAGCACAGCCACTGTGAACACCATCACCATAATCACTGGCCTCATCGGTACTGTCACCATGAGCACTGCCACAATGAGCACTGTCAGCATGGGCACTACCCCCATGAGCACTGTCACTATGAGAACTGCTACCATGGGTATTTTCACCATGAGTACTGTCACCCTGTGTATTGTCACCATTTGCACTGTCACCATGAGGACTATTACCGTGAGCACTATCAAAGTGAGCTCTCTCACCATGGTCACTGTCACCATGGCACCTTGCACAATGGGGAATGTCAAAATGAGTGCTGTCACCATTGCCACTATCACCGTGAGCCTTCTCACTGTGGTCAGTGTCACCATGGGCGCTGTCTCCATGAGCACTGTCAGCATAGGCAATGTCACCGTGGTCAGTGTCACCATGAGCACTGTCAACATGGGCACTCATACAGTGGGCGCTGTCACTGTGAGCACTGTCACCATGGGTACGGCCACCATGAGCAGTGTCTCTGTGAGTACTGTCAGCATGGGTTTTTACCGTGAGCACTGTCACCATGAGCCTTGTCACAATTTTTCAGTGCCACCATTTGCACAACCACCATGTGCACTCTCTCCATGGGCACTCTCACAGAGAACACTATCTCCATAAGAACTGTCTTCCTGGGCACTGTCACCAAGGGCACGGCCATCATGTGAACTGTAACCAATGTCAGTATCACTGTGAGAAGTGTCACCATGGGAATTACCAACATAGGCACTGTCATCATGAGCACTTTCAGAATGGGAACTGTCACCATGGGCCCTATCAACGTGAGGACTCTCACCATGGGAATGATCGCCATGGGCACTATCAGCATTAGAACTATCACCGTGGTCACTGTCATGATGGAATTTGTCACTGTGAGCACTGTCACGATAGACAAAATCACGGTTTGCACTGTCCCCTTGGGCCCTGTCACAGTGAGCACTATCACTTTGACGGTGGTGTCCATGGGCACTGCCACCATGGACACTACCAAATTGAGAATTATCACCATTTGTACTCTCAGCGTGGTCATGGCCAACAAGTGCACTATCAATATGCTCACTATGACCGTGAGCACTGTCACTATGGGCACCTTAATCATGGGCACTATTACCGTGAGCACTATCACCATCGGCACTATCATTGTGATCACTGTCACCATAGACACTATCATGGTGAGCACATTTAACATGAGCATTGTAACAGTGAGCACTGTCACAATGGGTAATGCAGCCATGAACCCAGTCACCGTGAGCACTGTCAGCATGGGTTGTCACCTTGTGCACTGTCAGCTTGAGCACTGTCACCATGGGCACTATAACTATTTTTCAGTGCAACCATGTGCATTACAACCACGTGCACTGTCACCTTGGACACTATCACCATGAGAACTGTCAACATGAGTAGTGTCATCATGGGCAATGGCACAGCCACCATCTGCAATTTTACCATGGTCAATATCACTGTGAGCACTGTCACAAATGGAACTACCAACATGGGCACTGTCATCATGAGCACTTTCACCATACCAACTGTCACCATCGGCACTATGAACGTGAGAACACTCACCATGGGCACTGTCACCATGAGCATTGTCACCATAGGCACTGTCACCGTGAGAACTGTCACCATGTGCAGGGTCAACAAGGGCACTATCACATGGAGCAGTATCACCATGTGTACTGTCACCATAGGCACTGTCACCATGGGCACGTTCACCAAGTACACTATCACTATGCTCACTATTACTCTGAACACTCTCAACATGGGCACTATCTCCGGGAGCATTATCAGCATCGGTACCGCAATCATGATTACTGTAACCATGGGTCATATTACCGTAAGCACGGATACTATGGGCACTGTCACCATGTGCATGGCCCCATCGGTACTCTCACCATGGGAACTGCCACCATGAGCACTGTTACCATGAGCACTGGCACCACGAGCACTGCCACCCAGGGCAGTGCCACCATGAGCACTGTCACCATAACTGTTGGTATGAGAATTGTAACCATGGGCCACTTCTCAATGAGTAATGTCACCATGTGTATTTTCACCTTGGGCACTCTCAACATAAACAGTATTACCATTAGCACTTTCAATGTGAGCCAGGTCACCATGGGCAGTGTCACAGTGCAGAGTGTCACCATGAGCCATGTCACAATGGGAAATGTCACCGTGAGAAGTGTCACCATAGGCAATGTCACCATGGGCAATGTCACCATGGGAACTGCCATTTTGAGCACTGTCACCATGGGTGCTGCAACCATGAGTACTGTCACCATGAGTACTGTCACCATTGGCATTATGACCATGTGCACTGTCACCATGGGCACTATCACCATGACAACTCTCAGCGTGAGCACTGTCACTGTGGGAACTGGCATTGTGTGCAATTCCACCATGGGCAATGTGACCATGGGCACTATCACTGCAAGCTCTGTCAATATGAGCACGTCTACATGAGCCCTGTCACCATGAGCAATGTCACCGTGAGAAGTGTCACTATAGGCAATGTCACCGTAGGCACTGTCACCATGGTCACTGCCACCACTGTCACTGTCATTTTGAGCACTGTCACCATGGGTACTGCAACCATGAGCACTGTCACCATGAGCAGTGTCAACATGGGCACTCATACAGTGGGCGCTGTCACTGTGAGCACGGTCACCATGGGTACTGCCACCATGAGCAGTGTCTCTGTGAGTATTGTCAGCATGGGTTTTTACCGTGAGCACTGTCACCATGAGCCCTGTCACCATTTTTCAGTGCCACCATGTGCACTACAACCATGGGCACTCTCACCATGCGCACTATCACTGAGAACACTGTCACCGTAAGTACTGTCTTCATGGGCACTGTCACCAAGGTCACGGCCAACATGTGAACTGTAACCATTGTCAGTATCACTGTGAGACGTGTCACCATGGGAATTACCAACATAGGAACTGTCATCATGAGCACATTCAAAATGGGAACTGTCACCATGGACACTATCACCGTGAGGACTCTCACCATGGGAATGATCGCCATGGGCACTAACACCTTGAGAATTATCACCATGAGTACTGTCACCATGGGTATTGTCATTATGGGCACTATCAGCATTAGAACTGTTACGGTGGTCACTGTCTCGATGGAATTTGTCACTGTGAGCACTGTCACGATAGGCAAAGTCACGGTTTGCACTGTCCCCTTGGGCCCTGTCACAGTGAGCACTATCACTTTGCCGGTGGTGTCCATGGGCACTGCCACCATGGACACAACCAACTTGAGAATTATCCCTATTTGTACTCTCAGCGTGGTCATGGTCAACAAGTGCACTACCACTATGCTCACTATGACCGTGAGCACTGTCACCATGGGCAACTTAACCATGGGCACTATCACCATGAGCACTATCACCATCGGCACTATCACTGGGATCACTATCACCATGGACACTATCATGGTGAGCACAGTTAACATGAGCATTGTAACAGTGAGCACTGTCACAATGAATAATGCAACCATGAGCCCAGTCACCGTGAGCACTGTCAGCATGGGTTGTCACCTTGTGCACTTTCAGCATGAGCACTGTCACCATGGGCACTATACATATTTTTCAGTGCCACCATTTGCATTACAACCATGTGCACTGTCACCTTGCACACTCTCACCATGAACACTGTCACCATGAGTAGTGTCATCATGGGCAATGGCACAGCCACCATCTGCAATCTTACCATGGTCACTATCACAGTGAGCACTGTCACCAATGGAACTACCAACATGGGCACTGTCATCATGAGCACTTTCACCATACGAACTGTCACCATGGGCACGATGAACGTGAGAATGCTCACAATGGGCATTGTCACCATGAGCATTGTCATCATAGGCAATGTCACCGTGAGAACTATCATCATGCGCACTGTCCACAAGGGCACTATCACATTGAGCTGTATCACCATGTGTACTGTCATCTTGGGCACAGTCACCATGGGCACACTCACCAAGTACACTATCACTATGCTCACTATTACTCTGAACACTGTCACCATGGGCACCGTAACCATGGGCACTATCATCGGGAGCATTATCAGCATTGGCACAACAGGCGTGATAACTGTCACCATGGGTCATATCACCGTGAGCACGGTTGCCATGGGCTCTGTCACGATGGGCAATGCCCCATTGGTACTCTCACCATGGGAACTGCCACCATGAGCACTGTCACCATGAGCACTGACACCACGAGCACTGCCACCGAGGGCACTGCAACCATGAGCACTGTCACCATGAGAACTGTTACTATGAGAAATGTAACCATGGGCAATTTCTCGATGAGTACTCTCACCATGGGTATTTTCACCTTGGGCACTCTCAACGTAAACAGTATTAACATGAGCACTTTCAATGTGAGCACTGTCACGATGGGCAGTGTCACAGTGCAGAGTGTCACCATGAGCCATGTCACCATGGGAAATGTCACCGTGAGAAGTGTCACCATAGGCAATGTCACTATGGGCAATGTCACCATGGGAAATGCCATTTTGAGCACTGTCACCATGGGTACTGCCACCATGAGTACTGTCACCATGAGTACTGTCACCATAGGCAGTATCACCATGTGCACTGTCACCATGGGCACTATCACCATGACAACTCTCAGCATGAGCACTGTCACTGTGGGCACTGGCATCGTGAGCAATTCCACCATGGGCAATGTCACCATGGGCACTATCACTGTGAGCACTCTCAACATGAGCAAGTCACCTTGAGCCCTGTCACCAAGGGCAATGTCACCGTGAGTAGTGTCAACATAGGCAATGTCATCGTGGGCACTGTCACCATGAGCACCACTGTCACTGTCATTTTGAGCACTGTCACCAAGGGCACTGCAACCATGAGCACTGTCACCATGAACACTGTCACCATTGCGAGTATCACAATGTGCACTGTCACCATGGGCACTATCACAATGAGAACTGTCAGTGTGGGCACTGTCACTGTTGGCAAGGGCACCGTGTGCACATCCACCATGGGCAATGTCACCATGAGCACTATCACTGTGAGCACTGTCAACATGAGCATGTCACCATGGGCACTGTCAACATGGGTACTATCTCGAAGGGCAATGTCACCATGAGCGTTGTCAGGATGGGAAATTTCACCATGAGCACTGTCACCAAAGGCACTATCACCATGAGCATTGTCACTGTGGGCCGTGTCACCATGGGCACTATCACCATGGTTAATGTTATCATTGGCACTTTCCCCGTGAGCACTGTCACCCTGGGCACTGTCATCATGGGCACAGTCACCGTGAGCACTATATCCATGAGCAC
The DNA here is from genome assembly GCF_964341445.2 of Mesoplodon mirus. Taxonomy (NCBI): domain Eukaryota; kingdom Metazoa; phylum Chordata; class Mammalia; order Artiodactyla; family Ziphiidae; genus Mesoplodon; species Mesoplodon mirus. Next base: position 127,091,848 of record NC_138976.1, on the reverse strand, counting down.
AGCCACTGTGAACACCATCAACATAATCACTGGCCTCATCGGTACTGTCACCATGAGCACTGCCACAATGAGCACTGTCAGCATGGGCACTTCCCCCATGAGCACTGTCACTATGAAAACTGCTACCATGGGTATTTTCGCCATGAGTACTGTCACCCTGTGTATTGTCACCATTTGCACTGTCACCATGAGGACTATTACCGTGAGCGCTATCACCGTGAGATCTCTCACCATGGTCACTGCCACCATGGCACCTTGCACAATGGGGGCTGTCAACACGAGTGCTGTCACCATTGGCACTATCACCGTGAGCCTTCTCACTGTGGTCAGTGTCACCATGGGCACTGTCACCATGAGCACTGTCAGCATAGGCAATGTCACCGTGGTCAGTGTCACCATGAGCACTGTCAACATGGGCACTCATACAGTGGGCACTGTCACTATGAGCACTGTCACCATGGGTACTGCCACCATGAGCAGTGTCTCTGTGAGTACTGTCAGCATGGGTTTTTACCGTGAGCAGTTTCACCATGAGCACTGTCACCATTTTTCATTGCCACCATGTGCACTACCACCATGTGCACTCTCAACATGGGCACTATCACCGAGAACACTGTCACCATAAGTACTGTCTTCATTGGCACTGTCACCAAGGGCACGGCCAACATGTGAACTGTAACCATTGTCAGTTTCACTGTGAGAAGTGTCACCATGGGAATTACCAACATAGGCACTGTCATCATGAGCACTTTCAGAATGGGAACTGTCACCATGGGCACTATCACCGTGAGGACTCTCACCATGGGAATGAGCGCCAGGGGCACTACCACCTTGAGAATTATCACCATGAGTACTGTCACCATGGGTATTGTCACTATGGGTACTATCAGCATTAGAACTGTTACTGTGGTCACTGTCACGATGGAATTTGTCACTTTGAGCACTGTCACAATAGGCAAAGTCACGGTGTGTACTGTCCCCTTGGGCCCTGTCACAGTGAGCACTATCACTTTGACGGTGGTGTCCATGGGCACTGCCACCATGGACACTACCAACTTGAGAATTATCAAAATTTGTACTGTCAGCGTGGTCATGGTCAACAAGTGCACTATCACTATGATCACTATGACCGCGAGCACTGTCACCATGGGCAAATTAACCATGGGCACTATCACCATGAGCACTATCACCATCGGCACAATCACTGTGATCACTATCACCTTGGACACTATCATGGTGAGCACAGTTAACATGAGCATTGTAACTGTGAGCACTGTCACAATGGGTAATGCAACCATGAGCCCAGTCACCGTGAGCACTGTCAGCATGGGTGGTCACCTTGTGCACGGTCAGCATGAGCACTGTCACCATGGGAACTATAACTATTTTTCAGTTCCACCATGTGCATTACAACCATGTGCACTGTCACCTTGCACACTCTCACCATGAGCACTGTCACCATGTGTACTGTCATCATGGTCAATGGCACAGCCACCATCTGCAATCTTACCATGGTCACTATCACTGTGAGCACCGTCACCAATGGAACTACAAAACATGGGCACTGTCATTATGAGCATTTTCACCATACGAACTGTCACCATGGACACTATGAACGTGAGAACTTTCACCATGGGCACTGCCACCATGAGCACTGTCATCATCGGCAATGTCACCGTGAGAACTATCACCAGGCGCACTGTCCACAAGGGCACTATCACATTGAGCTTTATCACCATGTGTACTGTCATCTTGGGCACAGTCACCATGGGCACACTCACCAAGTACACTATCACTATGCTCACTATTATTCTGAAAACTGTCAACATGGGCACCGTAACCATGGGCACTATCACCAGGAGCATTATCAGCAATGGCACAACAGGCGTGATAACTGTCACCATGGGTCATATCACCGTGAGCATATTTGCCATGGGCACTGTCACGATGGGCAATGCCCCATTGGTACTCTCATCATGGGAACTGCCACCATGAGCACTGTCACCATGAGCACTGACACCACGAGCACTGCCACCGAGGGCACTGCAACCATGAGCACTGTCACCATGAGAACTGTTACTATGAGAAATGTAACCATGGGCAATTTCTCGATGAGTACTCTCACCATGGGTATTTTCACCTTGGGCACTCTCAACGTAAACAGTATTACCATGAGCACTTTCACTGGGAGCACTGTCACCATGGTCACCGTCACAATGCGGAGTGCCACCATGAGCCATGTCACCATGGGAAATGTCACCGTGAGAAGTGTCAACATAGGCAATGTCACCATGGGCAATGTCACCATGGGAAATGCCATTTTGAGCACTGTCACCATGGGTACTGCCAACATGAGTACTGTCACAAGGAGTACTGTCACCATTGGCAGTATCACCATGGGCACTGTCACCATGGGCACTATCACCATGACAATTCTCAGCGTGAGCACTGTCACTGTGGGCACTGGCATCGTGAGCAATTCCACCATGGGCAATGTCACCATGGGCACTATCACTGTGAGCACTCTCAACATGAGCACGTCACCATGAGCCCTGTCACCATGGGCAATGTCACCGTGAGAAGTGCCACCATAGGCAATGTCATCGTGGGCAATGTTACCATGGTCACTGCCACCACTGTCACTGTCATTTTGAGCACTGTCACCAAGGGTACTGCAACCATGAGCACTGTCACCATGAGCACTGTCACCATTGCGAGTATCACCATGTGCACTGTCACCTTGGGCACTATCACAATGAGAACTGTCAGCTTGGGCACTGTCACTGTTGGCAAGGGCACCGTGGTCACTTCCACCATGGGCAATGTCACCATGGGCACTATCACTCTGAGCACTGTCAACATGAGCATGTCACCATGGGCACTGTCAACATGGGTACTATCTCGAAGGTCAATGTCACCATGAGCATTGTCAGGATGGGCAATTTCACCAGGAGCACTGTCACCAAAGGCACTATCACCATGAGCAATGTCACTGTGGGCCGTGTCACCAGGGGCACTATCACCATGGTTAATGTTATCATTGGCACTTTCCCCGTGAGCATTGTCACCCTGGGCACTGTCATCATGGGCACGGTCACCGTGAGCACTATCTCCATGAGCACAGCCACTGTGAACACCATCACCATAATCACTGGCCTCATCGGTACTGTCACCATGAGCACTGTCACAATGAGCACTATCAGCATGGGCACTTCCCCCATGAGCACTGTCTCTATGAGAACTGCTACCATGGGTATTTTCACCATGAGTACTGTCACCCTGTGTATTGTCACCATTTGCACTGTCACCATGAGGACTATTACCGTGAGCGCTATCACCGTGAGATCTCTCACCATGGTCACTCTCACCATGGCACCTTGCGCAATGGGGGCTGTCAACATGAGTGCTCTCACCATTGGCATTAACACCGTGAACATTCTCACTGTGGTCAGTGTCACCATGAGCACTGTCAACATGGGCATTCCTACAGTGGGCACTGTCAATGTGAGAACTGTCACCATGGGTACTGCGACTATGAGCAGTGTCTCTGTGAGTACTGTCAGCATGGGTTTTTACCGTGAGCACTGTCACCATGATCCCTGTCACCATTTTTCAGTGCCACCATGTGCACTACCACCATGTGCACTCTCACCATGGGCACTATCACCGAGAACACTGTCACCATATGTACTCTCTTCATGTGCACTCTCATCAAGGACACGGCCATCATGTGAACTGTAACCATTGTCAGTGTCACTGTGAGAAGTGTCACCATGGGAATTACCAACATAGGCACTGTCATCATGAGCACTTTCACAATGGGAACTGTCACCATGGGCACTATCACCGTGAGGATTCTCACCATTGGAATTATCGCCATGGGCACTCTCAGCATTAGAACTGTCACCGTGGTCGCTGTCACGATGGAATTTGTCACTGTGAGCACTGTCACGATACGCAAAGTAACGGTTTGCACTGTCCCCTTGGGCCCTGTCACAGTGAGCACTATCACTTTGACGGTGGTGTCCATGGGCACTGCCACCATGGACACTACCAAATTGAGAATTATCACCATTTGTACTCTCAGCGTGGTCATGGTCAACAAGTGCACTATCACTATGCTCACTATGACTGTGAGCACTGTCACCATGGGCACCTTAACCATGGGCACTCTCACCGTGAGCACTATCACCATCGGCACTATCACCATGGACACTATCATGGTGAGCACAGTTAAAATGAGCATTGTAAATGTGAGCACTGTCACAATGGGTATTGCAACCATGAGCCCAGTCACCGTGAGCACTGTCAGCATGGGTTGTCACCTTGTGCACTGTCAGCATGAGCACTGTCACCATGGGCACTATAACTATTTTTTAGTGCCGCCATGTGCATTACAAACATGTGCACTGTCACCTTGTACACAAACACCATGTGCACTGTCACCATGAATACTGTTATCATGGGCAATGACACAGCCACCATCTGCAATCTTACCATGGTCACTATCAGTATGAGCTCTGTCACCAATGGAACTACCAACATGGGCACTGTCATCATGAGCACTTTCACCATACGAACTGTCACCATGGGCACTATGAACGTGAGAACGGTCACCATGGGCACTGTCACCATGAGCATTGTCACCATAGGCACTGTCACCGTGAGAACTGTCACCATGCGCAGTGTCAACAAGGGCACTATCACATGCAACATTATCACCATGTGTACTGTCACCATAGGCACTGTCACCATGGGCACAGTTACCAAGTACACTATCACTATGCTCACTCTTACTCAGAACACTGTCACCATGGGCACCTTAACCATGGGCACTATCTCTGGGAGCATTATCAGCATCGGTACCACAATCATGATAACTGTAACCATGGGTCATATAACCGTAAGCACGGTTACCATGGGCACTGTCACCATGTGCACTGCCCCATCGGTACTCTCACAATGGGAATTGCCACCATGAGTACTGTCACCATGAGCACTGACACCACGAGACCTGCCACCGAGGGCACTGCAACCATGAGCACTGTCACCATGAGAACTGTTACTATGAGAAATGTAACCATGGGCAATTCCTCGATGAGTACTCTCACCTTGGGTATTTTCACCTTGGGCACTCTCAACGTAAACATTATTACCATGAGCACTTTTACTGTGAGCTCTGTCACCATGGGCACTGTCACAGTGCAGAGTGTCACCATGAGCCATGTCACCATGGGAAATGTCACCGTGAGAATTGTCACCATAGGCAATGTCACTATGGGCAATGTCACCATGGGAAATGCCATTTTGAGCACTGTCACCATGGGTACTGCCACCATGAGTACTGTCACCATGGGTACTGTCACCATAGGCAGTATCACCATGTGCACTGTCACCATGGGCACTATCACCATGACAACTCTCAGCATGAGCACTGTCACTGTGGGCACTGGCATCGTGAGCAATTCCACCATGGGCAATGTCACCATGGGCACAATCACTGTGAGCACTCTCAACATGAGCAAGTCACCTTGAGCCCTGTCACCATGGCCAATGTCACCGTGAGTAGTGTCAACATAGGCAATGTCATCGTGGGCACTGTCACCATGAGAACCACTGTCACTGTCATTTTGAGCACTGTCACCAAGGGCACTGCAACCATGAGCACTGTCACCATGAGCACTGTCACCATTGCGAGTATCACCATGTGCACTGTCACCATGGGCACTATCACAATGAGAACTGTCAGCGTGGGCACTGTCACTGTTGGCAAGGGCACCGTGTGCACATCCACCATGGGCAATGTCACCAAGAGCACTATCACTGTGAGCACTGTCAACATGAGCATGTCACCATGGGCACTGTCAACATGGGTACTATCTCGAAGGGCAATGTCACCATGAGCATTGTCAGGATGGGAAATTTCACCATGAGCACTGTCACCAAAGGCACTATCACCATGAGCAATGTCACTGTGGGCCGTGTCACCATGGGCACTATCACCATGGTTAATGTTATCATTGGCACTTTCCCCGTGAGCACTGTCACCCTGGGCACTGTCATCATGGGCACAGTCACCGTGAGCACTATATCCATGAGCACAGCCACTGTGAACACCATCACCATAATCACTGGCCTCATCGGTACTGTCACCATGAGCACTGCCACAATGATCACTGTCAGCATGGTCACTTCCCCCATGAGCACTGTCACTATGAGAACTGCTACCATGGGTATTTTCGCCATGAGTACTGTCACCCTGTGTATTGTCACCATTTGCACTGTCACCATGAGGACTATTACCGTGAGCGCTATCACCGTGAGATCTCTCACCATGGTCACTGCCACCATGGCACCTTGCACAATGGGGGCTGTCAACACGAGTGCTGTCACCATTGGCACTATCACCGTGAGCATTCTCACTGTGGTCAGTGTCACCATGGGCACTGTCACCGTGGTCAGTGTCACCATGAGCACTGTCAACATGGGCACTCATACAGTGGGCACTGTCACTATGAGCACTGTCACCATGGGTACTGCCACCATGAGCAGTGTCTCTGTGAGTACTGTCAGCATGGGTTTTTACCGTGAGCAGTTTCACCATGAGCACTGTCACCATTTTTCATTGCCACCATGTGCACTACCACCATGTGCACTCTCTCCATGGGCACTATCACCGAGAACACTGTCACCATAAGTATTGTCTTCATGGGCACTGTCACCAAGGGCACGGCCAACATGTGAACTGTAACCATTGTCAGTTTCACTGTGAGAAGTGTCACCATGGGAATTACCAACATAGGCACTGTCATCATGAGCACTTTCAGAATGGGAACTGTCACCATGGGCACTATCACCGTGAGGACTCTCACCATGGGAATGAGCGCCAGGGGCACTACCACCTTGAGAATTATCACCATGAGTACTGTCACCATGGGTATTGTCACTATGGGTACTATCAGCATTAGAACTGTTACTGTGGTCACTGTCACGATGGAATTTGTCACTTTGAGCACTGTCACAATAGGCAAAGTCACGGTGTGTACTGTCCCCTTGGGCCCTGTCACAGTGAGCACTATCACTTTGACGGTGGTGTCCATGGGCACTGCCACCATGGACACTACCAACTTGAGAATTATCAAAATTTGTACTGTCAGCGTGGTCATGGTCAACAAGTGCACTATCACTATGATCACTATGACCGCGAGCACTGTCACCATGGGCAAATTAACCATGGGCACTATCACCATGAGCACTATCACCATCGGCACAATCACTGTGATCACTATCACCTTGGACACTATCATGGTGAGCACAGTTAACATGAGCATTGTAACTGTGAGCACTGTCACAATGGGTAATGCAACCATGAGCCCAGTCACCGTGAGCACTGTCAGCATGGGTGGTCACCTTGTGCACGGTCAGCATGAGCACTGTCACCATGGGAACTATAACTATTTTTCAGTTCCACCATGTGCATTACAACCATGTGCACTGTCACCTTGCACACTCTCACCATGAGCACTGTCACCATGTGTACTGTCATCATGGTCAATGGCACAGCCACCATCTGCAATCTTACCATGGTCACTATCACTGTGAGCACCGTCACCAATGGAACTACAAAACATGGGCACTGTCATTATGAGCATTTTCACCATACGAACTGTCACCATGGACACTATGAACGTGAGAACTTTCACCATGGGCACTGCCACCATGAGCACTGTCATCATCGGCAATGTCACCGTGAGAACTATCACCAGGCGCACTGTCCACAAGGGCACTATCACATTGAGCTTTATCACCATGTGTACTGTCATCTTGGGCACAGTCACCATGGGCACACTCACCAAGTACACTATCACTATGCTCACTATTATTCTGAAAACTGTCAACATGGGCACCGTAACCATGGGCACTATCACCAGGAGCATTATCAGCAATGGCACAACAGGCGTGATAACTGTCACCATGGGTCATATCACCGTGAGCATATTTGCCATGGGCACTGTCACGATGGGCAATGCCCCATTGGTACTCTCATCATGGGAACTGCCACCATGAGCACTGTCACCATGAGCACTGACACCACGAGCACTGCCACCGAGGGCACTGCAACCATGAGCACTGTCACCATGAGAACTGTTACTATGAGAAATGTAACCATGGGCAATTTCTCGATGAGTACTCTCACCATGGGTATTTTCACCTTGGGCACTCTCAACGTAAACAGTATTACCATGAGCACTTTCACTGGGAGCACTGTCACCATGGTCACCGTCACAATGCGGAGTGCCACCATGAGCCATGTCACCATGGGAAATGTCACCGTGAGAAGTGTCAACATAGGCAATGTCACCATGGGCAATGTCACCATGGGAAATGCCATTTTGAGCACTGTCACCATGGGTACTGCCAACATGAGTACTGTCACAAGGAGTACTGTCACCATTGGCAGTATCACCATGGGCACTGTCACCATGGGCACTATCACCATGACAACTCTCAGCGTGAGCACTGTCACTGTGGGCACTGGCATCGTGAGCAATTCCACCATGGGCAATGTCACCATGGGCACTATCACTGTGAGCACTCTCAACATGAGCACGTCACCATGAGCCCTGTCACCATGGGCAATGTCACCGTGAGAAGTGCCACCATAGGCAATGTCATCGTGGGCAATGTTACCATGGTCACTGCCACCACTGTCACTGTCATTTTGAGCACTGTCACCAAGGGTACTGCAACCATGAGCACTGTCACCATGAGCACTGTCACCATTGCGAGTATCACCATGTGCACTGTCACCTTGGGCACTATCACAATGAGAACTGTCAGCTTGGGCACTGTCACTGTTGGCAAGGGCACCGTGGTCACTTCCACCATGGGCAATGTCACCATGGGCACTATCACTCTGAGCACTGTCAACATGAGCATGTCACCATGGGCACTGTCAACATGGGTACTATCTCGAAGGTCAATGTCACCATGAGCATTGTCAGGATGGGCAATTTCACCAGGAGCACTGTCACCAAAGGCACTATCACCATGAGCAATGTCACTGTGGGCCGTGTCACCAGGGGCACTATCACCATGGTTAATGTTATCATTGGCACTTTCCCCGTGAGCATTGTCACCCTGGGCACTGTCATCATGGGCACGGTCACCGTGAGCACTATCTCCATGAGCACAGCCACTGTGAACACCATCACCATAATCACTGGCCTCATCGGTACTGTCACCATGAGCACTGTCACAATGAGCACTATCAGCATGGGCACTTCCCCCATGAGCACTGTCTCTATGAGAACTGCTACCATGGGTATTTTCACCATGAGTACTGTCACCCTGTGTATTGTCACCATTTGCACTGTCACCATGAGGACTATTACCGTGAGCGCTATCACCGTGAGATCTCTCACCATGGTCACTCTCACCATGGCACCTTGCGCAATGGGGGCTGTCAACATGAGTGCTCTCACCATTGGCATTAACACCGTGAACATTCTCACTGTGGTCAGTGTCACCATGAGCACTGTCAACATGGGCATTCCTACAGTGGGCACTGTCAATGTGAGAACTGTCACCATGGGTACTGCGACTATGAGCAGTGTCTCTGTGAGTACTGTCAGCATGGGTTTTTACCGTGAGCACTGTCACCATGATCCCTGTCACCATTTTTCAGTGCCACCATGTGCACTACCACCATGTGCACTCTCACCATGGGCACTATCACCGAGAACACTGTCACCATATGTACTCTCTTCATGTGCACTCTCATCAAGGACACGGCCATCATGTGAACTGTAACCATTGTCAGTGTCACTGTGAGAAGTGTCACCATGGTAATTACCAACATAGGCACTGTCATCATGAGCACTTTCACAATGGGAACTGTCACCATGGGCACTATCACCGTGAGGATTCTCACCATTGGAATTATCGCCATGGGCACTCTCAGCATTAGAACTGTCACCGTGGTCGCTGTCACGATGGAATTTGTCACTGTGAGCACTGTCACGATATGCAAAGTAACGGTTTGCACTGTCCCCTTGGGCCCTGTCACAGTGAGCACTATCACTTTGACGGTGGTGTCCATGGGCACTGCCACCATGGACACTACCAAATTGAGAATTATCACCATTTGTACTCTCAGCGTGGTCATGGTCAACAAGTGCACTATCACTATGCTCACTATGACTGTGAGCACTGTCACCATGGGCACCTTAACCATGGGCACTCTCACCGTGAGCACTATCACCATCGGCACTATCACCATGGACACTATCATGGTGAGCACAGTTAAAATGAGCATTGTAAATGTGAGCACTGTCACAATGGGTATTGCAACCATGAGCCCGTCACCGTGAGCACTGTCAGCATGGGTTGTCACCTTGTGCCCTGTCAGCATGAGCACTGTCACCATGGGCACTATAACTATTTTTTAGTGCCGCCATGTGCATTACAAACATGTGCACTGTCACCTTGTACACAAACACCATGTGCACTGTCACCATGAATACTGTTATCATGGGCAATGACACAGCCACCATCTGCAATCTTACCATGGTCACTATCAGTATGAGCTCTGTCACCAATGGAACTACCAACATGGGCACTGTCATCATGAGCACTTTCACCATACGAACTGTCACCATGGGCACTATGAACGTGAGAACGGTCACCATGGGCACTGTCACCATGAGCATTGTCACCATAGGCACTGTCACCGTGAGAACTGTCACCATGCGCAGTGTCAACAAGGGCACTATCACATGCAACATTATCACCATGTGTACTGTCACCATAGGCACTGTCACCATGGGCACAGTTACCAAGTACACTATCACTATGCTCACTCTTACTCAGAACACTGTCACCATGGGCACCTTAACCATGGGCACTATCTCTGGGAGCATTATCAGCATCGGTACCACAATCATGATAACTGTAACCATGGGTCATATAACCGTAAGCACGGTTACCATGGGCACTGTCACCATGTGCACTGCCCCATCGGTACTCTCACAATGGGAATTGCCACCATGAGTACTGTCACCATGAGCACTGACACCACGAGACCTGCCACCGAGGGCACTGCAACCATGAGCACTGTCACCATGAGAACTGTTACTATGAGAAATGTAACCATGGGCAATTCCTCGATGAGTACTCTCACCTTGGGTATTTTCACCTTGGGCACTCTCAACGTAAACATTATTACCATGAGCACTTTTACTGTGAGCTCTGTCACCATGGGCACTGTCACAGTGCAGAGTGTCACCATGAGCCATGTCACCATGGGAAATGTCACCGTGAGAATTGTCACCATAGGCAATGTCACTATGGGCAATGTCACCATGGGAAATGCCATTTTGAGCACTGTCACCATGGGTACTGCCACCATGAGTACTGTCACCATGGGTACTGTCACCATAGGCAGTATCACCATGTGCACTGTCACCATGGGCACTATCACCATGACAACTCTCAGCATGAGCACTGTCACTGTGGGCACTGGCATCGTGAGCAATTCCACCATGGGCAATGTCACCATGGGCACAATCACTGTGAGCACTCTCAACATGAGCAAGTCACCTTGAGCCCTGTCACCATGGCCAATGTCACCGTGAGTAGTGTCAACATAGGCAATGTCATCGTGGGCACTGTCACCATGAGAACCACTGTCACTGTCATTTTGAGCACTGTCACCAAGGGCACTGCAACCATGAGCACTGTCACCATGAGCACTGTCACCATTGCGAGTATCACCATGTGCACTGTCACCATGGGCACTATCACAATGAGAACTGTCAGCGTGGGCACTGTCACTGTTGGCAAGGGCACCGTGTGCACATCCACCATGGGCAATGTCACCAAGAGCACTATCACTGTGAGCACTGTCAACATGAGCATGTCACCATGGGCACTGTCAACATGGGTACTATCTCGAAGGGCAATGTCACCATGAGCATTGTCAGGATGGGAAATTTCACCATGAGCACTGTCACCAAAGGCACTATCACCATGAGCAATGTCACTGTGGGCCGTGTCACCATGGGCACTATCACCATGGTTAATGTTATCATTGGCACTTTCCCCGTGAGCACTGTCACCCTGGGCACTGTCATCATGGGCACAGTCACCGTGAGCACTATATCCATGAGCACAGCCACTGTGAACACCATCACCATAATCACTGGCCTCATCGGTACTGTCACCATGAGCACTGCCACAATGATCACTGTCAGCATGGTCACTTCCCCCATGAGCACTGTCACTATGAGAACTGCTACCATGGGTATTTTCGCCATGAGTACTGTCACCCTGTGTATTGTCACCATTTGCACTGTCACCATGAGGACTATTACCGTGAGCGCTATCACCGTGAGATCTCTCACCATGGTCACTGCCACCATGGCACCTTGCACAATGGGGGCTGTCAACACGAGTGCTGTCACCATTGGCACTATCACCGTGAGCATTCTCACTGTGGTCAGTGTCACCATGGGCACTGTCACCGTGGTCAGTGTCACCATGAGCACTGTCAACATGGGCACTCATACAGTGGGCACTGTCACTATGAGCACTGTCACCATGGGTACTGCCACCATGAGCAGTGTCTCTGTGAGTACTGTCAGCATGGGTTTTTACCGTGAGCAGTTTCACCATGAGCACTGTCACCATTTTTCATTGCCACCATGTGCACTACCACCATGTGCACTCTCTCCATGGGCACTATCACCGAGAACACTGTCACCATAAGTATTGTCTTCATGGGCACTGTCACCAAGGGCACGGCCAACATGTGAACTGTAACCATTGTCAGTTTCACTGTGAGAAGTGTCACCATGGGAATTACCAACATAGGCACTGTCATCATGAGCACTTTCAGAATGGGAACTGTCACCATGGGCACTATCACCGTGAGGACTCTCACCATGGGAATGAGCGCCAGGGGCACTACCACCTTGAGAATTATCACCATGAGTACTGTCACCATGGGTATTGTCACTATGGGTACTATCAGCATTAGAACTGTTACTGTGGTCACTGTCACGATGGAATTTGTCACTTTGAGCACTGTCACAATAGGCAAAGTCACGGTGTGTACTGTCCCCTTGGGCCCTGTCACAGTGAGCACTATCACTTTGACGGTGGTGTCCATGGGCACTGCCACCATGGACACTACCAACTTGAGAATTATCAAAATTTGTACTGTCAGCGTGGTCATGGTCAACAAGTGCACTATCACTATGATCACTATGACCGCGAGCACTGTCACCATGGGCAAATTAACCATGGGCACTATCACCATGAGCACTATCACCATCGGCACAATCACTGTGATCACTATCACCTTGGACACTATCATGGTGAGCACAGTTAACATGAGCATTGTAACTGTGAGCACTGTCACAATGGGTAATGCAACCATGAGCCCAGTCACCGTGAGCACTGTCAGCATGGGTGGTCACCTTGTGCACGGTCAGCATGAGCACTGTCACCATGGGAACTATAACTATTTTTCAGTTCCACCATGTGCATTACAACCATGTGCACTGTCACCTTGCACACTCTCACCATGAGCACTGTCACCATGTGTACTGTCATCATGGTCAATGGCACAGCCACCATCTGCAATCTTACCATGGTCACTATCACTGTGAGCACCGTCACCAATGGAACTACAAAACATGGGCACTGTCATTATGAGCATTTTCACCATACGAACTGTCACCATGGACACTATGAACGTGAGAACTTTCACCATGGGCACTGCCACCATGAGCACTGTCATCATCGGCAATGTCACCGTGAGAACTATCACCAGGCGCACTGTCCACAAGGGCACTATCACATTGAGCTTTATCACCATGTGTACTGTCATCTTGGGCACAGTCACCATGGGCACACTCACCAAGTACACTATCACTATGCTCACTATTATTCTGAAAACTGTCAACATGGGCACCGTAACCATGGGCACTATCACCAGGAGCATTATCAGCAATGGCACAACAGGCGTGATAACTGTCACCATGGGTCATATCACCGTGAGCATATTTGCCATGGGCACTGTCACGATGGGCAATGCCCCATTGGTACTCTCATCATGGGAACTGCCACCATGAGCACTGTCACCATGAGCACTGACACCACGAGCACTGCCACCGAGGGCACTGCAACCATGAGCACTGTCACCATGAGAACTGTTACTATGAGAAATGTAACCATGGGCAATTTCTCGATGAGTACTCTCACCATGGGTATTTTCACCTTGGGCACTCTCAACGTAAACAGTATTACCATGAGCACTTTCACTGGGAGCACTGTCACCATGGTCACCGTCACAATGCGGAGTGCCACCATGAGCCATGTCACCATGGGAAATGTCACCGTGAGAAGTGTCAACATAGGCAATGTCACCATGGGCAATGTCACCATGGGAAATGCCATTTTGAGCACTGTCACCATGGGTACTGCCAACATGAGTACTGTCACAAGGAGTACTGTCACCATTGGCAGTATCACCATGGGCACTGTCACCATGGGCACTATCACCATGACAACTCTCAGCGTGAGCACTGTCACTGTGGGCACTGGCATCGTGAGCAATTCCACCATGGGCAATGTCACCATGGGCACTATCACTGTGAGCACTCTCAACATGAGCACGTCACCATGAGCCCTGTCACCATGGGCAATGTCACCGTGAGAAGTGCCACCATAGGCAATGTCATCGTGGGCAATGTTACCATGGTCACTGCCACCACTGTCACTGTCATTTTGAGCACTGTCACCAAGGGTACTGCAACCATGAGCACTGTCACCATGAGCACTGTCACCATTGCGAGTATCACCATGTGCACTGTCACCTTGGGCACTATCACAATGAGAACTGTCAGCTTGGGCACTGTCACTGTTGGCAAGGGCACCGTGGTCACTTCCACCATGGGCAATGTCACCATGGGCACTATCACTCTGAGCACTGTCAACATGAGCATGTCACCATGGGCACTGTCAACATGGGTACTATCTCGAAGGTCAATGTCACCATGAGCATTGTCAGGATGGGCAATTTCACCAGGAGCACTGTCACCAAAGGCACTATCACCATGAGCAATGTCACTGTGGGCCGTGTCACCAGGGGCACTATCACCATGGTTAATGTTATCATTGGCACTTTCCCCGTGAGCATTGTCACCCTGGGCACTGTCATCATGGGCACGGTCACCGTGAGCACTATCTCCATGAGCACAGCCACTGTGAACACCATCACCATAATCACTGGCCTCATCGGTACTGTCACCATGAGCACTGTCACAATGAGCACTATCAGCATGGGCACTTCCCCCATGAGCACTGTCTCTATGAGAACTGCTACCATGGGTATTTTCACCATGAGTACTGTCACCCTGTGTATTGTCACCATTTGCACTGTCACCATGAGGACTATTACCGTGAGCGCTATCACCGTGAGATCTCTCACCATGGTCACTCTCACCATGGCACCTTGCGCAATGGGGGCTGTCAACATGAGTGCTCTCACCATTGGCATTAACACCGTGAACATTCTCACTGTGGTCAGTGTCACCATGAGCACTGTCAACATGGGCATTCCTACAGTGGGCACTGTCAATGTGAGAACTGTCACCATGGGTACTGCGACTATGAGCAGTGTCTCTGTGAGTACTGTCAGCATGGGTTTTTACCGTGAGCACTGTCACCATGATCCCTGTCACCATTTTTCAGTGCCACCATGTGCACTACCACCATGTGCACTCTCACCATGGGCACTATCACCGAGAACACTGTCACCATATGTACTCTCTTCATGTGCACTCTCATCAAGGACACGGCCATCATGTGAACTGTAACCATTGTCAGTGTCACTGTGAGAAGTGTCACCATGGTAATTACCAACATAGGCACTGTCATCATGAGCACTTTCACAATGGGAACTGTCACCATGGGCACTATCACCGTGAGGATTCTCACCATTGGAATTATCGCCATGGGCACTCTCAGCATTAGAACTGTCACCGTGGTCGCTGTCACGATGGAATTTGTCACTGTGAGCACTGTCACGATACGCAAAGTAACGGTTTGCACTGTCCCCTTGGGCCCTGTCACAGTGAGCACTATCACTTTGACGGTGGTGTCCATGGGCACTGCCACCATGGACACTACCAAATTGAGAATTATCACCATTTGTACTCTCAGCGTGGTCATGGTCAACAAGTGCACTATCACTATGCTCACTATGACTGTGAGCACTGTCACCATGGGCACCTTAACCATGGGCACTCTCACCGTGAGCACTATCACCATCGGCACTATCACCATGGACACTATCATGGTGAGCACAGTTAAAATGAGCATTGTAAATGTGAGCACTGTCACAATGGGTATTGCAACCATGAGCCCAGTCACCGTGAGCACTGTCAGCATGGGTTGTCACCTTGTGCACTGTCAGCATGAGCACTGTCACCATGGGCACTATAACTATTTTTTAGTGCCGCCATGTGCATTACAAACATGTGCACTGTCACCTTGTACACAAACACCATGTGCACTGTCACCATGAATACTGTTATCATGGGCAATGACACAGCCACCATCTGCAATCTTACCATGGTCACTATCATTATGAGCTCTTTCACCAATGGAACTACCAACATGGGCACTGTCATCATGAGCACTTTCACCATACGAACTGTCACCATGGGCACTATGAACGTGAGAACGGTCACCATGGGCACTGTCACCATGAGCATTGTCACCATAGGCACTGTCACCGTGAGAACTGTCACCATGCGCAGTGTCAACAAGGGCACTATCACATGCAACATTATCACCATGTGTACTGTCACCATAGGCACTGTCACCATGGGCACAGTTACCAAGTACACTATCACTATGCTCACTCTTACTCAGAACACTGTCACCATGGGCACCTTAACCATGGGCACTATCTCTGGGAGCATTATCAGCATCGGTACCACAATCATGATAACTGTAACCATGGGTCATATAACCGTAAGCACGGTTACCATGGGCACTGTCACCATGTGCACTGCCCCATCGGTACTCTCACAATGGGAATTGCCACCATGAGTACTGTCACCATGAGCACTGACACCACGAGACCTGCCACCGAGGGCACTGCAACCATGAGCACTGTCACCATGAGAACTGTTACTATGAGAAATGTAACCATGGGCAATTCCTCGATGAGTACTCTCACCTTGGGTATTTTCACCTTGGGCACTCTCAACGTAAACATTATTACCATGAGCACTTTTACTGTGAGCTCTGTCACCATGGGCACTGTCACAGTGCAGAGTGTCACCATGAGCCATGTCACCATGGGAAATGTCACCGTGAGAATTGTCACCATAGGCAATGTCACTATGGGCAATGTCACCATGGGAAATGCCATTTTGAGCACTGTCACCATGGGTACTGCCACCATGAGTACTGTCACCATGGGTACTGTCACCATAGGCAGTATCACCATGTGCACTGTCACCATGGGCACTATCACCATGACAACTCTCAGCATGAGCACTGTCACTGTGGGCACTGGCATCGTGAGCAATTCCACCATGGGCAATGTCACCATGGGCACAATCACTGTGAGCACTCTCAACATGAGCAAGTCACCTTGAGCCCTGTCACCATGGCCAATGTCACCGTGAGTAGTGTCAACATAGGCAATGTCATCGTGGGCACTGTCACCATGAGAACCACTGTCACTGTCATTTTGAGCACTGTCACCAAGGGCACTGCAACCATGAGCACTGTCACCATGAGCACTGTCACCATTGCGAGTATCACCATGTGCACTGTCACCATGGGCACTATCACAATGAGAACTGTCAGCGTGGGCACTGTCACTGTTGGCAAGGGCACCGTGTGCACATCCACCATGGGCAATGTCACCAAGAGCACTATCACTGTGAGCACTGTCAACATGAGCATGTCACCATGGGCACTGTCAACATGGGTACTATCTCGAAGGGCAATGTCACCATGAGCATTGTCAGGATGGGAAATTTCACCATGAGCACTGTCACCAAAGGCACTATCACCATGAGCAATGTCACTGTGGGCCGTGTCACCATGGGCACTATCACCATGGTTAATGTTATCATTGGCACTTTCCCCGTGAGCACTGTCACCCTGGGCACTGTCATCATGGGCACAGTCACCGTGAGCACTATATCCATGAGCACAGCCACTGTGAACACCATCACCATAATCACTGGCCTCATCGGTACTGTCACCATGAGCACTGCCACAATGATCACTGTCAGCATGGTCACTTCCCCCATGAGCACTGTCACTATGAGAACTGCTACCATGGGTATTTTCGCCATGAGTACTGTCACCCTGTGTATTGTCACCATTTGCACTGTCACCATGAGGACTATTACCGTGAGCGCTATCACCGTGAGATCTCTCACCATGGTCACTGCCACCATGGCACCTTGCACAATGGGGGCTGTCAACACGAGTGCTGTCACCATTGGCACTATCACCGTGAGCATTCTCACTGTGGTCAGTGTCACCATGGGCACTGTCACCGTGGTCAGTGTCACCATGAGCACTGTCAACATGGGCACTCATACAGTGGGCACTGTCACTATGAGCACTGTCACCATGGGTACTGCCACCATGAGCAGTGTCTCTGTGAGTACTGTCAGCATGGGTTTTTACCGTGAGCAGTTTCACCATGAGCACTGTCACCATTTTTCATTGCCACCATGTGCACTACCACCATGTGCACTCTCTCCATGGGCACTATCACCGAGAACACTGTCACCATAAGTATTGTCTTCATGGGCACTGTCACCAAGGGCACGGCCAACATGTGAACTGTAACCATTGTCAGTTTCACTGTGAGAAGTGTCACCATGGGAATTACCAACATAGGCACTGTCATCATGAGCACTTTCAGAATGGGAACTGTCACCATGGGCACTATCACCGTGAGGACTCTCACCATGGGAATGAGCGCCAGGGGCACTACCACCTTGAGAATTATCACCATGAGTACTGTCACCATGGGTATTGTCACTATGGGTACTATCAGCATTAGAACTGTTACTGTGGTCACTGTCACGATGGAATTTGTCACTTTGAGCACTGTCACAATAGGCAAAGTCACGGTGTGTACTGTCCCCTTGGGCCCTGTCACAGTGAGCACTATCACTTTGACGGTGGTGTCCATGGGCACTGCCACCATGGACACTACCAACTTGAGAATTATCAAAATTTGTACTGTCAGCGTGGTCATGGTCAACAAGTGCACTATCACTATGATCACTATGACCGCGAGCACTGTCACCATGGGCAAATTAACCATGGGCACTATCACCATGAGCACTATCACCATCGGCACAATCACTGTGATCACTATCACCTTGGACACTATCATGGTGAGCACAGTTAACATGAGCATTGTAACTGTGAGCACTGTCACAATGGGTAATGCAACCATGAGCCCAGTCACCGTGAGCACTGTCAGCATGGGTGGTCACCTTGTGCACGGTCAGCATGAGCACTGTCACCATGGGAACTATAACTATTTTTCAGTTCCACCATGTGCATTACAACCATGTGCACTGTCACCTTGCAAACTCTCACCATGAGCACTGTCACCATGTGTACTGTCATCATGGTCAATGGCACAGCCACCATCTGCAATCTTACCATGGTCACTATCACTGTGAGCACCGTCACCAATGGAACTACAAAACATGGGCACTGTCATTATGAGCATTTTCACCATACGAACTGTCACCATGGACACTATGAACGTGAGAACTTTCACCATGGGCACTGCCACCATGAGCACTGTCATCATCGGCAATGTCACCGTGAGAACTATCACCAGGCGCACTGTCCACAAGGGCACTATCACATTGAGCTTTATCACCATGTGTACTGTCATCTTGGGCACAGTCACCATGGGCACACTCACCAAGTACACTATCACTATGCTCACTATTATTCTGAAAACTGTCAACATGGGCACCGTAACCATGGGCACTATCACCAGGAGCATTATCAGCAATGGCACAACAGGCGTGATAACTGTCACCATGGGTCATATCACCGTGAGCATATTTGCCATGGGCACTGTCACGATGGGCAATGCCCCATTGGTACTCTCATCATGGGAACTGCCACCATGAGCACTGTCACCATGAGCACTGACACCACGAGCACTGCCACCGAGGGCACTGCAACCATGAGCACTGTCACCATGAGAACTGTTACTATGAGAAATGTAACCATGGGCAATTTCTCGATGAGTACTCTCACCATGGGTATTTTCACCTTGGGCACTCTCAACGTAAACAGTATTACCATGAGCACTTTCACTGGGAGCACTGTCACCATGGTCACCGTCACAATGCGGAGTGCCACCATGAGCCATGTCACCATGGGAAATGTCACCGTGAGAAGTGTCAACATAGGCAATGTCACCATGGGCAATGTCACCATGGGAAATGCCATTTTGAGCACTGTCACCATGGGTACTGCCAACATGAGTACTGTCACAAGGAGTACTGTCACCATTGGCAGTATCACCATGGGCACTGTCACCATGGGCACTATCACCATGACAACTCTCAGCGTGAGCACTGTCACTGTGGGCACTGGCATCGTGAGCAATTCCACCATGGGCAATGTCACCATGGGCACTATCACTGTGAGCACTCTCAACATGAGCACGTCACCATGAGCCCTGTCACCATGGGCAATGTCACCGTGAGAAGTGCCACCATAGGCAATGTCATCGTGGGCAATGTTACCATGGTCACTGCCACCACTGTCACTGTCATTTTGAGCACTGTCACCAAGGGTACTGCAACCATGAGCACTGTCACCATGAGCACTGTCACCATTGCGAGTATCACCATGTGCACTGTCACCTTGGGCACTATCACAATGAGAACTGTCAGCTTGGGCACTGTCACTGTTGGCAAGGGCACCGTGGTCACTTCCACCATGGGCAATGTCACCATGGGCACTATCACTCTGAGCACTGTCAACATGAGCATGTCACCATGGGCACTGTCAACATGGGTACTATCTCGAAGGTCAATGTCACCATGAGCATTGTCAGGATGGGCAATTTCACCAGGAGCACTGTCACCAAAGGCACTATCACCATGAGCAATGTCACTGTGGGCCGTGTCACCAGGGGCACTATCACCATGGTTAATGTTATCATTGGCACTTTCCCCGTGAGCATTGTCACCCTGGGCACTGTCATCATGGGCACGGTCACCGTGAGCACTATCTCCATGAGCACAGCCACTGTGAACACCATCACCATAATCACTGGCCTCATCGGTACTGTCACCATGAGCACTGTCACAATGAGCACTATCAGCATGGGCACTTCCCCCATGAGCACTGTCTCTATGAGAACTGCTACCATGGGTATTTTCACCATGAGTACTGTCACCCTGTGTATTGTCACCATTTGCACTGTCACCATGAGGACTATTACCGTGAGCGCTATCACCGTGAGATCTCTCACCATGGTCACTCTCACCATGGCACCTTGCGCAATGGGGGCTGTCAACATGAGTGCTCTCACCATTGGCATTAACACCGTGAACATTCTCACTGTGGTCAGTGTCACCATGAGCACTGTCAACATGGGCATTCCTACAGTGGGCACTGTCAATGTGAGAACTGTCACCATGGGTACTGCGACTATGAGCAGTGTCTCTGTGAGTACTGTCAGCATGGGTTTTTACCGTGAGCACTGTCACCATGATCCCTGTCACCATTTTTCAGTGCCACCATGTGCACTACCACCATGTGCACTCTCACCATGGGCACTATCACCGAGAACACTGTCACCATATGTACTCTCTTCATGTGCACTCTCATCAAGGACACGGCCATCATGTGAACTGTAACCATTGTCAGTGTCACTGTGAGAAGTGTCACCATGGTAATTACCAACATAGGCACTGTCATCATGAGCACTTTCACAATGGGAACTGTCACCATGGGCACTATCACCGTGAGGATTCTCACCATTGGAATTATCGCCATGGGCACTCTCAGCATTAGAACTGTCACCGTGGTCGCTGTCACGATGGAATTTGTCACTGTGAGCACTGTCACGATACGCAAAGTAACAGTTTGCACTGTCCCCTTGGGCCCTGTCACAGTGAGCACTATCACTTTGACGGTGGTGTCCATGGGCACTGCCACCATGGACACTACCAAATTGAGAATTATCACCATTTGTACTCTCAGCGTGGTCATGGTCAACAAGTGCACTATCACTATGCTCACTATGACTGTGAGCACTGTCACCATGGGCACCTTAACCATGGGCACTCTCACCGTGAGCACTATCACCATCGGCACTATCACCATGGACACTATCATGGTGAGCACAGTTAAAATGAGCATTGTAAATGTGAGCACTGTCACAATGGGTATTGCAACCATGAGCCCAGTCACCGTGAGCACTGTCAGCATGGGTTGTCACCTTGTGCACTGTCAGCATGAGCACTGTCACCATGGGCACTATAACTATTTTTTAGTGCCGCCATGTGCATTACAAACATGTGCACTGTCA
The DNA here is from genome assembly GCF_964341445.2 of Mesoplodon mirus. Classification (NCBI taxonomy): domain Eukaryota; kingdom Metazoa; phylum Chordata; class Mammalia; order Artiodactyla; family Ziphiidae; genus Mesoplodon; species Mesoplodon mirus. The sequence continues at coordinate 127,069,218 of NC_138976.1, read as the reverse complement.
CCTTGTACACAAACACCATGTGCACTGTCACCATGAATACTGTTATCATGGGCAATGACACAGCCACCATCTGCAATCTTACCATGGTCACTATCAGTATGAGCTCTGTCACCAATGGAACTACCAACATGGGCACTGTCATCATGAGCACTTTCACCATACGAACTGTCACCATGGGCACTATGAACGTGAGAACGGTCACCATGGGCACTGTCACCATGAGCATTGTCACCATAGGCACTGTCACCGTGAGAACTGTCACCATGCGCAGTGTCAACAAGGGCACTATCACATGCAACATTATCACCATGTGTACTGTCACCATAGGCACTGTCACCATGGGCACAGTTACCAAGTACACTATCACTATGCTCACTCTTACTCAGAACACTGTCACCATGGGCACCTTAACCATGGGCACTATCTCTGGGAGCATTATCAGCATCGGTACCACAATCATGATAACTGTAACCATGGGTCATATAACCGTAAGCACGGTTACCATGGGCACTGTCACCATGTGCACTGCCCCATCGGTACTCTCACAATGGGAATTGCCACCATGAGTACTGTCACCATGAGCACTGACACCACGAGACCTGCCACCGAGGGCACTGCAACCATGAGCACTGTCACCATGAGAACTGTTACTATGAGAAATGTAACCATGGGCAATTCCTCGATGAGTACTCTCACCTTGGGTATTTTCACCTTGGGCACTCTCAACGTAAACATTATTACCATGAGCACTTTTACTGTGAGCTCTGTCACCATGGGCACTGTCACAGTGCAGAGTGTCACCATGAGCCATGTCACCATGGGAAATGTCACCGTGAGAAGTGTCACCATAGGCAATGTCACCATGGGCAATGTCACCATGGGAAATGCCATTTTGAGCACTGTCACCATGGGTACTGCCACCATGAGTACTGACACCATGGGTACTGTCACCATTGGCAGTATCACCATGGGCACTGTCACCATGGGCACTATCACCATGACAACTCTCAGCGTGAGCACTGTCACTGTGGGCACTGGCATCGTGAGCAATTCCACCATGGGCAATGTCACCATAGGCACTATCACTGTGAGCACTCTCAACATGAGCAAGTCACCATGAGCCCTGTCACCATGGGCAATGTCACCGTGAGTAGTGTCAACATAGGCAATGTCATCGTGGGCACTGTCACCATGAGCACCACTGTCACTGTCATTTTGAGCACTGTCACCAAGGGCACTGCAACCATGAGCACTGTCACCATGAACACTGTCACCATTGCGAGTATCACCATGTGCACTGTCACCATGGGCACTATCACAATAAGAACTGTCAGTGTGGGCACTGTCACTGTTGGCAAGGGCACCGTGTGCCCATCCACCATGGGCAATGTCACCATGAGCACTATCACTGTGAGCACTGTCAACATGAGCATGTCACCATGGGCACTGTCAACATGGGTACTATCTCGAAGGGCAATGTCACCATGAGCGTTGTCAGGATGGGAAATTTCACCATGAGCACTGTCACCAAAGGCACTATCACCATGAGCAATGTCACTGTGGGCCGTGTCACCATGGGCACTATCACCATGGTTAATGTTATCATTGGCAATTTCCCCGTGAGCACTGTCACCCTGGGCACTGTCATCATGGGCACAGTCACCGTGAGCACTATATCCATGAGCACAGCCACTGTGAACACCATCACCATAATCACTGGCCTCATCAGTACTGTCACCATGAGCACTGCCACAATGAGCACTGTCAGCATGGGCACTTCCCCCATGAGCACTGTCACTATGAGAACTGCTACCATGGGTATTTTCGCCATGAGTACTGTCACCCTGTGTATTGTCACCATTTGCACTGTCACCATGAGGACTATTACCGTGAGCGCTATCACCATGAGATCTCTCACCATGGTCACTGCCACCATGGCACCTTGCACAATGGGGGCTGTCAACACGAGTGCTGTCACCATTGGCACTATCACCGTGAGCATTCTCACTGTGGTCAGTGTCACCATGGGCACTGTCACCGTGAGCACTGTCACCGTGGTCAGTGTCACCATGAGCACTGTCAACATGGGCACTCATACAGTGGGCACTGTCACTATGAGCACTGTCACCATGGGTACTGCCACCATGAGCAGTGTCTCTGTGAGTACTGTCAGCATGGGTTTTTACCGTGAGCACTGTCACCATGAGCTCTGTCACCATTTTTCATTGCCACCATGTGCACTACCACCATGTGCACTCTCTCCATGGGCACTATCACCGAGAACACTGTCACCATAAGTACTGTCTTCATGGGCACTGTCACCAAGGGCACGGCCAACATGTGAACTGTAACCATTGTCAGTTTCACTGTGAGAAGTGTCACCATGGGAATTACCAACATAGGCACTGTCATCATGAGCACTTTCAGAATGGGAACTGTCACCATGGGCACTATCACCGTGAGGACTCTCACCATGGGAATGAGCGCCAGGGGCACTACCACCTTGAGAATTATCACCATGAGTACTGTCACCATGGGTATTGTCACTATGGGTACTATCAGCATTAGAACTGTTACTGTGGTCACTGTCACGATGGAATTTGTCACTGTGAGCACTGTCACAATAGGCAAAGTCACGGTGTGTACTGTGCCCTTGGGCCCTGTCACAGTGAGCACTATCACTTTGACGGTGGTGTCCATGGGCACTGCCACCATGGACACTACCAACTTGAGAATTATCAAAATTTGTACTCTCAGCGTGGTCATGGTCAACAAGTGCACTATCACTATGATCACTATGACCGCGAGCACTGTCACCATGGGCAAATTAACCATGGGCACTATCACCATGAGCACTATCACCATCGGCACAATCACTGTGATCACTATCACCTTGGACACTATCATGGTGAGCACAGTTAACATGAGCATTGTAACTGTGAGCACTGTCACAATGGGTAATGCAACCATGAGCCCAGTCACCGTGAGCACTGTCAGCATGGGTGGTCACCTTGTGCACGGTCAGCATGAGCACTGTCACCATGGGAACTATAACTATTTTTCAGTTCCACCATGTGCATTACAACCATGTGCACTGTCACCTTGCACACTCTGACCATGAGCACTGTCACCATGTGTACTGTCATCATGGTCAATGGCACAGCCACCATCTGCAATCTTACCATGGTCACTATCACTGTGAGCACCGTCACCAATGGAACTACCAACATGGGCACTGTCATTATGAGCATTTTCACCATACGAACTGTCACCATGGGCACTATGAACGTGAGAACGTTCACCATGGGCACTGCCACCATGAGCACTGTCATCATCGGCAATGTCACCGTGAGAACTATCACCAGGCGCACTGTCCACAAGGGCACTATCACATTGAGCTTTATCACCATGTGTACTGTCATCTTGGGCACAGTCACCATGGGCACACTCACCAAGTACACTATCACTATGCTCACTATTATTCTGAAAACTGTCAACATGGGCACCGTAACCATGGGCACTATCACCGGGAGCCTTATCAGCAATGGCACAACAGGCATGATAACTGTCACCATGGGTCATATGACCGTGAGCATATTTGCCATGGGCACTGTCACGATGGGCAATGCCCCATTGGTACTCTCATCATGGGAACTGCCACCATGAGCACTGTCACCATGAGCACTGACACCACGAGCACTGCCACCGAGGGCACTGCAACCATGAGCACTCTCACCATGAGAACTGTTACTATGAGAAATGTAACCATGGGCAATTTCTCGATGAGTACTCTCACCATGGGTATTTTCACCTTGGGCACTCTCAACGTAAACAGTATTACCATGAGCACTTTTACTGGGAGCACAGTCACCATGGTCACTGTCACAGTGCGGAGTGTCACCATGAGCCATGTCACCATGGGAAATGTCACCGTGAGAAGTGTCACCATAGGCAATGTCACTATGGGCAATGTCACCATGGGAAATGCCATTTTGAGCACTGTCACCATGGGTACTGCCACCATGAGTACTGTCACAAGGAGTACTGTCACCATTGGCAGTATCACCATGGGCACTGTCACCATGGGCACTATCACCATGACAATTCTCAGCGTGAGCACTGTCACTGTGGGCACTGGCATCGTGAGGAATTCCACCATGGGCAATGTCACCATGGGCACTATCACTGTGAGGACTCTCAACATGAGCACGTCAACATAAGCCCTGTCACCATGGGCAATGTCACCATGAGAAGTGTCACCATGGGCAATGTCATCGGGGGCACTGTCACCATGATCACTGCCACCACTGTCACTGTCATTTTGAGCACTGTCAGCAAGGGCACTGCTACTATGAGCACTGTCACCATGAGCACTGTCACCATTGCGAGTATCACCATGTGCACTGTCACCATGGGCACTATCACAATGAGAACTGTCAGCGTGGGCACTGTCACTGTTGGCAAGGGCACCGTGGGCACATCCACCATGGGCAAAGTCACCATGGGCACTATCACTGTGAGCACTGTCAACATGAGCACGTCACCATGGGCACTGTCAACATGTGTACTATCTCGAAGGGCAATGTCACCATGAGCATAGTCAGGATGGGCAATTACACCAGGAGCACTGTCACCAAAGGCACTATCACCATGAGCAATGTCACTGTGGGCCGTGTCACCAGGGGCACTATCACCATGGTTAATGTTATCATAGGCACTTTCCCCGTGAGCACTGTCACCCTGGGCACTGTCATCATGGCACGGTCACTGTGAGCACTATCTCCATGAGCACAGCCACTGTGAACACCATCACCATAATCACTGGCCTCATCGGTACTGTCACCATGAGCACTGCCACATTGAGCACTGTCAGCATGGGCACTGTCACAATGTGGAATGTCACCATGAGCCATATCACCATGGGAAATGTCACTGTGAGAAGTGTCACCATAGGCAATGTCACCATGGGCAATGTCACCATGGGAAATGCCATTTTGAGCACTGTCACCATGGGTACTGCCACCATTAGTACTGTCACCATGAGTACTGTAACCATTGGCAGTATGACCATGTGCACTTTCACGATGGGCACTATCACCATGACAACTCTCAGCGTGAGCACTGTCACTGTGGGAACTGGCATTGTGTGCAATTCCACCATGGGCAATGTGACCATGGGCACTATCACTGTGAGCACTGTCAATATGAGCACGTGTACATGAGCCCTGTCACCATGAGCAATGTCACCGTGAGAAGTGTCACTATAGGCAATGTCACCGTAGGCACTGTCACCATGGTCACTGCCACCACTGTCACTGTCATTTTGAGCACTGTCACCATGGGTACTGCAACCATGAGCACTGTCACCATGAGCACTGTCACCATTGCGAGTATCACCATGTGCACTGTCACCATGGGCACTATCACAATGAGAACTGTCAGTGTGGGCACTGTCACTGTTGGCAAGGGCACCGTGGGCACTTCCACCATGGGCAATGTCACCATGGGCACTATCACTGTGAGCACTGTAAACATGAGCACGTCACCATGGGCACTGTCAACATGGGTACTATCTCGAAGGGCAATGTCACCATGAGCATTGTCAGGATGGGCAATTTCACCATGAGCACTGTCACCAAAGGCACTATCACCATGAGCAATGTCACTGTGGGCCGTGTCACCAGAGGCACTATCACCATGGTTAATGTTATCATTGGCACTTTCCCCGTGAGCATTGTCACCCTGGGCACTGTCATCATGGGCACGGTCACCGTGAGCACTATCTCCATGAGCACAGCCACTGTGAACACCATCACCATAATCACTGGCCTCATCGGTACTGTCACCATGAGCACTGCCACAATGAGCACTGTCAGCATGGGCACTACCCCCATGAGCACTGTCACTATGAGAACTGCTACCATGGGTATTTTCGCCATGAGTACTGTCACCCTGTGTATTGTCACCATTTGCACTGTCACCATGAGGACTATTACCGTGAGCACTATCAAAGTGAGATCTCTCACCATGGTCACTGTCACCATGGCACCTTGCACAATGGGGAATGTCAAAATGAGTGCTGTCACCATTGCCACTATCACCGTGAGCCTTCTCACTGTGGTCAGTGTCACCATGGGCACTGTCACCATGAGCACTGTCAGCATAGGCAATGTCACCGTGGTCAGTGTCACCATGAGCACTGTCAACATGGGCACTCATACAGTGGGCACTGTCACTGTGAGCACTGTCACCATGGGTACGGCCACCATGAGCAGTGTCTCTGTGAGTACTGTCAGCATGGGTTTTTACCGTGAGCACTGTCACCATGAGCCTTGTCACAATTTTTCAGTGCCACCATGTGCACAACCACCATGTGCACTCTCTCCATGGGCACTCTCACAGAGAACACTATCTCCATAAGAACTGTCTTCCTGGGCACTGTCACCAAGGGCACGGCCATCATGTGAACTGTAACCAATGTCAGTATCACTGTGAGAAGTGTCACCATGGGAATTACCAACATAGGCACTGTCATCATGAGCACTTTCAGAATGGGAACTGTCACCATGGGCCCTATCAACGTGAGGACTCTCACCATGGGAATGATCGCCATGGGCACTATCAGCATTAGAACTGTCACCGTGGTGACTGTCATGATGGAATTTGTCACTGTGAGCACTGTCACGATAGGCAAAATCACGGTTTGCACTGTCCCCTTGGGCCCTGTCACAGTGAGCACTATCACTTTGACGGTGGTGTCCATGGGCACTGCCACCATGGACACTACCAAATTGAGAATTATCACCATTTGTACTCTCAGCGTGGTCATGGCCAACAAGTGCACTATCAATATGCTCACTATGACCGTGAGCACTGTCACTATGGGCACCTTAATCATGGGCACTATTACCGTGAGCACTATCACCATCGGCACTATCACTGTGATCACTGTCACCATAGACACTATCATGGTGAGCACATTTAACATGAGCATTGTAACAGTGAGCACTGTCACAATGGGTAATGCAGCCATGAACCCAGTCACCGTGAGCACTGTCAGCATGGGTTGTCACCTTGTGCACTGTCAGCTTGAGCACTGTCACCATGGGCACTATAACTATTTTTCAGTGCAATCATGTGCATTACAACCATGTGCACTGTCACCTTGGACACTATCACCATGAGCACTGTCACCATGAGTACTGTCATCATGGGCAATGGCACAGCCACCATCTGCAATCTTACCATGGTCACTATCACTGTGAGCACTGTCACCAATGGAACTACCAACATGGGCACTGACATCATGAGCACTTTCACCATACGAACTGTCACCATGGGCACTATGAACGTGAGAACACTCACCATGGGCACTGTCACCATGAGCATTGTCACCATAGGCACTGTCACCGTGAGAACTGTCACCATGAGCAGGGTCAACAAGGGCACTATCACATGGAGCAGTATCACCATGTGTACTGTCACCATAGGCACTGTCACCATGGGCACGTTCACCAAGTACACTATCACTATGCTCACTATTACTCTGAACACTCTCAACATGGGCACTATCTCCGGGAGCATTATCAGCATCGGTACCGCAATCATGATTACTGTAACCATGGGTCATATTACCGTAAGCACGGATACTATGGGCACTGTCACCATGTGCACGGCCCCATCGGTACTCTCACCATGGGAACTGCCACCATGAGCACTGTCACCATGAGCACTGGCACCACGAGCACTGCCACCCAGGGCAGTGCCACCATGAGCACTGTCACCATAACTGTTGTTATGAGAATTGTAACCATGGGCCATTTCTCAATGAGTAATGTCACCATGTGTATTTTCACCTTGGGCACTCTCAACATAAACAGTATTGCCATTAGCACTTTCACTGTGAGCACTGTCACCATGGGCACTGGCACAATGTCGTGTGTCACCATGAGCAATATCACAATGGGAAATGTCACCGTGAGAAGTGTCACCATAGGCAAGGTCACCATGGGCAATGTCACCATGGGAACTGCCATTTTGAGCACTGTCACCATGGGTGCTGCAACCATGAGTACTGTCACCATGAGTACTGTCACCATTGGCAGTATGACCATGTGCACTGTCACCATGGGCACTATCGCCATGACAACTCTCAGCGTGAGCACTGTCACTGTGGTAACTGGCATTGTGTGCAATACAACCATGGGCAATGTCACCATGGGCACTATCACTGCAAGCTCTGTCAATATGAGCACGTCTACATGAGCCCTGTCACCATGAGCAATGTCACCGTGAGAAGTGTCACTATAGGCAATGTCACCGTAGGCACTGTCACCATGGTCACTGCCACCACTGTCACTGTCATTTTGAGCACTGTAACCATGGGTACTGCAACCATGAGCACTGTCACCATGAGCAGTGTCAACATGGGCACTCATACAGTGGGCGCTGTCACTGTGAGCACGGTCACCATGGTTACTGCCACCATGAGCAGTGTCTCTGTGAGTATTGTCAGCATGGGTTTTTACCGTGAGCACTGTCACCATGAACCCTGTCACCATTTTTCAGTGCCACCATGTGCACTACAACCATGTGCACTCTCACCATGCGCACTATCACCGAGAACACTGTCACCGTAAGTACTGTCTTCATGGGCACTGTCACCAAGGTCACGGCAAACATGTGAACTGTAACCATTGTCAGTATCACTGTGAGAAGTGTCACCATGGGAATTACCAACATAGGAACTGTCATCATGAGCACATTCAAAATGGGAACTGTGACCATGGACACTATCACCGTGAGGACTCTCACCATGGGAATGATCGCCATGGGCACTAACACCTTGAGAATTATCACCATGAGTACTGTCACCATGAGTACTGTCACCATTGGCAGTATGACCATGTGCACTGTCACCATGGGCACTATCGCCATGACAACTCTCAGCGTGAGCACTGTCACTGTGGTAACTGGCATTGTGTGCAATACAACCATGGGCAATGTCACCATGGGCACTATCACTGCAAGCTCTGTCAATATGAGCACGTCTACATGAGCCCTGTCACCATGAGCAATGTCACCGTGAGAAGTGTCACTATAGGCAATGTCACCGTAGGCACTGTCACCATGGTCACTGCCACCACTGTCACTGTCATTTTGAGCACTGTAACCATGGGTACTGCAACCATGAGCACTGTCACCATGAGCAGTGTCAACATGGGCACTCATACAGTGGGCGCTGACACTGTGAGCACGGTCACCATGGGTACTGCCACCATGAGCAGTGTCTCTGTGAGTATTGTCAGCATGGGTTTTTACCGTGAGCACTGTCACCATGAGCCCTGTCACCATTTTTCAGTGCCACCATGTGCACTACAACCATGTGCACTCTCACCATGGGCACTATCACTGAGAACACTGTCACCGTAAGTACTGTCTTCATGGGCACTGTCACCAAGGGCACGGCCAACATGTGAACTGTAACCATTGTCAGTATCACTGTGAGAAGTGTCACCATGGGAATTACCAACATAGGAACTGTCATCATGAGCACATTCAAAATGGGAACTGTGACCATGGACACTATCACCGTGAGGACTCTCACCATGGGAATGATCGCCATGGGCACTAACACCTTGAGAATTATCACCATGAGTACTGTCACCATGGGTATTGTCATTATGGGCACTATCAGCATTAGAACTGTTACGGTGGTCACTGTCACGATGGAATTTGTCACTGTGAGCACTGTCACGATAGGCAAAGTCACGGTTTGCACTGTCCCCTTGGGCCCTGTCACAGTGAGCACTATCACTTTGCCGGTGGTGTCCATGGGCACTGCCACCATGGACACAACCAACTTGAGAATTATCACTATTTGTACTCTCAGCGTGGTCATGGTCAACAAGTGCACTACCACTATGCTCACTATGACCGTGAGCACTGTCACCATGGGCAACTTAACCATGGGCACTATCACCATGAGCACTATCACCATCGGCACTATCACTGTGATCACTATCACCATGGACACTATCATGGTGAGCACAGTTAACATGAGCATTGTAACAGTGAGCACTGTCACAATGGATAATGCAACCATGAGCCCAGTCACCGTGAGCACTGTCAGCATGGGTTGTCACCTTGTGCACTTTCAGCATGAGCACTGTCACCATGGGCACTATACATATTTTTCAGTGCCACCATTTGCATTACAACCATGTGCACTGTCACCTTGCACACTATCACCATGAACACTGTCACCATGAGTAGTGTCATCATGGGCAATGGCACAGCCACCATCTGCAATCTTACCATGGTCACTATCACAGTGAGCACTGTCACCAATGGAACTACCAACATGGGCACTGTCATCATGAGCACTTTCACCATACAAACTGTCACCATGGGCACGATGAACGTGAGAATGCTCACAATGGGCACTGTCACCATGAGCATTGTCATCATAGGCAATGTCACCGTGAGAACTATCATCATGCGCACTGTCCACAAGGGCACTATCACATTGAGCTGTAACACCATGTGTACTGTCATCTTGGGCACAGTCACCATGGGCACACTCACCAAGTACACTATCACTATGCTCACTATTACTCTGAACACTGTCACCATGGGCACCGTAACCATGGGCACTATCATCGGGAGCATTATCATCATTGGCACAACAGGCGTGATAACTGTCACCATGGGTCATATCACCGTGAGCACGGTTGCCATGGGCTCTGTCACGATGGGCAATGCCCCATTGGTACTCTCACCATGGGAACTGCCACCATGAGCACTGACACCACGAGCACTGCCACCGAGGGCACTGCAACCATGAGCACTGTCACCATGAGAACTGTTACTATGAGAAATGTAACCATGGGCAATTTCTCGATGAGTACTCTCACCATGGGTATTTTCACCTTGGGCACTCTCAACGTAAACAGTATTACCATGAGCACTTTCACTGTGAGCACTGTCACCATGGGCAGTGTCACAGTGCAGAGTGTCACCATGAGCCATGTCACCATGGGAAATGTCACCGTGAGAAGTGTCACCATAGGCAATGTCACTATGGGCAATGTCACCATGGGAAATGCCATTTTGAGCACTGTCACCATGGGTACTGCCACCATGAGTACTGTCACCATGGGTACTGTCACCATAGGCAGTATCACCATGTGCACTGTCACCATGGGCACTATCACCATGACAACTCTCAGCATGAGCACTGTCACTGTGGGCACTGGCATCGTGAGCAATTCCACCATGGGCAATGTCACCATGGGCACTATCACTGTGAGCACTCTCAACATGAGCAAGTCACCTTGAGCCCTGTCACCATGGGCAATGTCACCGTGAGTTGTGTCAACATAGGCAATGTCATCGTGGGCACTGTCACCATGAGCACCACTGTCACTGTCAATTTGAGCACTGTCACCAAGGGCACTGCAACCATGAGCACTGTCACCATGAGCACTGTCACCATTGCGAGTATCACCATGTGCACTGTCACCATGGGCACTATCACAATGAGAACTGTCAGCGTGGGCACTGTCACTGTTGGCAAGGGCACCGTGGGCACATCACCATGGGCAAAGTCACCATGGGCACTATCACTGTGAGCACTGTAAACATGAGCACGTCACCATGGGCACTGTCAACATGTGTACTATCTCGAAGGGCAATGTCACCATGAGCATAGTCAGGATGGGCAATTACACCAGGAGCACTGTCACCAAAGGAACTATCACCATGAGCAATGTCACTGTGGGCCGTGTCACCAGGGGCACTATCACCATGGTTAATGTTATCATTGGCACTTTCCCCGTGAGCATTGTCACCCTGGGCACTGTCATCATGGGCACGGTCACCGTGAGCACTATCTCCATGAGCACAGCCACTGTGAACACCATCACCATAATCACTGGCCTCATCGGTTCTGTCACCATGAGCACTGCCACAATGAGCACTGTCAGCATGGGCACTACCCCCATGAGCACTGTCACTATGAGAACTGCTACCATGGGTATTTTCGCCATGAGTACTGTCACCCTGTGTATTGTCACCATTTGCACTGTCACCATGAGGACTATTACCGTGAGCACTATCAAAGTGAGATCTCTCACCATGGTCACTGTCACCATGGCACCTTGCACAATGGGGAATGTCAAAATGAGTGCTGTCACCATTGCCACTATCACCGTGAGCCTTCTCACTGTGGTCAGTGTCACCATGGGCACTGTCACCATGAGCACTGTCAGCATAGGCAATGTCACCGTGGTCAGTGTCACCATGAGCACTGTCACCATGGGCACGTTCACCAAGTACACTATCACTATGCTCACTATTACTCTGAACACTCTCAAGATGGGCACTATCTCCGCGAGCATTATCAGCATCGGTACCGCAATCATGATTACTGTAACCATGGGTCATATTACCGTAAGCACAGATACTATGGGCACTGTCACCATGTGCACGGCCCCATCGGTAATCTCACCATGGGAACTGCCACCATGAGCACTGTTACCATGAGCACTGGCACCACGAGCACTGCCACCCAGGGCAGTGCCACCATGAGCACTGTCACCATAACTGTTGGTATGAGAATTGTAACCATGGGCCATTTCTCAATGAGTAATGTCACCATGTGTATTTTCACCTTGGGCACTCTCAACATAAACAGTATTACCATTAGCACTTTCACTGTGAGCACTGTCACCATGGGCACTGGCACAATGTCGTGTGTCACCATGAGCAATGTCACAATGGGAAATGTCACCGTGAGAAGTGTCACCATAGGCAATGTCACCATGGGCAATGTCACCATGGGAACTGCCATTTTGAGCACTGTCACCATGGGTGCTGCAACCATGAGTACTGTCACAATGAGTACTGTCACCATTGGCAGTATGACCATGTGCACTGTCACCATGGGCACTATCACCATGACAACTCTCAGCGTGAGCACTGTCACTGTGGGAACTGGCATTGTGTGCAATTCCACCATGGGCAATGTCACCATGGGCACTATCACTGCAAGCTCTGTCAATATGAGCACGTCAACATGAGCCCTGTCACCATGAGCAGTGTCACCGTGAGAAGTGTCACTATAGGCAATGTCACCGTAGGCACTGTCACCATGGTCACTGCCACCACTATCACTGTCATTTTGAGCACTGTAACCATGGGTACTGCAACCATGAGCACTGTCACCATGAGCAGTGTCAACATGGGCACTCATACAGTGGGCGCTGACACTGTGAGCACGGTCACCATGGGTACTGCCACCATGAGCAGTGTCTCTGTGAGTATTGTCAGCATGGGTTTTTACCGTGAGCACTGTCACCATGAGCCCTGTCACCATTTTTCAGTGCCACCATGTGCACTACCACCATGTGCACTCTCACCATGGGCACTATCAACGAGAACACTGTCACCGTAAGTACTGTCTTCATTGGCACTGTCACCAAGGGCACGGCCAACATGTGAACTTAACCATTGTCAGTATCACTGTTAGAAGTGTCACCATGGGAATTACCACCATAGGCACTGTCATCATGAGCACTTTCAGAATGGGAACTGTCACCATGGGCACTATCACCGTGAGGACTCTCACCATGGGAATTATCGCCATGGGCACTATCAGCTTTAGAACTGTCACCGTGGTCACTGTCACAATGGAATTTGTCACTGTGAGCACTGTCACGATAGGCAAAGTCACGGTTTGCTCTGTCCCCTTGGGCCCTGTCACAGTGAGCACTATCACTTTGACAGTGCTGTCCATGGGCACTGCCACCATGGACACTACCAACTTGAGAATTATCACCTTTTGTACTCTCAGCGTGGTCATGGTCAACAAGTGCACTATCACTATGCTCACTATGACCGTGAGCTCTGTCACCATAGGCACTATTACTGTGATCACTATCACCATGGACACTATCATGGTGAGCACAGTTAACATGAGCATTGTAACTGTGAGCACTGTCACAATGGGTAATGCAACCATGAGCCCAGTCACCGTGAGCACTGTCAGCATGGGTTGTCACCTTGTGCACTGTCAGCATGAGCACTGTCACCATGGGCACTGTCATCATGGCACGGTCACCGTGAGCACTATCTCCATGAGCACAACCACTGTGAACACCATCACCATAATCACTGGCCTCATCGGTACTGTCACCATGAGCACTGCCACAATGAGCACTGTCAGCATGGGCACTGTCACAATGCGGAGTGTCACCATGAGCCATATCACCATGGGAAATGTCACTGTGAGAAGTGTCACCATAGGCAATGTCACCATGGGCAATATCACCATGGGAAATGCCATTTTGAGCACTGTCACCATGGGTACTGCCACCATTAGTACTGTCACCATGAGTACTGTAACCATTGGCAGTATGACCATGTGCACTTTCACGATGGGCACTATCACCATGACAACTCTCAGCGTGAGCACTGTCACTGTGGGAACTGGCATTGTGTGCAATTCCACCATGGGCAATGTGACCATGGGCACTATCACTGTGAGCACTGTCAATATGAGCACGTCTACATGAGCCCTGTCACCATGAGCAATGTCACCGTGAGAAGTGTCACTATAGGCATTGTCACCGTAGGCACTGTCACCATGGTCACTGCCACCACTGTCACTGTCATTTTGAGCACTGTCACCATGGGTAATGCAACCATGAGCACTGTCACCATGAGCACTGTCACCATTGCGAGTATCACCATGTGCACTGTCACCATGGGCACTATCACAATGAGAACTGTCAGTGTGGGCACTGTCACTGTTGGCAAGGGCACCGTGGTCACTTTCACCATGGGCAATGTCACCATGGGCACTATCACTGTGAGCGCTGTAAACATGAGCACGTCACCATGGGCACTGTCAACATGGGTACTATCTCGAAGGGCAATGTCACCATGAGCATTGTCAGGATGGGCAATTTCACCAGGAGCACTGTCACCAAAGGCACTATCACCATGAATAATGTCACTGTGGGCCGTGTCACCAGAGGCACTATCACCATGGTTAATGTTATCATTGGCACTTTCCCCGTGAGCATTGTCACCCTGGGCACTGTCATCATGGGCACGGTCACTGTGAGCACTATCTCCATGAGCACAGCCACTGTGAACACCATCACCATAATCACTGGCCTCATCGGTACTGTCACCATGAGCACTGCCACAATGAGCACTGTCAGCATGGGCACTACCCCCATGAGCACTGTCACTATGAGAACTGCTACCATGGGTATTTTCGCCATGAGTACTGTCACCCTGAATATTGTCACCATTTGCACTATCACCATGAGGACTATTACCATGAGCACTATCAAAGTGAGATCTCTCACCATGGTCACTGTCACCATGGCACCTTGCACAATGGGGAATGTCAAAATGAGTGCTGTCACCATTGCCACTATCACCGTGAGCCTTCTCACTGTGGTCAGTGTCACCATGGGCACTGTCACCATGAGCACTGTCAGCATAGGCAATGTCACCGTGGTCAGTGTCACCATGAGCACTGTCACAATGGGCACGTTCAGCAAGTACACTATCACTATGCTCACTATTACTCTGAACACTCTCAAGATGGGCACTATCTCCGCGAGCATTATCAGCATCGGTACCGCAATCATGATTACTGTAACCATGGGTCATATTACCGTAAGCACAGATACTATGGGCACTGTCACCATGTGCACGGCCCCATCGGTACTCTCACCATGGGAACTGCCACCATGAGCACTGTTACCATGAGCACTGGCACCACGAGCACTGCCACCCAGGGCAGTGCCACCATGAGCACTGTCACCATAACTGTTGGTATGAGAATTGTAACCATGGGCCATTTCTCAATGAGTAATGTCACCATGTGTATTTTCACCTTGGGCACTCTCAACATAAACAGTATTACCATTAGCACTTTCACTGTGAGCACTGTCACCATGGGCACTGGCACAATGTCGTGTGTCACCATGAGCAATGTCACAATGGGAAATGTCACCGTGAGAAATGTCACCATAGGCAATGTCACCATGGGCAATGTCACCATGGGAACTGCCATTTTGAGCACTGTCACCATGGGTGCTGCAACCATGAGTACTGTCACAATGAGTACTGTCACCATTGGCAGTATGACCATGTGCACTGTCACCATGGGCACTATCACCATGACAACTCTCAGCGTGAGCACTGTCACTGTGGGAACTGGCATTGTGTGCAATTCCACCATGGGCAATGTCACCATGGGCACTATCACTGCAAGCTCTGTCAATATGAGCACGTCTACATGAGCCCTGTCACCATGAGCAATGTCACCGTGAGAAGTGTCACTATAGGCAATGTCACCGTAGGCACTGTCACCATGGTCACTGCCACCACTGTCACTGTCATTTTGAGCACTGTAACCATGGGTACTGCAACCATGAGCACTGTCACCATGAGCAGTGTCAACATGGGCACTCATACAGTGGGCGCTGACACTGTGAGCACGGTCACCATGGGTACTGCCACCATGAGCAGTGTCTCTGTGAGTATTGTCAGCATGGGTTTTTACCGTGAGCACTGTCACCATGAGCCCTGTCACCATTTTTCAGTGCCACCATGTGCACTACCACCATGTGCACTCTCACCATGGGCACTATCAAAGAGAACACTGTCACCGTAAGTACTGTCTTCATGGGCACTGTCACCAAGGGCACGGCCAACTTGTGAACTTAACCATTGTCAGTATCACTGTTAGAAGTGTCACCATGGGAATTACCACCATAGGCACTGTCATCATGAGCACTTTCAGAATGGGAACTGTCACCATGGGCACTATCACCGTGAGGACTCTCACCATGGGAATTATCGCCATGGGCACTATCAGCATTAGAACTGTCACCGTGGTCACTGTCACGATGGAATTTGTCACTGTGAGCACTGTCACGATAGGCAAAGTCACGGTTTGCTCTGTCCCCTTGGGCCCTGTCACAGTGAGCACTATCACTTTGACAGTGCTGTCCATGGGCACTGCCACCATGGA
Organism: Mesoplodon mirus; assembly: GCF_964341445.2. Classification (NCBI taxonomy): domain Eukaryota; kingdom Metazoa; phylum Chordata; class Mammalia; order Artiodactyla; family Ziphiidae; genus Mesoplodon; species Mesoplodon mirus. The sequence continues at coordinate 127,052,159 of NC_138976.1, read as the reverse complement.
CACTACCAACTTGAGAATTATCACCATTTGTACTCTCAGCGTGGTCATCGTCAACAAGTGCACTATCACTATGCTCACTATGACCGTGAGCTCTGTCACCATAGGCACTATCACTGTGATCACTATCACCATGGACACTATCATGGTGAGCACAGTTAACATGAGCATTGTAACTGTGAGCACTGTCACAATGGGTAATGCAACCATGAGCCCAGTCACCGTGAGCACTGTCAGCATGGGTTGTCACCTTGTGCACTGTCAGCATGAGCACTGTCACCATGGGCACTATAACTATTTTTCAGTACCGCCATATGCATTACAAACATGTGCACTGTCACCTTGTTCACAAACACCATGAGCACTGTCACCATGAGTACTGTCATCATGGGCAATGGCACAGCCAACATCTGCAATCTTACCATGGACACTATCACTGTGAGCTCTGTCACCAATGGAACTACCAACATGGGCACTGTCATCATGAGCACTTTCACCATACGAACTGTCACCATGGGCACGATGAACGTGAGAACGGTCACCATGGGCACTGTCACCATGAGCATTGTCACCATAGGCACTGTCACCGTGCGAACTGTCACCATGCGCAGGTTCAACAAGGGCACTATCACATGGAGCATTATCACCATGTGTACTGTCACCATAGGCACTGTCACCATGGGCACACTCAACAAGTACACTATCACTATGCTCACTATTACTCTGAACACTGTCACCATGGGCACCTTAACCATGGGCACTAATTCCGGGAGCATTATCAGCATCGGTACCACAATCATGATAACTGTAACCATGGGTCATATAACCGTAAGCACGGTTACCATGGGCAATGTCACCATGGGAAATGCCATTTTGAGCACTGTCACCATGGGTACTGCCACCATGAGCACTGTCACCATGAGCCCTGACACCACGAGCAGTGCCACCCAGGGCAGTACCACCATGAGCACTGTCACCATAACTGTTGCTATGAGAATTGTAACCATGGGCAATTTCTCAATGAATAATGTCACCATGTGTATTTTCACCTTGGGCACTCGCAACGTAAACAGTATTACCATTAGCACTTTCACTGTGAGCACTGTCACCATGGGCACTGGCACAATGCGGTGTGTCACCGTGAGCCATGTCACCATGGGAAATGTCACCGTGAGAAGTGTCACCATAGGCAATGTCACCATGGGCAATGTCACCATGGGAAATGCCATTTTTTAGCACTGTCACCATGGGTACTGAAACCATGAGTACTGTCACCATTGGCAGTATGACCATGTGCACTGTCACCATGGGCACTATCACCATAACAACTCTCAGCGTGAGCACTGTCACTGTGGGAACTGGCATTGTGTGCAATTCCACCATGGGCAATGTCACCATGGGCACTATCACTGCAAGCACTGTCAATATGAGCACGTCAACATGAGCCCTGTCACCATGAGCAATGTCACCGTGAGAAGTGTCACTATAGGCAATGTCACCGTAGGCCCTGTCAACATGATCACTGCCACCACTGTCACTGTCATTTTGAGCACTGTAACCATGGGTACTGCAACCATTAGCACTGTCACCATGAGCAGTGTCAACATTGCCACTCATATAGTGGGCGTTGTCACTGTGAGCACGGTCACCATGGGTACTGCCACCATGAGCAGTGTCTCTGTGAGTACTGTCAGCATGGGCTTTTACCGTGAGCACTGTCACCATGAGCAATGTCACCATTTTTCAGTGCCACCATGTGCACTACAACCATGTGCACTCTCACCATGGGCACTATCGCCGAGAACACTGTCACCGTAAGTACTGTCTTCATGGGCACTGTCACCAAGGGCACGGCCAACATGTGAACTGTAACCATTGTCAGTATCACTGTGAGAAGTGTCACCATGGGAATTACCAACATAGGAACTGTCATCATGAGCACATTCAAAATGGGAACTGTCACCATGGACACTATCACCGTGAGGACTCTCACCATGGGAATGATCGCCATGGGCACTAACACCTTGAGAATTATCACCATGAGTACTGTCACCATGGGTATTGTCACTATGGGCACTATCAGCATTAGAACTGTTACGGTGGTCACTGTCACGATGGAATTTGTCACTGTGAGCACTGTCACGATAGGCAAAGTCACGGTTTGCACTGTCCCCTTGGGCCCTGTCACAGTGAGCACTATGATTTTGATGGTGGTGGCCATGGGCAGTGCCACCATGGACACAACCAACTTGAGAATTATCACTATTTGTACTCTCAGCGTGGTCATGGTCAACAAGTGCACTACCAATATGCTCACTATGACTGTGAGCACTGTCACCATGGGCAACTTAACCATGGGCACTATCACCATCGGCACTATCACTGTGATCACTATCACCATGGACAGTATCATGGTGAGCACAGTTAACATGAGCATTGTAACAGTGAGCACTGTCACAATGTGTCTTGCAACCATGAGCCCAGTCACCGTGAGCACTGTCAGCATGGGTTGTCACCTTGTGCATTGTCAGCATGAGCACTGTCACCATGGGCACTATAACTATTTTTCAGTGCCACCATGTGCATTACAACCATGTGCACTGTCACCTTGCACACTATCACCATGAGCACTGTCACCATGAGTACTGTCATCATGGGCAATGGCACAGCCACCATCTGCAATCTTACCATGGTCACTATCACTGTGAGCACTGTCACCAATGGAACTACCAACATGGGCACTGTCATCATGAGCACTTTCACCATACGAACTGTCACCATGGGCACGATGAACGTGAGAACGGTCACCATGGGCACTGTCACCATGAGCATTGTCATCATAGGCAATGTCACCGTGAGAACTATCATCATGCGCACTGTCCACAAGGGCACTACCACATTGAGCTGTAACACCATGTTTACTATCATCTTGGGCACAGTCCCCATGGGCACACTCACCAAGTACACTATCACTATGCTCACTATTACTCTGAACACTGTCCCCATGGGCACAGTAACCATGGGCACTATCACCGGGAGCATTATCAGCATCGGCACAACAGGCGTGATAACTGTCACCATGGGTCATAACACCGTGAGCACGGCTGCCATGGGCACTGTCACGATGGGCAATGCCTCATTGGTACTCTCACCATGGGAACTGCCACTGTGCTGCCATGAGCACTTTCACTGTGAGCACTGTCACCATGGGCACTGTCACAGTGCGGAGTGTCACCATGAGCCATGTCACCATGGGAAATGTCACCGTGAGAAGTGTCACCATAGGCAATGTCACCATGGGCAATGTCACCATGGGAAATGCCATTTTGAGCACTGTCACCATGGGTACTGCCACCATGAGTACTGTCACCATGAGCACTGACACCACGAGCGGTGCCACCCAGGGCAGTACCACCATGAGCACTGTCACCATAACTGTTGCTATGAGAATTGTAACCATGGGCAATTTCTCAATGAGTAATGTCACCATGTGTATTTTGACCTTGGCATCGTGAGGAATTCCACCATGGGCAATGTCACCATGGGCACTATCACTGTGAGGACTCTCAACATGAGCACGTCAACATAAGCCCTGTCACCATGGGCAATGTCACCATGAGAAGTGTCACCATAGGCAATGTCATCGGGGGCACTGTCACCATGATCACTGCCACCACTGTCACTGTCATTTTGAGCACTGTCACCAAGGGCACTGCAACCATGAGCACTGTCACCATGAGCACTGTCACCATTGTGAGTATCACCATGTGCACTGTCACCATGGGCACTATCACAATGAGAACTGTCAGCGTGGGCACTGTCACTGTTGGCAAGGGCACCGTGGGCATATCAACCATGGGCAAAGTCACCATGTGCACTATCACTGTGAGCACTGTCAACATGAGCACGTCACCATGGGCACTGTCAACATGTGTACTATCTCGAAGGGCAATGTCACCATGAGCATAGTCAGGATGGGCAATTACACCAGGAGCACTGTCACCAAAGGCACTATCACCATGAGCAATGTCACTGTGGGCCGTGTCACCAGGGGCACTATCACCATGGTTAATGTTATCATTGGCACTTTCCCGTGTGCACTGTCACCCTGGGCACTGTCATCATGGCACGGTCACCGTGAGCACTATCTCCATGAGCACAGCCACTGTGAACACCATCACCATAATCACTGGCCTCATCGGTACTGTCACCATGAGCACTGCCACAATGAGCACTGTCAGCATGGGCACTGTCACAATGCGGAGTGTCACCATGAGCCATATCACCATGGGAAATGTCACTGTGAGAAGTGTCACCATAGGCAATGTCACCATGGGCAATGTCACCATGGGAAATGCCATTTTGAGCACTGTCACCATGGGTACTGCCACCATTAGTACTGTCACCATGAGTACTGTAACCATTGGCAGTATGACCATGTGCACTTTCACGATGGGCACTATCACCATGACAACTCTCAGAGTGAGCACTGTCACTGTGGGAACTGGCATTGTTTGCAATTCCACCGTGGGCAATGTGACCATGGGCACTATCACTGTGAGCACTGTCAATATGAGCACGTCTACATGAGCCCTGTCACCATGAGCAATGTCACCGTGAGAAGTGTCACTATAGGCAATGTCACCGTAGGCACTGTCACCATGGTCACTGCCACCACTGTCACTGTCATTTTGAGCACTGTCACCATGGGTACTGCAACCATGAGCACTGTCACCATGAGCACTGTCACCATTGCGAGTATCACCATGTGCACTGTCACCATGGGCACTATCACAATGAGAACTGTCAGAGTGGGCACTGTCACTGTTGGCAAGGGCACCGTGGTCACTTCCACCATGGGCAATGTCACCATGGGCACTATCACTGTGAGCACTGTCAACATGAGCACGTCACCATGGGCACTGTCAACATGGGTACTATCTCGAAGGGCAATGTCACCATGAGCATTGTCAGGATGGGCAATTTCACCAGGAGCACTGTCACCAAAGGCACTATCACCATGAGCAATGTCACTGTGGGCCGTGTCACCAGAGGCACTATCACCATGGTTAATGTTATCATTGGCACATTCCCCGTGAGCATTGTCACCCTGGGCACTGTCATCATGGGCACGGTCACCGTGAGCACTATCTCCATGAGCACAGCCACTGTGAACACCATCACCATAATCACTGGCCTCATCGGTACTGTCACCATGAGCACTGCCACAATGAGCACTGTCAGCATGGGCACTACCCCCATGAGCACTGTCACTATGAGAACTGCTACCATGGGTATTTTCGCCATGAGTACTGTCACCCTGTGTATTGTCACCATTTGCACTCTCACCATGAGGACTGTTACCGTGAGCACTATCAAAGTGAGATCTCTCACCATGGTCACTGTCACCATGGCACCTTGCACAATGGGGAATGTCAAAATGAGTGCTGTCACCATTGCCACTATCACCGTGAGCCTTCTCACTGTGGTCAGTGTCACCATGGGCACTGTCACCATGAGCACTGTCAGCATAGGCAATGTCACCGTGGTCAGTGTCACCATGAGCACTGTCAACATGGGCACTCATACAGTGGGCACTGTCACTTTGAGCACTGTCACCATGGGTACGGCCACCATGAGCAGTGTCTCTGTGAGTACTGTCAGCATGGGTTTTTACCGTGAGCACTGTCACCATGAGCCTTGTCACAATTTTTCAGTGCCACCATGTGCACAACCACCATGTGCACTCTCTCCATGGGCACTCTCACAGAGAACACTATCTCCATAAGAACTGTCTTCCTGGGCACTGTCACCAAGGGCACGGCCATCATGTGAACTGTAACCAATGTCAGTATCACTGTGAGAAGTGTCACCATGGGAATTACCAACATAGGCACTGTCATCATGAGCACTTTCAGAATGGGAACTGTCACCATGGGCCCTATCAACGTGAGGACTCTCACCATGGGAATGATCGCCATGGGCATTATCAGCATTAGAACTGTCACCGTGGTGACTGTCATGATGGAATTTGTCACTGTGAGCACTGTCACGATAGGCAAAATCACGGTTTGCACTGTCCCCTTGGGCCCTGTCACAGTGAGCACTATCACTTTGACGGTGGTGTCCATGGGCACTGCCACCATGGACACTACCAAATTGAGAATTATCACCATTTGTACCCTCAGCGTGGTCATGGCCAACAAGTGCACTATCAATATGCTCACTATGACCGTGAGCACTGTCACTATGGGCACCTTAATCATGGGCACTATTACCGTGAGCACTATCACCATCGGCACTATCACTGTGATCACTGTCACCATAGACACTATCATGGTGAGCACATTTAACATGAGCATTGTAACAGTGAGCACTGTCACAATGGGTAATGCAGCCATGAACCCAGTCACCGTGAGCACTATCAGCATGGGTTGTCACCTTGTGCACTGTCAGCTTGAGCACTGTCACCATGGGCACTATAACTATTTTTCAGTGCAACCATGTGCATTACAACCATGTGCACTGTCACCTTGGACACTATCACCATGAGCACTGTCAACATGAGTAGTGTCCTCATGGGCAATGGCACAGCCACCATCTGCAATCTTACCATGGTCACTATCACTGTGAGCACTGTCACCAATGGAACTACCAACATGGGCACTGTCATCATGAGCACTTTCACCATACGAACTGTCACCATCGGCACTATGAACGTGAGAACACTCACCATGGGCACTGTCACCATGAGCATTGTCACCATAGGCACTGTCACCGTGAGAACTGTCACCATGTGCAGGGTCAACAAGGGCACTATCACATGGAGCAGTATCACCATGTGTACTGTCACCATAGGCACTGTCACCATGGGCACGTTCACCAAATACACTATCACTATGCTCACTATTACTCTGAACACTCTCAACATGGGCACTATCTCCGGGAGCATTATCAGCATCGGTACCGCAATCATGATTACTGTAACCATGGGTCATATTACCGTAAGCACGGATACTATGGGCACTGTCACCATGTGCACGGCCCCATCGGTACTCTCACCATGGGAACTGCCACCATGAGCACTGTTACCATGAGCACTGGCACCACGAGCACTGCCACCCAGGGCAGTGCCACCATGAGCACTGTCACCATAACTGTTGGTATGAGAATTGTAACCATGGGCCATTTCTCAATGAGTAATGTCACCATGTGTATTTTCACCTTGGGCACTCTCAACATAAACAGTATTACCATTAGCACTTTCACTGTGAGCACTGTCACCATGGGCACTGGCACAATGTCGTGTGTCACCATGAGCAATGTCACAATGGGAAATGTCACCGTGAGAAGTGTCACCATAGGCAATGTCACCATGGGCAATGTCACCATGGGAACTGCCATTTTGAGCACTGTCACCATGGGTGCTGCAACCATGAGTACTGTCACAATGAGTACTGTCACCATTGGCAGTATGACCATGTGCACTGTCACCATGGGCACTATCACCATGACAACACTCAGCGTGAGCACTGTCACTGTGGGAACTGGCATTGTGTGCAATTCCACCATGGGCAATGTCACCATGGGCACTATCACTGCAAGCTCTGTCAATATGAGCACGTCTACATGAGCCCTGTCACCATGAGCAATGTCACCGTGAGAAGTGTCACTATAGGCAATGTCACCGTAGGCACTGTCACCATGGTCACTGCCACCACTGTCACTGTCATTTTGAGCACTGTAACCATGGGTACTGCAACCATGAGCACTGTCACCATGAGCAGTGTCAACATGGGCACTCATACAGTGGGCGCTGACACTGTGAGCACGGTCACCATGGGTACTGCCACCATGAGCAGTGTCTCTGTGAGTATTGTCAGCATGGGTTTTTACCGTGAGCACTGTCACCATGAGCCCTGTCACCATTTTTCAGTGCCACCATGTGCACTACAACCATGTGCACTCTCACCATGGGCACTATCAACGAGAACACTGTCACCGTAAGTACTGTCTTCATGGGCACTGTCACCAAGGGCACAGCCAACATGTGAACTTAACCATTGTCCGTATCACTGTTAGAAGTGTCACCATGGGAATTACCACCATAGGCACTGTCATCATGAGCACTTTCAGAATGGGAACTGTCACCATGGGCACTATCACCGTGAGGACTCTCACCATGGGAATTATCGCCATGGGCACTATCAGCATTAGAACTGTCACCGTGGTCACTGTCACGATGGAATAAGTCACTGTGAGCACTGTCACGATAGGCAAAGTCACGGTTTGCTCTGTCCCCTTGGGCCCTGTCACAGTGAGCACTATCACTTTGACAGTGCTGTCCATGGGCACTGCCACCATGGACACTACCAACTTGAGAATTATCACCATTTGTACTCTCAGCGTGGTCATCGTCAACAAGTGCACTATCACTATGCTCACTATGACCGTGAGCTCTGTCACCATAGGCACTATCACTGTGATCACTATCACCATGGACACTATCATGGTGAGCACAGTTAACATGAGCATTGTAACTGTGAGCACTGTCACAATGGGTAATGCAACCATGAGCCCAGTCACCGTGAGCACTGTCAGCATGGGTTGTCACCTTGTGCACTGTCAGCATGAGCACTGTCACCATGGGCACTATAACTATTTTTCAGTACCGCCATATGCATTACAAACATGTGCACTGTCACCTTGTTCACAAACACCATGAGCACTGTCACCATGAGTACTGTCATCATGGGCAATGGCACAGCCAACATCTGCAATCTTACCATGGACACTATCACTGTGAGCTCTGTCACCAATGGAACTACCAACATGGGCACTGTCATCATGAGCACTTTCACCATACGAACTGTCACCATGGGCACGATGAACGTGAGAACGGTCACCATGGGCACTGTCACCATGAGCATTGTCACCATAGGCACTGTCACCGTGAGAACTGTCACCATGCACAGGGTCAACAAGGGCACTATCACATGGAGCATTATCACCATGTGTACTGTCACCATAGGCACTGTCACCATGGGCACACTCACCAAGTACACTATCACTATGCTCACTATTACTCTGAACACTGTCACCATGGGCACCTTAACCATGGGCACTAACTCCGGGAGCATTATCAGCATCGGTACCACAATCATGATAACTGTAACCATGGGTCATATAACCGTAAGCACGGTTACCATGGGCAATGTCACCATGGGAAATGCCATTTTGAGCACTGTCACCATGGGTACTGCCACCATGAGCACTGTCACCATGAGCACTGACACCACGAGCAGTGCCACCCAGGGCAGTACCACCATGAGCACTGTCACCATAACTGTTGCTATGAGAATTGTAACCATGGGCAATTTCTCAATGAATAATGTCACCATGTGTATTTTCACCTTGGGCACTCACAACGTAAACAGTATTACCATTAGCACTTTCACTGTGAGCACTGTCACCATGGGCACTGGCACAATGCGGTGTGTCACCGTGAGCCATGTCACCATGGGAAATGTCACCGTGAAAAGTGTCACCATAGGCAATGTCACCATGGGCAATGTCACCATGGGAAATGCCATTTTTTAGCACTGTCACCATGGGTACTGAAACCATGAGTACTGTCACCATTGGCAGTATGACCATGTGCACTGTCACCATGGGCACTATCACCATAACAACTCTCAGCGTGAGCACTGTCACTGTTGGAACTGGCATTGTGTGCAATTCCACCATGGGCAATGTCACCATGGGCACTATCACTGCAAGCACTGTCAATATGAGCACGTCAACATGAGCCCTGTCACCATGAGCAATGTCACCGTGAGAAGTGTCACTATAGGCAATGTCACCGTAGGCCCTGTCAACATGATCACTGCCACCACTGTCACTGTCACTTTGAGCACTGTAACCATGGGTACTGCAACCATTAGCACTGTCACCATGAGCAGTGTCAACATTGCCACTCATACAGTGGGCGTTGTCACTGTGAGCACAGTCACCATGGGTACTGCCACCATGAGCAGTGTCTCTGTGAGTACTGTCAGCATGGATTTTTACCGTGAGCACTGTCACCATGAGCAATGTCACCATTTTTCAGTGCCACCATGTGCACTACAACCATGTGCACTCTCACCATGGGCACTATCACCGAGAACACTGTCACCGTAAGTACTGTCTTCATGGGCACTGTCACCAAGGGCACGGCCAACATGTGAACTGTAACCATTGTCAGTATCACTGTGAGAAGTGTCACCATGGGAATTACCAACATAGGAACTGTCATCATGAGCACATTCAAAATGGGAACTGTCACCATGGACACTATCACCGTGAGGACTCTCACCATGGGAATGATCGCCATGGGCACTAACATCTTGAGAATTATCACCATGAGTACTGTCACCATGGGTATTGTCATTATGGGCACTATCAACATTAGAACTGTTACGGTGGTCACTGTCACGATGGAATTTGTCACTGTGAGCACTGTCACGATAGGCAAAGTCACGGTTTGCACTGTACCCTTGGGCCCTGTCACAGTGAGCACTGTCACTTTGCCGGTGGTGTCCATGGGCACTGCCACCATGGACACAACCAACTTGAGAATTATCACTATTTGTACTCTCAGCGTGGTCATGGTCAACAAGTGCACTACCACTATGCTCACTATGACCGTGAGCACTGTCACCATGGGCAACTTAACCATGGGCACTATCACCATGAGCACTATCACCATCGGCACTATCACTGTGATCACTATCACTATGGACAGTATCATGTTGAGCACAGTTAACATGAGCATTGTAACAGTGAGCACTGTCACAATGTGTCTGGCAACCATGAGCCCAGTCACCGTGAGCACTGTCAGCATGGGTTGTCACCTTGTGCACTTTCAGCATGAGCACTGTCACCATGGGCACTATACATATTTTTCAGTGCCACCATTTGCATTACAACCATGTGCACTGTCACCTTGCACACTATCACCATGAACACTGTCACCATGAGTAGTGTCATCATGGGCAATGGCACAGCCACCATCTGCAATCTTACCATGGTCACTATCACTGTGAGCACTGTCACCAATGGAACTACCAACATGGGCACTGTCATCATGAGCACTTTCATCATACGAACTGTCACCATGGGCACGATGAACGTGAGAACGGTCACCATGGGCACTGTCACCATGAGCATTGTCATCATAGGCAATGTTACCGTGAGAACTATCATCATGCGCACTGTCCACAAGGGCACTACCACATTGAGCTGTAACACCATGTGTACTATCATCTTGGGCACAGTCCCCATGGGCACACACACCAAGTACACTATCACTATGCTCACTATTACTCTGAACACTGTCCCCATGGGCACAGTAACCATGGGCACTATCACCGGGAGCATTATCAGCATCGGCACAACAGGCGTGATAACTGTCACCATAGGTCATATCACCGTGAGCACGGCTGCCATGGGCACTGTCACGATGGGCAATGCCTCATTGGTACTCTCACCATGGGAACTGCCACTGTGCTGCCATGAGCACTTTCACTGTGAGTACTGTCACCCTGGGTACTGTCACAGTGCGGAGTGTCACCATGAGCCATGTCACCATGGGAAATGTCACCGTGAGAAGTGTCACCATAGGCAATGTCACCATGGGCAATGTCACCATGGGAAATGCCATTTTGAGCACTGTCACCATGGGTACTGCCACCATGAGTACTGTCACCATGAGCACTGACACCACGAGCAGTGCCACCCAGGGCAGTACCACCATGAGCACTGTCACCATAACTGTTGCTATGAGAATTGTAACCATGGGCAATTTCTCAATGAGTAATGTCATCATGTGTATTTTGACCTTGGCATCGTGAGGAATTCCACCATGGGCAATGTCACCATGGGCACTATCAATGTGAGGACTCTCAACATGAGCACGTCAACATAAGCCCTGTCACCATGGGCAATGTCACCATGAGAAGTGTCACCATGGGCAATGTCATCGGGGGCACTGTCACCATGATCACTGCCACCACTGTCACTGTCATTTTGAGCACTGTCAGCAAGGGCACTGCTACTATGAGCACTGTCACCATGAGCACTGTCACCATTGCGAGTATCACCATGTGCACTGTCACCATGGGCACTATCACAATGAGAACTGTCAGCGTGGGCACTGTCACTGTTGGCAAGGGCACCGTGGGCACATCCACCATGGGCAAAGTCACCATGGGCACTATCACTGTGAGCACTGTCAACATGAGCACGTCACCATGGGCACTGTCAACATGTGTACTATCTCGAAGGGCAATGTCACCATGAGCATAGTCAGGATGGGCAATTACACCAGGAGCACTGTCACCAAAGGCACTATCACCATGAGCAATGTCACTGTGGGCCGTGTCACCAGGGGCACTATCACCATGGTTAATGTTATCATAGGCACTTTCCCCGTGAGCACTGTCACCCTGGGCACTGTCATCATGGCACGGTCACTGTGAGAACTATCTCCATGAGCACAGCCACTGTGAACACCATCACCATAATCACTGGCCTCATCGGTACTGTCACCATGAGCACTGCCACATTGAGCACTGTCAGCATGGGCACTGTCACAATGTGGAATGTCACCATGAGCCATATCACCATGGGAAATGTCACTGTGAGAAGTGTCACCATAGGCAATGTCACCATGGGCAATGTCACCATGGGAAATGCCATTTTGAGCACTGTCACCATGGGTACTGCCACCATTAGTACTGTCACCATGAGTACTGTAACCATTGGCATTATGACCATGTGCACTTTCACGATGGGCACTATCACCATGACAACTCTCAGCGTGAGCACTGTCACTGTGGGAACTGGCATTGTGTGCAATTCCACCATGGGCAATGTGACCATGGGCACTATCACTGTGAGCACTGTCAATATGAGCACGTGTACATGAGCCCTGTCACCATGAGCAATGTCACCGTGAGAAGTGTCACTATAGGCAATGTCACCGTAGGCACTGTCACCATGGTCACTGCCACCACTGTCACTGTCATTTTGAGCACTGTCACCATGGGTACTGCAACCATGAGCACTGTCACCATGAGCACTGTCACCATTGCGAGTATCACCATGTGCACTGTCACCATGGGCACTATCACAATGAGAACTGTCAGTGTGGGCACTGTCACTGTTGGCAAGGGCACCGTGGGCACTTCCACCATGGGCAATGTCACCATGGGCACTATCACTGTGAGCACTGTAAACATGAGCACGTCACCATGGGCACTGTCAACATGGGTACTATCTCGAAGGGCAATGTCACCATGAGCATTGTCAGGATGGGCAATTTCACCATGAGCACTGTCACCAAAGGCACTATCACCATGAGCAATGTCACTGTGGGCCGTGTCACCAGAGGCACTATCACCATGGTTAATGTTATCATTGGCAATTTCCCCGTGAGCATTGTCACCCTGGGCACTGTCATCATGGGCACGGTCACCGTGAGCACTATCTCCATGAGCACAGCCACTGTGAACACCATCACCATAATCACTGGCCTCATCGGTACTGTCACCATGAGCACTGCCACAATGAGCACTGTCAGCATGGGCACTACCCCCATGAGCACTGTCACTATGAGAACTGCTACCATGGGTATTTTCGCCATGAGTACTGTCACCCTGTGTATTGTCACCATTTGCACTGTCACCATGAGGACTATTACCGTGAGCACTATCAAAGTGAGATCTCTCACCATGGTCACTGTCACCATGGCACCTTGCACAATGGGGAATGTCAAAATGAGTGCTGTCACCATTGCCACTATCACCGTGAGCCTTCTCACTGTGGTCAGTGTCACCATGGGCACTGTCACCATGAGCACTGTCAGCATAGGCAATGTCACCGTGGTCAGTGTCACCATGAGCACTGTCAACATGGGCACTCATACAGTGGGCACTGTCACTGTGAGCACTGTCACCATGGGTACGGCCACCATGAGCAGTGTCTCTGTGAGTACTGTCAGCATGGGTTTTTACCGTGAGCACTGTCACCATGAGCCTTGTCACAATTTTTCAGTGCCACCATGTGCACAACCACCATGTGCACTCTCTCCATGGGCACTCTCACAGAGAACACTATCTCCATAAGAACTGTCTTCCTGGGCACTGTCACCAAGGGCACGGCCATCATGTGAACTGTAACCAATGTCAGTATCACTGTGAGAAGTGTCACCATGGGAATTACCAACATAGGCACTGTCATCATGAGCACTTTCAGAATGGGAACTGTCACCATGGGCCCTATCAACGTGAGGACTCTCACCATGGGAATGATCGCCATGGGCACTATCAGCATTAGAACTGTCACCGTGGTGACTGTCATGATGGAATTTGTCACTGTGAGCACTGTCACGATAGGCAAAATCACGGTTTGCACTGTCCCCTTGGGCCCTGTCACAGTGAGCACTATCACTTTGACGGTGGTGTCCATGGGCACTGCCACCATGGACACTACCAAATTGAGAATTATCACCATTTGTACTCTCAGCGTGGTCATGGCCAACAAGTGCACTATCAATATGCTCACTATGACCGTGAGCACTGTCACTATGGGCACCTTAATCATGGGCACTATTACCGTGAGCACTATCACCATCGGCACTATCACTGTGATCACTGTCACCATAGACACTATCATGGTGAGCACATTTAACATGAGCATTGTAACAGTGAGCACTGTCACAATGGGTAATGCAGCCATGAACCCAGTCACCGTGAGCACTGTCAGCATGGGTTGTCACCTTGTGCACTGTCAGCTTGAGCACTGTCACCATGGGAACTATAACTATTTTTCAGTGCAATCATGTGCATTACAACCATGTGCACTGTCACCTTGGACACTATCACCATGAGCACTGTCACCATGAGTACTGTCATCATGGGCAATGGCACAGCCACCATCTGCAATCTTACCATGGTCACTATCACTGTGAGCACTGTCACCAATGGAACTACCAACATGGGCACTGACATCATGAGCACTTTCACCATACGAACTGTCACCATGGGCACTATGAACGTGAGAACACTCACCATGGGCACTGTCACCATGAGCATTGTCACCATAGGCACTGTCACCGTGAGAACTGTCACCATGAGCAGGGTCAACAAGGGCACTATCACATGGAGCAGTATCACCATGTGTACTGTCACCATAGGCACTGTCACCATGGGCACGTTCACCAAGTACACTATCACTATGCTCACTATTACTCTGAACACTCTCAACATGGGCACTATCTCCGGGAGCATTATCAGCATCGGTACCGCAATCATGATTACTGTAACCATGGGTCATATTACCGTAAGCACGGATACTATGGGCACTGTCACCATGTGCACGGCCCCATCGGTACTCTCACCATGGGAACTGCCACCATGAGCACTGTCACCATGAGCACTGGCACCACGAGCACTGCCACCCAGGGCAGTGCCACCATGAGCACTGTCACCATAACTGTTGTTATGAGAATTGTAACCATGGGCCATTTCTCAATGAGTAATGTCACCATGTGTATTTTCACCTTGGGCACTCTCAACATAAACAGTATTACCATTAGCACTTTCACTGTGAGCACTGTCACCATGGGCACTGGCACAATGTCGTGTGTCACCATGAGCAATATCACAATGGGAAATGTCACCGTGAGAAGTGTCACCATAGGCAAGGTCACCATGGGCAATGTCACCATGGGAACTGCCATTTTGAGCACTGTCACCATGGGTGCTGCAACCATGAGTACTGTCACCATGAGTACTGTCATCATTGGCAGTATGACCATGTGCACTGTCACCATGGGCACTATCGCCATGACAACTCTCAGCGTGAGCACTGTCACTGTGGTAACTGGCATTGTGTGCAATACAACCATGGGCAATGTCACCATGGGCACTATCACTGCAAGCTCTGTCAATATGAGCACGTCTACATGAGCCCTGTCACCATGAGCAATGTCACCGTGAGAAGTGTCACTATAGGCAATGTCACCGTAGGCACTGTCACCATGGTCACTGCCACCACTGTCACTGTCATTTTGAGCACTGTAACCATGGGTACTGCAACCATGAGCACTGTCACCATGAGCAGTGTCAACATGGGCACTCATACAGTGGGCGCTGTCACTGTGAGCACGGTCACCATGGTTACTGCCACCATGAGCAGTGTCTCTGTGAGTATTGTCAGCATGGGTTTTTACCGTGAGCACTGTCACCATGAGCCCTGTCACCATTTTTCAGTGCCACCATGTGCACTACAACCATGTGCACTCTCACCATGCGCACTATCACCGAGAACACTGTCACCGTAAGTACTGTCTTCATGGGCACTGTCACCAAGGTCACGGCAAACATGTGAACTGTAATCATTGTCAGTATCACTGTGAGAAGTGTCACCATGGGAATTACCAACATAGGAACTGTCATCATGAGCACATTCAAAATGGGAACTGTGACCATGGACACTATCACCGTGAGGACTCTCACCATGGGAATGATCGCCATGGGCACTAACACCTTGAGAATTATCACCATGAGTACTGTCACCATGAGTACTGTCACCATTGGCAGTATGACCATGTGCACTGTCACCATGGGCACTATCGCCATGACAACTCTCAGCGTGAGCACTGTCACTGTGGTAACTGGCATTGTGTGCAA
Source organism: Mesoplodon mirus (assembly GCF_964341445.2). Classification (NCBI taxonomy): domain Eukaryota; kingdom Metazoa; phylum Chordata; class Mammalia; order Artiodactyla; family Ziphiidae; genus Mesoplodon; species Mesoplodon mirus. The sequence goes on along the minus strand of NC_138976.1, from coordinate 127,035,426 downwards.
TACAACCATGGGCAATGTCACCATGGGCACTATCACTGCAAGCTCTGTCAATATGAGCACGTCTACATGAGCCCTGTCACCATGAGCAATGTCACCGTGAGAAGTGTCACTATAGGCAATGTCACCGTAGGCACTGTCACCATGGTCACTGCCACCACTGTCACTGTCATTTTGAGCACTGTAACCATGGGTACTGCAACCATGAGCACTGTCACCATGAGCAGTGTCAACATGGGCACTCATACAGTGGGCGCTGACACTGTGAGCACGGTCACCATGGGTACTGCCACCATGAGCAGTGTCTCTGTGAGTATTGTCAGCATGGGTTTTTACCGTGAGCACTGTCACCATGAGCCCTGTCACCATTTTTCAGTGCCACCATGTGCACTACAACCATGTGCACTCTCACCATGGGCACTATCACTGAGAACACTGTCACCGTAAGTACTGTCTTCATGGGCACTGTCACCAAGGGCACGGCCAACATGTGAACTGTAACCATTGTCAGTATCACTGTGAGAAGTGTCACCATGTGAATTACCAACATAGGAACTGTCATCATGAGCACATTCAAAATGGGAACTGTGACCATGGACACTATCACCGTGAGGACTCTCACCATGGGAATGATCGCCATGGGCACTAACACCTTGAGAATTATCACCATGAGTACTGTCACCATGGGTATTGTCATTATGGGCACTATCAGCATTAGAACTGTTACGGTGGTCACTGTCACGATGGAATTTGTCACTGTGAGCACTGTCACGATAGGCAAAGTCACGGTTTGCACTGTCCCCTTGGGCCCTGTCACAGTGAGCACTATCACTTTGCCGGTGGTGTCCATGGGCACTGCCACCATGGACACAACCAACTTGAGAATTATCACTATTTGTACTCTCAGCGTGGTCATGGTCAACAAGTGCACTACCACTATGCTCACTATGACCGTGAGCACTGTCACCATGGGCAACTTATCCATGGGCACTATCACCATGAGCACTATCACCATCGGCACTATCACTGTGATCACTATCACCATGGACACTATCATGGTGAGCACAGTTAACATGAGCATTGTAACAGTGAGCACTGTCACAATGGATAATGCAACCATGAGCCCAGTCACCGTGAGCACTGTCAGCATGGGTTGTCACCTTGTACACTTTCAGCATGAGCACTGTCACCATGGGCACTATACATATTTTTCAGTGCCACCATTTGCATTACAACCATGTGCACTGTCACCTTGCACACTATCACCATGAACACTGTCACCATGAGTAGTGTCATCATGGGCAATGGCACAGCCACCATCTGCAATCTTACCATGGTCACTATCACAGTGAGCACTGTCACCAATGGAACTACCAACATGGGCACTGTCATCATGAGCACTTTCACCATACGAACTGTCACCATGGGCACGATGAACGTGAGAATGCTCACAATGGGCACTGTCACCATGAGCATTGTCATCATAGGCAATGTCACCGTGAGAACTATCATCATGCGCACTGTCCACAAGGGCACTATCACATTGAGCTGTAACACCATGTGTACTGTCATCTTGGGCACAGTCACCATGGGCACACTCACCAAGTACACTATCACTATGCTCACTATTACTCTGAACACTGTCACCATGGGCACCGTAACCATGGGCACTATCATCGGGAGCATTATCAGCATTGGCACAACAGGCGTGATAACTGTCACCATGGGTCATATCACCGTGAGCACGGTTGCCATGGGCTCTGTCACGATGGGCAATGCCCCATTGGTACTCTCACCATGGGAACTGCCACCATGAGCACTGTCACCATGAGCACTGACACCACGAGCACTGCCACTGAGGGCACTGCAACCATGAGCACTGTCACCATGAGAACTGTTACTATGAGAAATGTAACCATGGGCAATTTCTCGATGAGTACTCTCACCATGGGTATTTTCACCTTGGGCACTCTCAACGTAAACAGTATTACCATGAGCACTTTCACTGTGAGCACTGTCACCATGGGCAGTGTCACAGTGCAGAGTGTCACCATGAGCCATGTCACCATGGGAAATGTCACCGTGAGAAGTGTCACCATAGGCAATGTCACTATCGGCAATGTCACCATGGGAAATGCCATTTTGAGCACTGTCACCATGGGTACTGCCACCATGAGTACTGTCACCATGGGTACTGTCACCATAGGCAGTATCACCATGGGCACTGTCACCATGGGCACTATCACTGTGAGCACTCTCAACATGAGCAAGTCACCATGAGCCCTGTCACCATGGGCAATGTCACCGTGAGTAGTGTCAACATAGGCAATGTCATCGTGGGCACTGTCACCATGAGCACCACTGTCACTGTCATTTTGAGCACTGTCACCAAGGGCACTGCAACCATGAGCACTGTCACCATGAGCACTGTCACCATTGCGAGTATCACCATGTGCACTGTCACCATGGGCACTATCACAATGAGAACTGTCAGTGTGGGCACTGTCACTGTTGGCAAGGGCACCGTGGGCACTTCCACCATGGGCAATGTCACCATGGGCACTATCACTGTGAGCACTGTAAACATGAGCACGTCACCATGGGCACTGTCAACATGGGTACTATCTCGAAGGGCAATGTCACCATGAGCATTGTCAGGATGGGCAATTTCACCATGAGCACTGTCACCAAAGGCACTATCACCATGAGCAATGTCACTGTGGGCCGTGTCACCAGAGGCACTATCACCATGGTTAATGTTATCATTGGCACTTTCCCCGTGAGCATTGTCACCCTGGGCACTGTCATCATGGGCACGGTCACCGTGAGCACTATCTCCATGAGCACAGCCACTGTGAACACCATCACCATAATCACTGGCCTCATCGGTACTGTCACCATGAGCACTGCCACAATGAGCACTGTCAGCATGGGCACTACCCCCATGAGCACTGTCACTATGAGAACTGCTACCATGGGTATTTTCGCCATGAGTACTGTCACCCTGTGTATTGTCACCATTTGCACTGTCACCATGAGGACTATTACCGTGAGCACTATCAAAGTGAGATCTCTCACCATGGTCACTGTCACCATGGCACCTTGCACAATGGGGAATGTCAAAATGAGTGCTGTCACCATTGCCACTATCACCGTGAGCCTTCTCACTGTGGTCAGTGTCACCATGGGCACTGTCACCATGAGCACTGTCAGCATAGGCAATGTCACCGTGGTCAGTGTCACCATGAGCACTGTCAACATGGGCACTCATACAGTGGGCACTGTCACTGTGAGCACTGTCACCATGGGTACGGCCACCATGAGCAGTGTCTCTGTGAGTACTGTCAGCATGGGTTTTTACCGTGAGCACTGTCACCATGAGCCTTGTCACAATTTTTCAGTGCCACCATGTGCACAACCACCATGTGCACTCTCTCCATGGGCACTCTCACAGAGAACACTATCTCCATAAGAACTGTCTTCCTGGGCACTGTCACCAAGGGCACGGCCATCATGTGAACTGTAACCAATGTCAGTATCACTGTGAGAAGTGTCACCATGGGAATTACCAACATAGGCACTGTCATCATGAGCACTTTCAGAATGGGAACTGTCACCATGGGCCCTATCAACGTGAGGACTCTCACCATGGGAATGATCGCCATGGGCACTATCAGCATTAGAACTGTCACCGTGGTGACTGTCATGATGGAATTTGTCACTGTGAGCACTGTCACGATAGGCAAAATCACGGTTTGCACTGTCCCCTTGGGCCCTGTCACAGTGAGCACTATCACTTTGACGGTGGTGTCCATGGGCACTGCCACCATGGACACTACCAAATTGAGAATTATCACCATTTGTACTCTCAGCGTGGTCATGGCCAACAAGTGCACTATCAATATGCTCACTATGACCGTGAGCACTGTCACTATGGGCACCTTAATCATGGGCACTATTACCGTGAGCACTATCACCATCGGCACTATCACTGTGATCACTGTCCCATAGACACTATCATGGTGAGCACATTTAACATGAGCATTGTAACAGTGAGCACTGTCACAATGGGTAATGCAGCCATGAACCCAGTCACCGTGAGCACTGTCAGCATGGGTTGTCACCTTGTGCACTGTCAGCTTGAGCACTGTCACCATGGGCACTATAACTATTTTTCAGTGCAATCATGTGCATTACAACCATGTGCACTGTCACCTTGGACACTATCACCATGAGCACTGTCACCATGAGTACTGTCATCATGGGCAATGGCACAGCCACCATCTGCAATCTTACCATGGTCACTATCACTGTGAGCACTGTCACCAATGGAACTACCAACATGGGCACTGACATCATGAGCACTTTCACCATACGAACTGTCACCATGGGCACTATGAACGTGAGAACACTCACCATGGGCACTGTCTCCATGAGCATTGTCACCATAGGCACTGTCACTGTGAGAACTGTCACCATGTGCAGGGTCAACAAGGGCACTATCACATGGAGCAGTATCACCATGTGTACTGTCACCATAGGCACTGTCACCATGGGCACGTTCACCAAGTACACTATCACTATGCTCACTATTACTCTGAACACTCTCAACATGGGCACTATCTCCGGGAGCATTATCAGCATCGGTACCGCAATCATGATTACTGTAACCATGGGTCATATTACCGTAAGCACGGATACTATGGGCACTGTCACCATGTGCACGGCCCCATCGGTACTCTCACCATGGGAACTGCCACCATGAGCACTGTCACCATGAGCACTGGCACCACGAGCACTGCCACCCAGGGCAGTGCCACCATGAGCACTGTCACCATAACTGTTGTTATGAGAATTGTAACCATGGGCCATTTCTCAATGAGTAATGTCACCATGTGTATTTTCACCTTGGGCACTCTCAACATAAACAGTATTACCATTAGCACTTTCACTGTGAGCACTGTCACCATGGGCACTGGCACAATGTCGTGTGTCACCATGAGCAATATCACAATGGGAAATGTCACCGTGAGAAGTGTCACCATAGGCAATGTCACCATGGGCAATGTCACCATGGGAACTGCCATTTTGAGCACTGTCACCATGGGTGCTGCAACCATGAGTACTGTCACCATGAGTACTGTCACCATTGGCAGTATGACCATGTGCACTGTCACCATGGGCACTATCGCCATGACAACTCTCAGCGTGAGCACTGTCACTGTGGTAACTGGCATTGTGTGCAATACAACCATGGGCAATGTCACCATGGGCACTATCACTGCAAGCTCTGTCAATATGAGCACGTCTACATGAGCCCTGTCACCATGAGCAATGTCACCGTGAGAAGTGTCACTATAGGCAATGTCACCGTAGGCACTGTCACCGTGGTCACTGCCACCACTGTCACTGTCATTTTGAGCACTGTAACCATGGGTACTGCAACCATGAGCACTGTCACCATGAGCAGTGTCAACATGGGCACTCATACAGTGGGCGCTGTCACTGTGAGCACGGTTACCATGGTTACTGCCACCATGAGCAGTGTCTCTGTGAGTATTGTCAGCATGGGTTTTTACCGTGAGCACTGTCACCATGAGCCCTGTCACCATTTTTCAGTGCCACCATGTGCACTACAACCATGTGCACTCTCACCATGCGCACTATCACCGAGAACACTGTCACCGTAAGTACTGTCTTCATGGGCACTGTCACCAAGGTCACGGCCAACATGTGAACTGTAACCATTGTCAGTATCACTGTGAGAAGTGTCACCATGGGAATTACCAACATAGGAACTGTCATCACGAGCACATTCAAAATGGGAACTGTCACCATGGACACTATCACCGTGAGGACTCTCACCATGGGAATGATCGCCATGGGCACTAACACCTTGAGAATTATCACCATGAGTACTGTCACCATGGGTATTGTCATTATGGGCACTATCAGCATTAGAACTGTTACGGTGGTCACTGTCACGATGGAATTTGTCACTGTGAGCACTGTCACGATAGGCAAAGTCACGGTTTGCACTGTCCCCTTGGGCCCTGTCACAGTGAGCACTATCACTTTGCCGGTGGTGTCCATGGGCACTGCCACCATGGACACAACCAACTTGAGAATTATCACTATTTGTACTCTCAGCGTGGTCATGGTCAACAAGTGCACTACCACTATGCTCACTATGACCGTGAGCACTGTCACCATGGGCAACTTAACCATGGGCACTATCACCATGAGCACTATCACCATCGGCACTATCACTGTGATCACTATCACCATGGACACTATCATGGTGAGCACAGTTAACATGAGCATTGTAACAGTGAGCACTGTCACAATGGATAATGCAACCATGAGCCCAGTCACCATGAGCACTGTCAGCATGGGTTGTCACCTTGTGCACTTTCAGCATGAGCACTGTCACCATGGGCACTATACATATTTTTCAGTGCCACCATTTGCATTACAACCATGTGCACTGTCACCTTGCACACTATCACCATGAACACTGTCACCATGAGTAGTGTCATCATGGGCAATGGCACAGCCACCATCTGCAATCTTACCATGGTCACTATCACAGTGAGCACTGTCACCAATGGAACTACCAACATGGGCACTGTCATCATGAGCACTTTCACCATACGAACTGTCACCATGGGCACGATGAACGTGAGAATGCTCACAATGGGCACTGTCACCATGAGCATTGTCATCATAGGCAATGTCACCGTGAGAACTATCATCATGCGCACTGTCCACAAGGGCACTATCACATTGAGCTGTAACACCATGTGTACTGTCATCTTGGGCACAGTCACCATGGGCACACTCACCAAGTACACTATCACTATGCTCACTATTACTCTGAACACTGTCACCATGGGCACCGTAACCATGGGCACTATCATCGGGAGCATTATCAGCATTGGCACAACAGGCGTGATAACTGTCACCATGGGTCATATCACCGTGAGCACGGTTGCCATGGGCTCTGTCACGATGGGCAATGCCCCATTGGTACTCTCACCATGGGAACTGCCACCATGAGCACTGTCACCATGAGCACTGACACCACGAGCACTGCCACTGAGGGCACTGCAACCATGAGCACTGTCACCATGAGAACTGTTACTATGAGAAATGTAACCATGGGCAATTTCTCGATGAGTACTCTCACCATGGGTATTTTCACCTTGGGCACTCTCAACGTAAACAGTATTACCATGAGCACTTTCACTGTGAGCACTGTCACCATGGGCAGTGTCACAGTGCAGAGTGTCACCATGAGCCATGTCACCATGGGAAATGTCACCGTGAGAAGTGTCACCATAGGCAATGTCACTATCGGCAATGTCACCATGGGAAATGCCATTTTGAGCACTGTCACCATGGGTACTGCCACCATGAGTACTGTCACCATGGGTACTGTCACCATAGGCAGTATCACCATGGGCACTGTCACCATGGGCACTATCACCATGACAACTCTCAGCATGAGCACTGTCACTGTGGGCACTGGCATCGTGAGCAATTCCACCATGGGCAATGTCACCATGGGCACTATCACTGTGAGCACTCTCAACATGAGCAAGTCACCATGAGCCCTGTCACCATGGGCAATGTCACCGTGAGTAGTGTCAACATAGGCAATGTCATCGTGGGCACTGTCACCATGAGCACCACTGTCACTGTCATTTTGAGCACTGTCACCAAGGGCACTGCAACCATGAGCACTGTCACCATGAGCACTGTCACCATTGCGAGTATCACCATGTGCACTGTCACCATGGGCACTATCACAATGAGAACTGTCAGCGTGGGCACTGTCACTGTTGGCAAGGGCACCGTGGGCACATCACCATGGGCAAAGTCACCATGGGCACTATCACTGTGAGCACTGTCAACATGAGCACGTCACCATGGGCACTGTCAACATGTGTACTATCTCGAAGGGCAATGTCACCATGAGCATAGTCAGGATGGGCAATTACACCAGGAGCACTGTCACCAAAGGCACTATCACCATGAGCAATGTTACTGTGGGCCGTGTCACCAGGGGCACTATCACCATGGTTAATGTTATCATTGGCACTTTCCCCGTGAGTACTGTCACCCTGGGCACTGTCATCATGGCACGGTCACCGTGAGCACTATCTCCATGAGCACAGCCACTGTGAACACCATCACCATAATCACTGGCCTCATCGGTACTGTCACCATGAGCACTGCCACAATGAGCACTGTCAGCATGGGCACTGTCACAATGCGGAGTGTCACCATGAGCCATATCACCATGGGAAATGTCACTGTGAGAAGTGTCACCATAGGCAATGTCACCATGGGCAATGTCACCATGGGAAATGCCATTTTGAGCACTGTCACCATGGGTACTGCCACCATTAGTACTGTCACCATGAGTACTGTAACCATTGGCAGTATGACCATGTGCAATTTCACGATGGGCACTATCACCATGACAACTCTCAGCGTGAGCACTGTCACTGTGGGAACTGGCATTGTGTGCAATTCCACCATGGGCAATGTGACCATGGGCACTATCACTGTGAGCACTGTCAATATGAGCACGTCTACATGAGCCCTGTCACCATGAGCAATGTCACCATGAGAAGTGTCACTATAGGCATTGTCACCGTAGGCACTGTCACCATGGTCACTGCCACCACTGTCACTGTCATTTTGAGCACTGTCACCATGGGTACTGCAACCATGAGCACTGTCACCATGAGCACTGTCACCATTGCGAGTATCACCATGTGCACTGTCACCATGGGCACTATCACAATGAGAACTGTCAGTGTGGGCACTGTCACTGTTGGCAAGGGCACCGTGGTCACTTCCACCATGGGCAATGTCACCATGGGCACTATCACTGTGAGCACTGTAAACATGAGCACGTGACCATGGGCACTGTCAACATGGGTACTATCTCGAAGGGCAATGTCACCATGAGCATTGTCAGGATGGGCAATTTCACCAGGAGCACTGTCACCAAAGGCACTATCACCATGAATAATGTCACTGTGGGCCGTGTCACCAGAGGCACTATCACCATGGTTAATGTTATCATTGGCACTTTCCCCGTGAGCATTGTCACCCTGGGCACTGTCATCATGGGCACGGTCACCGTGAGCACTATCTCCATGAGCACAGCCACTGTGAACACCATCACCATAATCACTGGCCTCATCGGTACTGTCACCATGAGCACTGCCACAATGAGCACTGTCAGCATGGGCACTACCCCCATGAGCACTGTCACTATGAGAACTGCTACCATGGGTATTTTCGCCATGAGTACTGTCACCCTGTGTATTGTCACCATTTGCACTGTCACCATGAGGACTATTACCGTGAGCACTATCAAAGTGAGATCTCTCACCATGGTCACTCTCACCATGGCACCTTGCACAATGGGGAATGTCAAAATGAGTGCTGTCACCATTGCCACTATCACCGTGAGCCTTCTCACTGTGGTCAGTGTCACCATGGGCACTGTCACCATGAGCACTGTCAGCATAGGCAATGTCACCGTGGTCAGTGTCACCATGAGCACTGTCACCATGGGCACGTTCACCAAGTACACTATCACTATGCTCACTATTACTCTGAACACTCTCAACATGGGCACTATCTCCGCGAGCATTATCAGCATCGGTACCGCAATCATGATTACTGTAACCATGGGTCATATTACCGTAACCACAGATACTATGGGCACTGTCACCATGTGCACGGCCCCATCGGTACTCTCACCATGGGAACTGCCACCATGAGCACTGTTACCATGAGCACTGGCACCACGAGCACTGCCACCCAGGGCAGTGCCACCATGAGCACTGTCACCATAACTGTTGTTATGAGAATTGTAACCATGGGCCATTTCTCAATGAGTAATGTCACCATGTGTATTTTCACCTTGGGCACTGTCAACATAAACAGTATTACCATTAGCACTTTCACTGTGAGCACTGTCACCATGGGCACTGGCACAATGTCGTGTGTCACCATGAGCAATGTCACAATGGGAAATGTCACCGTGAGAAGTGTCACCATAGGCAATGTCACCATGGGCAATGTCACCATGGGAACTGCCATTTTGAGCACTGTCACCATGGGTGTTGCAACCATGAGTACTGTCACAATGAGTACTGTCACCATTGGCAGTATGACCATGTGCACTGTCACCATGGGCACTATCACCATGACAACTCTCAGCGTGAGCACTGTCACTGTGGGAACTGGCATTGTGTGCAACTCCACCATGGGCAATGTCACCATGGGCACTATCACTGCAAGCTCTGTCAATATGAGCACGTCTACATGAGCCCTGTCACCATGAGCAATGTCACCGTGAGAAGTGTCACTATAGGCAATGTCACCGTAGGCACTGTCACCATGGTCACTGCCACCACTGTCACTGTCATTTTGAGCACTGTAACCATGGGTACTGCAACCATGAGCACTGTCACCATGAGCAGTGTCAACATGGGCACTCATACAGTGGGCGCTGACACTGTGAGCACGGTCACCATGGGTACTGCCACCATGAGCAGTGTCTCTGTGAGTATTGTCAGCATGGGTTTTTACCGTGAGCACTGTCACCATGAGCCCTGTCACCATTTTTCAGTGCCACCATGTGCACTACCACCATGTGCACTCTCACCATGGGCACTATCAACGAGAACACTGTCACCGTAAGTACTGTCTTCATTGGCACTGTCACCAAGGGCACGGCCAACATGTGAACTTAACCATTGTCAGTATCACTGTTAGAAGTGTCACCATGGGAATTACCACCATAGGCACTGTCATCATGAGCACTTTCAGAATGGGAACTGTCACCATGGGCACTATCACCGTGAGGACTCTCACCATGGGAATTATCGCCATGGGCACTATCAGCATTAGAACTGTCACCGTGGTCACTGTCACAATGGAATTTGTCACTGTGAGCACTGTCACGATAGGCAAAGTCACGGTTTGCTCTGTCCCCTTGGGCCCTGTCACAGTGAGCACTATCACTTTGACAGTGCTGTCCATGGGCACTGCCACCATGGACACTACCAACTTGAGAATTATCACCATTTGTACTCTCAGCGTGGTCATGGTCAACAAGTGCACTATCACTATGCTCACTATGACCGTGAGCTCTGTCACCATAGGCACTATCACTGTGATCACTATCACCATGGACACTATCATGGTGAGCACAGTTAACATGAGCATTGTAACTGTGAGCACTGTCACAATGGGTAATGCAACCATGAGCCCAGTCACCGTGAGCACTGTCAGCATGGGTTGTCACCTTGTGCACTGTCAGCATGAGCACTGTCACCATGGGCACTATAACTATTTTTCAGTACCGCCATATGCATTACAAACATGTGCACTGTCACCTTGTTCACAAACACCATGAGCACTGTCACCATGAGTACTGTCATCATGGGCAATGGCACAGCCAACATCTGCAATCTTACCATGGACACTATCACTGTGAGCTCTGTCACCAATGGAACTACCAACATGGGCACTGTCATCATGAGCACTTTCACCATACGAACTGTCACCATGGGCACGATGAACGTGAGAACGGTCACCATGGGCACTGTCACCATGAGCATTGTCACCATAGGCACTGTCACCGTGCGAACTGTCACCATGCGCAGATTCAACAAGGGCACTATCACATGGAGCATTATCACCATGTGTACTGTAACCATAGGCACTGTCACCATGGGCACACTCACCAAGTACACTATCACTATGCTCACTATTACTCTGAACACTGTCACCATGGGCACCTTAACCATGGGCACTAACTCCGGGAGCATTATCAGCATCGGTACCACAATCATGATAACTGTAACCATGGGTCATATAACCGTAAGCACGGTTACCATGGGCAATGTCACCATGGGAAATGCCATTTTGAGCACTGTCACCATGGGTACTGCCACCATGAGCACTGTCACCATGAGCACTGACACCACGAGCAGTGCCACCCAGGGCAGTACCACCATGAGCACTGTCACCATAACTGTTGCTATGAGAATTGTAACCATGGGCAATTTCTCAATGAATAATGTCACCATGTGTATTTTCACCTTGGGCATTCGCAACGTAAACAATATTACCATTAGCACTTTCACTGTGAGCACTGTCACCATGGGCACTGGCACAATGCGGTGTGTCACCGTGAGCCATGTCACCATGGGAAATGTCACCGTGAGAAGTGTCACCATAGGCAATGTCACCATGGGCAATGTCACCATGGGAAATGCCATTTTTTAGCACTGTAACCATGGGTACTGCAACCATGAGTACTGTCACCATTGGCAGTATGACCATGTGCACTGTCACCATGGGCACTATCACCATAACAACTCTCAGCGTGAGCACTGTCACTGTGGGAACTGGCATTGTGTGCAATTCCACCATGGGCAATGTCACCATGGGCACTATCACTGCAAGCACTGTCAATATGAGCACGTCAACATGAGCCCTGTCACCATGAGCAATGTCACCGTGAGAAGTGTCAATATAGGCAATGTCACCGTAGGCCCTGTCAACATGATCACTGCCACCACTGTCACTGTCATTTTGAGCACTGTAACCATGGGTACTGCAACCATTAGCACTGTCACCATGAGCAGTGTCAACATTGCCACTCATACAGTGGGCGTTGTCACTGTGAGCACGGTCACCATGGGTACTGCCACCATGAGCAGTGTCTCTGTGAGTACTGTCAGCATGGGCTTTTACCGTGAGCACTGTCACCATGAGCAATGTCACCATTTTTCAGTGCCACCATGTGCACTACAACCATGTGCACTCTCACCATGGGCACTATCACCGAGAACACTGTCACCGTAAGTACTGTCTTCATGGGCACTGTCACCAAGGGCACGGCCAACATGTGAACTGTAACCATTGTCAGTATCACTGTGAGAAGTGTCAACATGGGAATTACCAACATAGGAACTGTCATCATGAGCACATTCAAAATGGGAACTGTCACCATGGACACTATCACCGTGAGGACTCTCACCATGGGAATGATCGCCATGGGCACTAACACCTTGAGAATTATCACCATGAGTACTGTCACCATGGGTATTGTCATTATGGGCACTATCAGCATTAGAACTGTTACGGTGGTCACTGTCACGATGGAATTTGTCACTGTGAGCACTGTCACGATAGGCAAAGTCACGGTTTGCACTGTCCCCTTGGGCCCTGTCACAGTGAACACTACGATTTTGATGGTGGTGGCCATGGGCACTGCCACCATGGACACAACCAACTTGAGAATTATCACTATTTGTACTCTCAGCGTGGTCATGGTCAACAAGTGCACTACCAATATGCACATTATGACTGTGAGCACTGTCACCATGGGCAACTTAACCATGGGCACTATTACCATGAGCACTATCACCATCGGCACTATCACTGTGATCACTATCACCATGGACAGTATCATGGTGAGCACAGTTAACATGAGCATTGTAACAGTGAGCACTGTCACAATGTGTCTTGCAACCATGAGCCCAGTCACCGTGAGCACTGTCAGCATGGGTTGTCACCTTGTGCATTGTCAGCATGAGCACTGTCACCATGGGCACTATAACTATTTTTCAGTGCCACCATGTGCATTACAACCATGTGCACTGTCACCTTGCACACTATCACCATGAGCACTGTCACCATGAGTACTGTCATCATGGGCAATGGCACAGCCACCATCTGCAATCTTACCATGGTCACTATCACTGTGAGCACTGTCACCAATGGAACTACCAACATGGGCACTGTCATCATGAGCACTTTCACCATACGAACTGTCACCATGGGCACGATGAACGTGAGAACGGTCACCATGGGCACTGTCACCATGAGCATTGTCATCATAGGCAATGTCACCGTGAGAACTATCATCATGCGCACTGTCCACAAGGGCACTACCACACTGAGCTGTAAAACCATGTTTACTATCATCTTGGGCACAGTCCCCATGGGCACACTCACCAAGTACACTATCACTATGCTCACTATTACTCTGAACACTGTCCCCATGGGCACAGTAACCATGGGCAATATCACCGGGAGCATTATCAGCATCGGCACAACAGGCGTGATAACTGTCACCATGGGTCATAACACCGTCAGCACGGCTGCCATGGGCACTGTCACGATGGGCAATGCCTCATTGGTACTCTCACCATGGGAACTGCCACTGTGCTGCCATGAGCACTTTCACTGTGAGCACTGTCACCATGGGCACTGTCACACTGCGGAGTGTCACCATGAGCCATGTCACCATGGGATATGTCACCGTGAGAAGTGTCACCATAGGCAATGTCACCATGGGCAATGTCACCATGGGAAATGCCATTTTGAGCACTGTCACCATGGGTACTGCCACCATGAGTACTGTCACCATGAGCACTGACACCACGAGCAGTGCCACCCAGGGCAGTACCACCATGAGCACTGTCACCATAACTGTTGCTATGAGAATTGTAACCATGGGCAATTTCTCAGTGAATAATGTCACCATGTGTATTTTCACCTTGGGCACTCGCAACGTAAACAATATTACCATTAGCACTTTCACTGTGAGCACTGTCACCATGGGCACTGGCACAATGCGGTGTGTCACCGTGAGCCATGTCACCATGGGAAATGTCACCGTGAGAAGTGTCACCATAGGCAATGTCACCATGGGCAATGTCACCATGGGAAATGCCATTTTTTAGCACTGTAACCATGGGTACTGCAACCATGAGTACTGTCACCATTGGCAGTATGACCATGTGCACTGTCACCATGGGCACTATCACCATAACAACTCTCAGCGTGAGCACTGTCACTGTGGGAACTGGCATTGTGTGCAATTCCACCATGGGCAATGTCACCATGGGCACTATCACTGCAAGCACTGTCAATATGAGCACGTCAACATGAGCCCTGTCACCATGAGCAATGTCACCGTGAGAAGTGTCAATATAGGCAATGTCACCGTAGGCCCTGTCAACATGATCACTGCCACCACTGTCACTGTCATTTTGAGCACTGTAACCATGGGTACTGCAACCATTAGCACTGTCACCATGAGCAGTGTCAACATTGCCACTCATACAGTGGGCGTTGTCACTGTGAGCACGGTCACCATGGGTACTGCCACCATGAGCAGTGTCTCTGTGAGTACTGTCAGCATGGGCTTTTACCGTGAGCACTGTCACCATGAGCAATGTCACCATTTTTCAGTGCCACCATGTGCACTACAACCATGTGCACTCTCACCATGGGCACTATCACCGAGAACACTGTCACCGTAAGTACTGTCTTCATGGGCACTGTCACCAAGGGCACGGCCAACATGTGAACTGTAACCATTGTCAGTATCACTGTGAGAAGTGTCAACATGGGAATTACCAACATAGGAACTGTCATCATGAGCACATTCAAAATGGGAACTGTCACCATGGACACTATCACCGTGAGGACTCTCACCATGGGAATGATCGCCATGGGCACTAACACCTTGAGAATTATCACCATGAGTACTGTCACCATGGGTATTGTCATTATGGGCACTATCAGCATTAGAACTGTTACGGTGGTCACTGTCACGATGGAATTTGTCACTGTGAGCACTGTCACGATAGGCAAAGTCACGGTTTGCACTGTCCCCTTGGGCCCTGTCACAGTGAACACTACGATTTTGATGGTGGTGGCCATGGGCACTGCCACCATGGACACAACCAACTTGAGAATTATCACTATTTGTACTCTCAGCGTGGTCATGGTCAACAAGTGCACTACCAATATGCACACTATGACTGTGAGCACTGTCACCATGGGCAACTTAACCATGGGCACTATTACCATGAGCACTATCACCATCGGCACTATCACTGTGATCACTATCACCATGGACAGTATCATGGTGAGCACAGTTAACATGAGCATTGTAACAGTGAGCACTGTCACAATGTGTCTTGCAACCATGAGCCCAGTCACCGTGAGCACTGTCAGCATGGGTTGTCACCTTGTGCATTGTCAGCATGAGCACTGTCACCATGGGCACTATAACTATTTTTCAGTGCCACCATGTGCATTACAACCATGTGCACTGTCACCTTGCACACTATCACCATGAGCACTGTCACCATGAGTACTGTCATCATGGGCAATGGCACAGCCACCATCTGCAATCTTACCATGGTCACTATCACTGTGAGCACTGTCACCAATGGAACTACCAACATGGGCACTGTCATCATGAGCACTTTCACCATACGAACTGTCACCATGGGCACGATGAACGTGAGAACGGTCACCATGGGCACTGTCACCATGAGCATTGTCATCATAGGCAATGTCACCGTGAGAACTATCATCATGCGCACTGTCCACAAGGGCACTACCACACTGAGCTGTAAAACCATGTTTACTATCATCTTGGGCACAGTCCCCATGGGCACACTCACCAAGTACACTATCACTATGCTCACTATTACTCTGAACACTGTCCCCATGGGCACAGTAACCATGGGCAATATCACCGGGAGCATTATCAGCATCGGCACAACAGGCGTGATAACTGTCACCATGGGTCATAACACCGTGAGCACGGCTGCCATGGGCACTGTCACGATGGGCAATGCCTCATTGGTACTCTCACCATGGGAACTGCCACTGTGCTGCCATGAGCACTTTCACTGTGAGCACTGTCACCATGGGCACTGTCACACTGCGGAGTGTCACCATGAGCCATGTCACCATGGGATATGTCACCGTGAGAAGTGTCACCATAGGCAATGTCACCATGGGCAATGTCACCATGGGAAATGCCATTTTGAGCACTGTCACCATGGGTACTGCCACCATGAGTACTGTCACCATGAGCACTGACACCACGAGCAGTGCCACCCAGGGCAGTACCACCATGAGCACTGTCACCATAACTGTTGCTATGAGAATTGTAACCATGGGCAATTTCTCAATGAGTAATGTCACCATGTGTATTTTGACCTTGGCATCGTGAGGAATTCCAACATGGGCAATGTCACCATGGGCACTATCACTGTGAGGACTCTCAACATGAGCACGTCAACATAAGCCCTGTCACCATGAGCAATGTCACCATGAGAAGTGTCACCATAGGCAATGTCATCGGGGGCACTGTCACCATGATCACTGCCACCACTGTCACTGTCATTTTGAGCACTGTCACCAAGGGCACTGCAACTATGAGCACTGTCACCATGAGCACTGTCACCATTGCGAGTATCACCATGTGCACTGTCACCATGGGCACTATCACAATGAGAACTGTCAGCGTGGGCACTGCCACTGTTGGCAAGGGCACCGTGGGCACATCCACCATGGGCAAAGTCACCATGGGCACTATCACTGTGAGCACTGTCAACATGAGCACGTCACCATGGGCACTGTCAACATGTGTACTATCTCGAAGGGCAATGTCACCATGAGCATAGTCAGGATGGGCAATTACACCAGGAGCACTGTCACCAAAGGCACTATCACCATGAGCAATGTCACTGTGGGCCGTGTCACCAGGGGCACTATCACCATGGTTAATGTTATCATTGGCACTTTCCCGTGAGCACTGTCACCCTGGGCACTGTCATCATGGCACGGTCACCGTGAGCACTATCTCCATGAGCACAGCCACTGTGAACACCATCACCATAATCACTGGCCTCATCGGTACTGTCACCATGAGCACTGCCTCAATGAGCACTGTCAGCATGGGCACTACCCCCATGAGCACTGTCACTATGAGAACTGCTACCATGGGTATTTTCGCCATGAGTACTGTCACCCTGTGTATTGTCACCATTTGCACTGTCACCATGAGGACTATTACCGTGAGCACTATCAAAGTGAGATCTCTCACCATGGTCACTGTCACCATGGCACCTTGCACAATGGGGAATGTCAAAATGAGTGCTGTCACCATTGCCACTATCACCGTGAGCCTTCTCACTGTGGTCAGTGTCACCATGGGCACTGTCACCATGAGCACTGTCAGCATAGGCAATGTCACCGTGGTCAGTGTCACCATGAGCACTGTCAACATGGGCACTCATACAGTGGGCACTGTCACTGTGAGCACTGTCACCTTGGGTACTGCCACCATGAGCAGTGTCTCTGTGAGTACTGTCAGCATGGGTTTTTACCGTGAGCACTGTCACCATGAGCCTTGTCACAATTTTTCAGTGCCACCATGTGCACAACCACCATGTGCACTCTCTCCATGGGCACTCTCACAGAGAACACTATCTCCATAAGAACTGTCTTCCTGGGCACTGTCACCAAGGGCACGGCCATCATGTGAACTGTAACCAATGTCAGTATCACTGTGAGAAGTGTCACCATGGGAATTACCAACATAGGCACTGTCATCATGAGCACTTTCAGAATGGGAACTGTCACCATGGGCCCTATCAACGTGAGGACTCTCACCATGGGAATGATCGCCATGGGCACTATCAGCATTAGAACTGTCACCGTGGTGACTGTCATGATGGAATATGTCACTGTGAGCACTGTCACGATAGGCAAAATCACGGTTTGCACTGTCCCCTTGGGCCCTGTCACAGTGAGCACTATTACTTTTACGGTGGTGTCCATGGGCACTGCCACCATGGACACTACCAAATTGAGAATTATCACCATTTGTACTCTCAGCGTGGTCATGGCCAACAAGTGCACTATCAATATGCTCACTATGACCGTGTGCACTGTCACTATGGGCACCTTAATCATGGGCACTATTACCGTGAGCACTATCACCATCGGCACTATCACTGTGATCACTGTCACCATAGACACTATCATGGTGAGCACATTTAACATGAGCATTGTAACAGTGAGCACTGTCACAATGGGTAATGCAGCCATGAACCCAGTCACCGTGAGCACTGTCAGCATGGGTTGTCACCTTGTGCACTGTCAGCTTGAGCACTGTCACCATGGGCACTATAACTATTTTTCAGTGCAACCATGTGCATTACAACCATGTGCACTGTCACCTTGGACACTATCACCATGAGCACTGTCACCATGAGTACTGTCATCATGGGCAATGGCACAGCCACCATCTGCAATCTTACCATGGTCACTATCACTGTGAGCACTGTCACCAATGGAACTACCAACATGGGCACTGACATCATGAGCACTTTCACCATACGAACTGTCACCATGGGCACTATGAACGTGAGAACACTCACCATGGGCACTGTCACCATGAGCATTGTCACCATAGGCACTGTCACCGTGAGAACTGTCACCATGTGCAGGGTCAACAAGGGCACTATCACATGGAGCAGTATCACCATGTGTACTGTCACCATAGGCACTGTCACCATGGGCACGTTCACCAAGTACACTATCACTATGCTCACTATTACTCTGAACACTCTCAACATGGGCACTATCTCCGGGAGCATTATCAGCATCGGTACCGCAATCATGATTACTGTAACCATGGGTCATATTACCGTAAGCACGGATACTATGGGCACTGTCACCATGTGCACGGCCCCATCGGTACTCTCACCATGGGAACTGCCACCATGAGCACTGTTACAATGAGCACTGGCACCACGAGCACTGCCACCCAGGGCAGTGCCACCATGAGCACTGTCACCATAACTGTTGGTATCAGAATTGTAACCATGGTCCATTTCTCAATGAGTAATGTCACCATGTGTATTTTCACCTTGGGCACTCTCAACATAAACAGTATTACCTTTAGCACTTTCACTGTGAGCACTGTCACCATGGGCACTGGCACAATGTCGTGTTTCACCATGAGCAATGTCACAATGGGAAATGTCACCGTGAGAAGTGTCACCATAGGCAATGTCACCATGGGCAATGTCACCATGGGAACTGCCATTTTGAGCACTGTCACCATGGGTGCTGCAACCATGAGTACTGTCACCATGAGTACTGTCACCATTGGCAGTATGACCATGTGCACTGTCACCATGGGCACTATCACCATGACAACTCTCAGCGTGAGCACTGTCACTGTGGGAACTGGCATTGTGTGCAATTCCACCATGGGCAATGTCACCATGGGCACTATCACTGCAAGCTCTGTCAATATGAGCACGTCTACATGAGCCCTGTCACCATGAGCAATGTCACCGTGAGAAGTGTCACTATAGGCAATGTCACCATAGGCACTGTCACCATGGTCACTGCCACCACTGTCACTGTCATTTTGAGCACTGTAACCATGGGTACTGCAACCATGAGCACTGTCACCATGAGCAGTGTCAACATGGGCACTCATACAGTGGGCGCTGTCACTGTGAGCACGGTCACCATGGGTACTGCCACCATGAGCAGTGTCTCTGTGAGTATTGTCAGCATGGGTTTTTACCGTGAGCACTGTCACCATGAGCCCTGTCACCATTTTTCAGTGCCACCATGTGCACTACAACCATGTGCACTCTCACCATGGGCACTATCACTGAGAACACTGTCACCGTAAGTACTGTCTTCATGGGCACTGTCACCAAGGGCACGGCCAACATGTGAACTGTAACCATTGTCAGTATCACTGTGAGAAGTGTCACCATGGGAATTACCAACATAGGAACTGTCATCATGAGCACATTCAAAATGGGAACTGTCACCATGGACACTATCACCGTGAGGACTCTCACCATGGGAATGATCGCCATGGGCACTAACACCTTGAGAATTATCACCATGAGTACTGTCACCATGGGTATTGTCATTATGGGCACTATCAGCATTAGAACTGTTACGCTGGTCACTGTCACGATGGAATTTGTCACTGTGAGCACTGTCACGATAGGCAAAGTCACGGTTTGCACTGTCCCCTTGGGCCCTGTCACAGTGAGCACTATCACTTTGCCGGTGGTGTCCATGGGCACTGCCACCATGGACACAACCAACTTGAGAATTATCACTATTTGTACTCTCAGCGTGGTCATGGTCAACAAGTGCACTACCACTATGCTCACTATGACCGTGAGCACTGTCACCATGGGCAACTTAACCATGGGCACTATCACCATGAGCACTATCACCATCGGCACTATCACTGGGATCACTATCACCATGGACACTATCATGGTGAGCACAGTTAACATGAGCATTGTAACAGTGAGCACTGTCACAATGGATAATGCAACCATGAGCCCAGTCACCGTGAGCACTGTCAGCATGGGTTGTCACCTTGTGCACTTTCAGCATGAGCACTGTCACCATGGGCACTATACATATTTTTCAGTGCCACCATTTGCATTACAACCATGTGCACTGTCACCTTGCACACTATCACCATGAACACTGTCACCATGAGTAGTGTCATCATGGGCAATGGCACAGCCACCATCTGCAATCTTACCATGGTCACTATCACAGTGAGCACTGTCACCAATGGAACTACCAACATGGGCACTGTCATCATGAGCACTTTCACCATACGAACTGTCACCATGGGCACGATGAACGTGAGAATGCTCACAATGGGCACTGTCACCATGAGCATTGTCATCATAGGCACTGTCACCGTGAGAACTATCATCATGCACACTGTCCACAAGGGCACTATCACATTGAGCTGTAACACCATGTGTACTGTCATCTTGGGCACAGTCACCATGGGCACACTCACCAAGTACACTATCACTATGCTCACTATTACTCTGAACATTGTCACCATGGGCACCGTAACCATGGGCACTATCATCGGGAGCATTATCAGCATGGGCACAACAGGCGTGATAACTGTCACCATGGGTCATATCACCGTGAGCACGGTTGCCATGGGCTCTGTCACGATGGGCAATGCCCCATTGGTACTCTCACCATGGGAACTGCCACCATGAGCACTGTCACCATGAGCACTGACACCACGAGCACTGCCACCGAGGGCACTGCAACCATGAGCACTGTCACCATGTGAACTGTTACTATGAGAAATGTAACCATGGGCAATTTCTCGATGAGTACTCTCACCATGGGTATTTTCACCTTGGGCACTCTCAACGTAAACAGTATTACCATGAGCACTTTCACTGTGAGCACTGTCACCATGGGCAGTGTCACAGTGCAGAGTGTCACCATGAGCCATGTCACCATGGGAAATGTCACCGTGAGAAGTGTCACCATAGGCAATGTCACTATGGGCAATGTCACCATGGGAAATGCCATTTTGAGCACTGTCACCATGGGTACTGCCACCATGAGTACTGTCACCATGGGTACTGTCACCATAGGCAGTATCACCATGTGCACTGTCACCATGGGCACTATCACCATGACAACTCTCAGCATGAGCACTGTCACTGTGGCCACTGGCATCGTGAGCAATTCCACCATGGGCAATGTCACCATGGGCACTATCACTGTGAGCACTCTCAACATGAGCAAGTCACCATGAGCCCTGTCACCATGGGCAATGTCACCGTGAGTAGTGTCAACATAGGCAATGTCATCGTGGGCACTGTCACCATGAGCACCACTGTCACTGTCATTTTGAGCACTGTCACCAAGGGCACTGCAACCATGAGCACTGTCACCATGAGCATTGTCACCATTGCGAGTATCACCATGTGCACTGTCACCATGGGCACTATCACAATGAGAACTGTCAGCGTGGGCACTGTCACTGTTGGCAAGGGCACCGTGGGCACATCACCATGGGCAAAGTCACCATGGGCACTATCACTGTGAGCACTGTCAACATGAGCACGTCACCATGGGCACTGTCAACATGGGTACTATCTCGAAGGGCAATGTCACCATGAGCATTGTCAGGATGGGCAATTACACCAGGAGCACTGTCACCAAAGGCACTATCACCATGAGCAATGTCACTGTGGGCCGTGTAACCAGGGGCACTATCACCATGGTTAATGTTATCATTGGCACTTTCCCCGTGAGCACTGTCACCCTGGGCACTGTCATCATGGCACGGTCACCGTGAGCACTATCTCCATGAACACAGCCACTGTGAACACCATCACCATAATCACTGGCCTCATCGGTACTGTCACCATGAGCACTGCCACAATGAGCACTGTCAGCATGGGCACTACCCCCATGAGCACTGTCACTATGAGAACTGCTACCATGGGTATTTTCGCCATGAGTACTGTCACCCTGTGTATTGTCACCATTTGCACTGTCACCATGAGGACTATTACCGTGAGCACTATCAAAGTGAGATCTCTCACCATGGTCACTGTCACCATGGCACCTTGCACAATGGGGAATGTCAAAATGAGTGCTGTCACCATTGCCACTATCACCGTGAGCCTTCTCACTGTGGTCAGTGTCACCATGGGCACTGTCACCATGAGCACTGTCAGCATAGGCAATGTCACCGTGGTCAGTGTCACCATGAGCACTGTCAACATGGGCACTCATACAGTGGGCACTGTCACTGTGAGCACTGTCACCTTGGGTACTGCCACCATGAGCAGTGTCTCTGTGAGTACTGTCAGCATGGGTTTTTACCGTGAGCACTGTCACCATGAGCCTTGTCACAATTTTTCAGTGCCACCATGTGCACAACCACCATGTGCACTCTCTCCATGGGCACTCTCACAGAGAACACTATCTCCATAAGAACTGTCTTCCTGGGCACTGTCACCAAGGGCACGGCCATCATGTGAACTGTAACCAATGTCAGTATCACTGTGAGAAGTGTCACCATGGGAATTACCACCATAGGCACTGTCATCATGAGCACTTTCAGAATGGGAACTGTCACCATGGGCCCTATCAACGTGAGGACTCTCACCATGGGAATGATCGCCATGGGCACTATCAGCATTAGAACTGTCACCGTGGTGACTGTCATGATGGAATTTGTCACTGTGAGCACTGTCACGATAGGCAAAATCAGGGTTTGCACTGTCCCCTTGGGCCCTGTCACAGTGAGCACTATCACTTTGACGGTGGTGTCCATGGGCACTGCCACCATGGACACTACCAACTTGAGAATTATCACCATTTGTACTCTCAGCGTGGTCATGGCCAACAAGTGCACTATCAATATGCTCACTATGACCGTGAGCACTGTCACTATGGGCACCTTAATCATGGGCACTATTACCGTGAGCACTATCACCATCGGCACTATCACTGTGATCACTGTCACCATAGACACTATCATGGTGAGCACATTTAACATGAGCATTGTAACAGTGAGCACTGTCACAATGGGTAATGCAGCCATGAACCCAGTCACCGTGAGCACTATCAGCATGGGTTGTCACCTTGTGCACTGTCAGCTTGAGCACTGTCACCATGGGCACTATAACTATTTTTCAGTGCAACCATGTGCATTACAACCATGTGCACTGTCACCTTGGACACTATCACCATGAGCACTGTCAACATGAGTAGTGTCCTCATGGGCAATGGCACAGCCACCATCTGGAATCTTACCATGGTCACTATCACTGTGAGCACTGTCACCAATGGAACTACCAACATGGGCACTGTCATCATGAGCACTTTCACCATACGAACTGTCACCATCGGCACTATGAACGTGAGAACACTCACCATGGGCACAGTCACCATGAGCATTTTCACCATAGGCACTGTCACCGTGAGAACTGTCATCATGAGCAGGGTGAACAAGGGCACTATCACATGGAGCAGTATCACCATGTGTACTGTCACCATAGGCACTGTCACCATGGGCACGTTCACCAAGTACACTATCACTATGCTCACTATTACTCTGAACACTCTCAACATGGGCACTATCTCCGGGAGCATTATCAGCATCGGTACCGCAATCATGATTACTGTAACCATGGGTCATATTACCGTAAGCACGGATACTATGGGCACTGTCACCATGTGCACGGCCCCATCGGTACTCTCACCATGGGAACTGCCACCATGAGCACTGTTACAATGAGCACTGGCACCACGAGCACTGCCACCCAGGGCAGTGCCACCATGAGCACTGTCACCATAACTGTTGGTATGAGAATTGTAACCATGGGCCATTTCACAATGAGTAATGTCACCATGTGTATTTTCACCTTGGGCACTCTCAACATAAACAGTATTACCATTAGCACTTTCACTGTGAGCACTGTCACCATGGGCACTGGCACAATGTCGTGTGTCACCATGAGCAATGTCACAATGGGAAATGTCACCGTGAGAAGTGTCACCATAGGCAATGTCACCATGGGCAATGTCACCATGGGAACTGCCATTTTGAGCACTGTCACCATGGGTGCTGCAACCATGAGTACTGTCACAATGAGTACTGTCACCATTGGCAGTATGACCATGTGCACTGTCACCATGGGCACTATCACCATAACAACTCTCAGCGTGAGCACTGTCACTGTGGGAACTGGCATTGTGTGCAATTCCACCATGGGCAATGTCACCATGGGCACTATCACTGCAAGCTCTGTCAATATGAGCACGTCTACATGAGCCCTGTCACCATGAGCAATGTCACCGTGAGAAGTGTCACTATAGGCAATGTCACCGTAGGCACTGTCACCATGGTCACTGCCACCACTGTCACTGTCATTTTGAGCACTGTCACCATGGGTACTGCAACCATGAGCACTGTCACCATGAGCACTGTCACCATTGCGAGTATCACCATGTGCACTGTCACCATGGGCACTATCACAATGAGAACTGTCAGTGTGGGCACTGTCACTGTTGGCAAGGGCACCGTGGGCACTTCCACCATGGGCAATGTCAACATGGGCACTATCACTGTGAGCACTGTAAACATGAGCACGTCACCATGGGCACTGTCAACATGGGTACTATCTCGAAGGGCAATGTCACCATGAGCATTGTCAGGATGGGCAATTTCACCAGGAGCACTGTCACCAAAGGCACTATCACCATGAGCAATGTCACTGTGGGCCGTGTCACCAGAGGCACTATCACCATGGTTAATGTTATCATTGGCACTTTCCCCGTGAGCATTGTCACCCTGGGCACTGTCATCATGGGCACGGTCACCGTGAGCACTATCTCCATGAGCACAGCCACTGTGAACACCATCACCATAATCACTGGCCTCATCGGTACTGTCACCATGAGCACTGCCACAATGAGCACTGTCAGCATGGGCACTGTCACAATGCGGAGTGTCACCATGAGCCATATCACCATGGGAAATGTCACTGTGAGAAGTGTCACCATAGGCAATGTCACCATGGGCAATGTCACCATGGGAAATGCCATTTTGAGCACTGTCACCATGGGTACTGCCACCATTAGTACTGTCACCATGAGTACTGTAACCATTGGCAGTATGACCATGTGCACTTTCACGATGGGCACTATCACCATGACAACTCTCAGCGTGAGCACTGCTACTGTGGGAACTGGCATTGTGTGCAATTCCACCATGGGCAATGTGACCATGGGCACTATCACTGTGAGCACTGTCAATATGAGCACATCTACATGAGCCCTGTCACCATGAGCAATGTCACCGTGAGAAGTGTCTCTATAGGCAATGTCACCGTAGGCACTGTCACCATGGTCATTGCCACCACTGTCACTGTCATTTTGAGCACTGTCACCATGGGTACTACAACCATGAGCACTGTCACCATGAGCACTGTCACCATTGCGAGTATCACCATGTGCACTGTCACCATGGGCAGTATCACAATGAGAACTGTCAGTGTGGGCACTGTCACTGTTGGCAAGGGCACCGTGGTCACTTCCACCATGGGCAATGTCACCATGGGCACTATCACTGTGAGCACTGTAAACATGAGCACGTCACCATGGGCACTGTCAACATGGGTACTATTTCGAAGGGCAATGTCACCATGAGCATTGTCAGGATGGGCAATTTCACCAGGAGCACTGTCACCAAAGGCACTATCACCATGAGCAATGTCACTGTGGGCCGTGTCACCAGAGGCACTATCACCATGGTTAATGTTATCATTGGCACTTTCCCCGTGAGCATTGTCACCCTGGGCACTGTCATCATGGGCACGGTCACCGTGAGCACTATCTCCATGAGCACAGCCACTGTGAACACCATCACCATAATCACTGGCCTCATCGGTACTGTCACCATGAGCACTGCCACAATGAGCACTGTCAGCATGGGCACTACCCCCATGAGCACTGTCACTATGAGAACTGCTACCATGGGTATTTTCGCCATGAGTACTGTCACCCTGTGTATTGTCACCATTTGCACTGTCACCATGAGGACTATTACCGTGAGCACTATCAAAGTGAGATCTCTCACCATGGTCACTGTCACCATGGCACCTTGCACAATGGGGAATGTCAAAATGAGTGCTGTCACCATTGCCACTATCACCGTGAGCCTTCTCACTGTGGTCAGTGTCACCATGGGCACTGTCACCATGAGCACTGTCAGCATAGGCAATGTCACCGTGGTCAGTGTCACCATGAGCACTGTCAACATGGGCACTCATACAGTGGGCACTGTCACTGTGAGCACTGTCACCTTGGGTACTGCCACCATGAGCAGTGTCTCTGTGAGTACTGTCAGCATGGGTTTTTACCGTGAGCACTGTCACCATGAGCCTTGTCACAATTTTTCAGTGCCACCATGTGCACAACCACCATGTGCACTCTCTCCATGGGCACTCTCACAGAGAACACTATCTCCATAAGAACTGTCTTCCTGGGCACTGTCACCAAGGGCACGGCCATCATGTGAACTGTAACCAATGTCAGTATCACTGTGAGAAGTGTCACCATGGGAATTACCAACATAGGCACTGTCATCATGAGCACTTTCAGAATGGGAACTGTCACCATGGGCCCTATCAACGTGAGGACTCTCACCATGGGAATGATCGCCATGGGCACTATCAGCATTAGAACTGTCACCGTGGTGACTGTCATGATGGAATTTGTCACTGTGAGCACTGTCACGATAGGCAAAATCACGGTTTGCACTGTCCCCTTGGGCCCTGTCACAGTGAGCACTATCACTTTGACGGTGGTGTCAATGGGCACTGCCACCATGGACACTACCAAATTGAGAATTATCAGCATTTGTACTCTCAGCATGGTCATGGCCAACAAGTGCACTATCAATATGCTCACTATGACCGTGAGCACTGTCACTATGGGCACCTTAATCATGGGCACTATTACCGTGAGCACTATCACCATCGGCACTATCACTGTGATCACTGTCACCATAGACACTATCATGGTGAGCACATTTAACATGAGCATTGTAACAGTGAGCACTGTCACAATGGGTAATGCAGCCATGAACCCAGTCACCGTGAGCACTATCAGCATGGGTTGTCACCTTGTGCACTGTCAGCTTGAGCACTGTCACCATGGGCACTATAACTATTTTTCAGTGCAACCATGTGCATTACAACCATGTGCACTGTCACCTTGGACACTATCACCATGAGCACTGTCAACATGAGTAGTGTCCTCATGGGCAATGGCACAGCCACCATCTGCAATCTTACCATGGTCACTATCACTGTGAGCACTGTCACCAATGGAACTACCAACATGGGCACTGTCATCATGAGCACTTTCACCATACGAACTGTCACCATCGGCACTATGAACTTGAGAACACTCACCATGGGCACTGTCACCATGAGCATTGTCACCATAGGCACTGTCACCGTCAGAACTGTCACCATGTGCAGGGTCAACAAGGGCACTATCACATGGAGCATTATCACCATGTGTACTGTCACCATAGGCACTGTCACCATGGGCACGTTCACCAAGTACACTATCACTATGCTCACTATTACTCTGAACACTCTCAACATGGGCACTATCTCCGGGAGCATTATCAGCATCGGTACCGCAATCATGATTACTGTAACCATGGGTCATATTACCGTAAGCACAGATACTATGGGCACTGTCACCATGTGCACGGCCCCATCGGTACTCTCACCATGGGAACTGCCACCATGAGCACTGTTACCATGAGCACAGGCACCACGAGCACTGCCACCCAGGGCAGTACCACCATGAGCACTGTCACCATAACTGTTGGTATGAGAATTGTAACCATGGGCCATTTCTCAATGAGTAATGTCACCATGTGTATTTTCACCTTGGGCACTCTCAACATAAACAGTATTACCATTAGCACTTTCACTGTGAGCACTGTCACCATGGGCACTGGCACAATGTCGTGTGTCACCATGAGCAATGTCACAATGGGAAATGTCACCGTGAGAAGTGTCACCATAGGCAATGTCACCATGGGCAATGTCACCATGGGAACTGCCATTTTGAGCACTGTCACCATGGGTGCTGCAACCATGAGTACTGTCACCATGAGTACTGTCACCATTGGCAGTATGACCATGTGCACTGTCACCATGGGCACTATCACCATGACAACTCTCAGCGTGAGCACTGTCACTGTGGGAACTGGCATTGTGTGCAATTCCACCATGGGCAATGTCACCATGGGCACTATCACTGCAAGCTCTGTCAATATGAGCACGTCTACATGAGCCCTGTCACCATGAGCAATGTCACCGTGAGAAGTGTCACTATAGGCAATGTCACCGTAGGCACTGTCACCATGGTCACTGCCACCACTGTCACTGTCATTTTGAGCACTGTAACCATGGGTACTGCAACCATGAGCACTGTCACCATGAGCAGTGTCAACATGGGCACTCATACAGTGGGCGCTGACACTGTGAGCACGGTCACCATGGGTACTGCCACCATGAGCAGTGTCTCTGTGAGTATTGTCAGCATGGGTTTTTACCGTGAGCACTGTCACCATGAGCCCTGTCACCATTTTTCAGTGCCACCATGTACACTACAACCATGTGCACTCTCACCATGGGCACTATCAACGAGAACACTGTCATCGTAAGTACTGTCTTCATGGGCACTGTCACCAAGGGCACAGCCAACATGTGAACTTAACCATCGTCCGTATCACTGTTAGAAGTGTCACCATGGGAATTACCACCATAGGCACTGTCATCATGAGCACTTTCAGAATCGGAACTGTCACCATGGGCACTATCACCGTGAGGACTCTCACCATGGGAATTATCGCCATGGGCACTATCAGCTTTAGAACTGTCACCGTGGTCACTGTCAAGATGGAATAAGTCACTGTGAGCACTGTCACGATAGGCAAAGTCACGGTTTGCTCTGTCCCCTTGGGCCCTGTCACAGTGAGCACTATCACTTTGACAGTGCTGTCCATGGGCACTGCCACCATGGACACTACCAACTTGAGAATTATCACCATTTGTACTCTCAGCGTGGTCATCGTCAACAAGTGCACTATCACTATGCTCACTATGACCGTGAGCTCTGTCACCATAGGCACTATCACTGTGATCACTATCACCATGGACACTATCATGGTGAGCACAGTTAACATGAGCATTGTAACTGTGAGCACTGTCACAATGGGTAATGCAACCATGAGCCCAGTCACCGTGAGCACTGTCAGCATGGGTTGTCACCTTGTGCACTGTCAGCATGAGCACTGTCACCATGGGCTCTATAACTATTTTTCAGTACCGCCATATGCATTACAAACATGTGCACTGTCACCTTGTTCACAAACACCATGAGCACTGTCACCATGAGTACTGTCATCATGGGCAATGGCACAGCCATCATCTGCAATCTTACCATGGACACTATCACTGTGAGCTCTGTCACCAATGGAACTACCAACATGGGCACTGTCATCATGAGCACTTTCACCATACGAACTGTCACCATGGGCACGATGAACGTGAGAACGGTCACCATGGGCACTGTCACCATGAGCATTGTCACCATAGGCACTGTCACCGTGAGAACTGTCACCATGCACAGGGTCAACAAGGGCACTATCACATGGAGCATTATCACCATGTGTACTGTAACCATAGGCACTGTCACCATGGGCACACTCACCAAGTACACTATCACTATGCTCACTATTACTCTGAACACTGTCACCATGGGCACCTTAACCATGGGCACTAACTCCGGGAGCATTATCAGCATCGGTACCACAATCATGATAACTGTAACCATGGGTCATATAACCGTAAGCACGGTTACCATGGGCAATGTCACCATGGGAAATGCCATTTTGAGCACTGTCACCATGGGTACTGCCACCATGAGCACTGTCACCATGAGCACTGACACCACGAGCAGTGCCACCCAGGGCAGTACCACCATGAGCACTGTCACCATAACTGTTGCTATGAGAATTGTAACCATGGGCAATTTCTCAATGAATAATGTCACCATGTGTATTTTCACCTTGGGCACTCACAACGTAAACAGTATTACCATTAGCACTTTCACTGTGAGCACTGTCACCATGGGCACTGGCACAATGCGGTGTGTCACCGTGAGCCATGTCACCATGGGAAATGTCACCGTGAGAAGTGTCACCATAGGCAATGTCACCATGGGCAATGTCACCATGGGAAATGCCATTTTTTAGCACTGTCACCATGGGTACTGAAACCATGAGTACTGTCACCATTGGCAGTATGACCATGGGCACTATCACCATAACAATTCTCAGCGTGAGCACTGTCACTGTTGGAACTGGCATTGTGTGCAATTCCACCATGGGCAATGTCACCATGGGCACTATCACTGCAAGCACTGTCAATATGAGCACGTCAACATGAGCCCTGTCACCATGAGCAATATCACCGTGAGAAGTGTCACTATAGGCAATGTCACCGTAGGCCCTGTCAACATGATCACTGCCACCACTGTCACTGTCACTTTGAGCACTGTAACCATGGGTACTGCAACCATTAGCACTGTCACCATGAGCAGTGTCAACATTGCCACTCATACAGTGGGCGTTGTCACTGTGAGCACGGTCACCATGGGTACTGCCACCATGAGCAGTGTCTCTGTGAGTACTGTCAGCATGGATTTTTATCGTGAGCACTGTCACCATGAGCAATGTCACCATTTTTCAGTGCCACCATGTGCACTACAACCATGTGCACTCTCACCATGGGCACTATCACCGAGAACACTGTCACCGTAAGTACTGTCTTCATGGGCACTGTCACCAAGGGCACGGCCAACATGTGAACTGTAACCATTGTCAGTATCACTGTGAGAAGTGTCACCATGGGAATTACCAACATAGGAACTGTCATCATGAGCACATTCAAAATGGGAACTGTCACCATGGACACTATCACCGTGAGGACTCTCACCATGGGAATGATCGCCATGGGCACTAACATCTTGAGAATTATCACCATGAGTACTGTCACCATGGGTATTGTCATTATGGGCACTATCAACATTAGAACTGTTACGGTGGTCACTGTCACGATGGAATTTGTCACTGTGAGCACTGTCACGATAGGCAAAGTCACGGTTTGCACTGTCCCCTTGGGCCCTGTCACAGTGAGCACTATCACTTTGCCGGTGGTGTCCATGGGCACTGCCACCATGGACACAACCAACTTGAGAATTATCACTATTTGTACTCTCAGCGTGGTCATGGTCAACAAGTGCACTACCACTATGCTCACTATGACCGTGAGCACTGTCACCATGGGCAACTTAACCATGGGCACTATCACCATGAGCACTATCACCATCGGCACTATCACTGTGATCACTATCACTATGGACAGTATCATGGTGAGCACAGTTAACATGAGCATTGTAACAGTGAGCACTGTCACAATGTGTCTTGCAACCATGAGCCCAGTCACCGTGAGCACTGTCAGCATGGGTTGTCACCTTGTGCACTTTCAGCATGAGCACTGTCACCATGGGCACTATACATATTTTTCAGTGCCACCATGTGCATTACAACCATGTGCACTGTCACCTTGCACACTATCACCATGAACACTGTCACCATGATTAGTGTCATCATGGGCAATGGCACAGCCACCATCTGCAATCTTACCATGGTCACTATCACTGTGAGCACTGTCACCAATGGAACTACCAACATGGGCACTGTCATCATGAGCACTTTCATCATACGAACTGTCACCATGGGCACGATGAACGTGATAACGGTCACCATGGGCACTGTCACCATGAGCATTGTCATCATAGGCAATGTTACCGTGAGAACTATCATCATGCGCACTGTCCACAAGGGCACTACCACATTGAGCTGTAACACCATGTGTACTATCATCTGGGGCACAGTCCCCATGGGCACACACACCAAGTACACTATCACTATGCTCACTATTACTCTGAACACTGTCCCCATGGGCACAGTAACCATGGGCACTATCACCGGGAGCATTATCAGCATCGGCACAACAGGCGTGATAACTGTCACCATGGGTCATATCACCGTGAGTACGGCTGCCATGGGCACTGTCACGATGGGCAATGCCTCATTGGTACTCTCACCATGGGAACTGCCACTGTGCTGCCATGAGCACTTTCACTGTGAGTACTGTCACCCTGGGTACTGTCACAGTGCGGAGTGTCACCATGAGACATGTCACCATGGGAAATGTCACCGTGAGAAGTGTCACCATAGGCAATGTCACCATGGGCAATGTCACCATGGGAAATGCCATTTTGAGCACTGTCACCATGGGTACTGCCACCATGAGTACTGTCACCATGAGCACTGACACCACGAGCGGTGCCACCCAGGGCAGTACCACCATGAGCACTGTCACCATAACTGTTGCTATGAGAATTGTAACCATGGGCAATTTCTCAATGAGTAATGTCACCATGTGTATTTTGACCTTGGCATCGTGAGGAATTCCACCATGGGCAATGTCACCATGGGCACTATCACTGTGAGGACTCTCAACATGAGCACGTCAACATAAGCCCTGTCACCATGGGCAATGTCACCATGAGAAGTGTCACCATGGGCAATGTCATCGGGGGCACTGTCACCATGATCACTGCCACCACTGTCACTGTCATTTTGAGCACTGTCAGCAAGGGCACTGCTACTATGAGCACTGTCACCATGAGCACTGTCACCATTGCGAGTATCACCATGTGCACTGTCACCATGGGCACTATCACAATGAGAACTGTCAGCGTGGGCACTGTCACTGTTGGCAAGGGCACCGTGGGCACATCCACCATGGGCAAAGTCACCATGGGCACTATCACTGTGAGCACTGTCAACATGAGCACGTCACCATGGGCACTGTCAACATGTGTACTATCTCGAAGGGCAATGTCACCATGAGCATAGTCAGGATGGGCAATTACACCAGGAGCACTGTCACCAAAGGCACTATCACCATGAGCAATGTCACTGTGGGCCGTGTCACCAGGGGCACTATCACCATGGTTAATGTTATCATAGGCACTTTCCCCGTGAGCACTGTCACCCTGGGCACTGTCATCATGGCACGGTCACTGTGAGAACTATCTCCATGAGCACAGCCACTGTGAACACCATCACCATAATCACTGGCCTCATCGGTACTGTCACCATGAGCACTGCCACATTGAGCACTGTCAGCATGGGCACTGTCACAATGTGGAATGTCACCATGAGCCATATCACCATGGGAAATGTCACTGTGAGAAGTGTCACCATAGGCAATGTCACCATGGGCAATGTCACCATGGGAAATGCCATTTTGAGCACTGTCACCATGGGTACTGCCACCATTAGTACTGTCACCATGAGTACTGTAACCATTGGCAGTATGACCATGTGCACTTTCACGATGGGCACTATCACCATGACAACTCTCAGCGTGAGCACTGTCACTGTGGGAACTGGCATTGTGTGCAATTCCACCATGGGCAATGTGACCATGGGCACTATCACTGTGAGCACTGTCAATATGAGCACATCTACATGAGCCCTGTCACCATGAGCAATGTCACCGTGAGAAGTGTCACTATAGGCAATGTCACCGTAGGCACTGTCACCATGGTCACTGCCACCACTGTCACTGTCATTTTGAGCACTGTCACCATGGGTACTGCAACCATGAGCACTGTCACCATGAGCACTGTCAGCATTGCGAGTATCACCATGTGCACTGTCACCATGGGCACTATCACAATGAGAACTGTCAGTGTGGGCACTGTCACTGTTGGCAAGGGCACCGTGGTCACTTCCAAAATGGGCAATGTCACCATGGGCACTATCACTGTGAGCACTGTAAACATGAGCACGTCACCATGGGCACTGTCAACATGGGTACTATTTCGAAGGGCAATGTCACCATGAGCATTGTCAGGATGGGCAATTTCACCAGGAGCACTGTCACCAAAGGCACTATCACCATGAGCAATGTCACTGTGGGCCGTGTCACCAGAGGCACTATCACCATGGTTAATGTTATCATTGGCACTTTCCCCGTGAGCATTGTCACCCTGGGCACTGTCATCATGGGCACGGTCACCGTGAGCACTATCTCCATGAGCACAGCCACTGTGAACACCATCACCATAATCACTGGCCTCATCGGTACTGTCACCATGAGCACTGCCACAATGAGCACTGTCAGCATGGGCACTACCCCCATGAGCACTGTCACTATGAGAACTGCTACCATGGGTATTTTCGCCATGAGTACTGTCACCCTGTGTATTGTCACCATTTGCACTGTCACCATGAGGACTATTACCGTGAGCACTATCAAAGTGAGATCTCTCACCATGGTCACTGTCACCATGGCACCTTGCACAATGGGGAATGTCAAAATGAGTGCTGTCACCATTGCCACTATCACCGTGAGCCTTCTCACTGTGGTCAGTGTCACCATGGGCACTGTCACCATGAGCACTGTCAGCATAGGCAATGTCACCGTGGTCAGTGTCACCATGAGCACTGTCAACATGGGCACTCATACAGTGGGCACTGTCACTGTGAGCACTGTCACCATGGGTACGGCCACCATGAGCAGTGTCTCTGTGAGTACTGTCAGCATGGGTTTTTACCGTGAGCACTGTCACCATGAGCCTTGTCACAATTTTTCAGTGCCACCATGTGCACAACCACCATGTGCACTCTCTCCATGGGCACTCTCACAGAGAACACTATCTCCATAAGAACTGTCTTCCTGGGCACTGTCACCAAGGGCACGGCCATCATGTGAACTGTAACCAATGTCAGTATCACTGTGAGAAGTGTCACCATGGGAATTACCAACATAGGCACTGTCATCATGAGCACTTTCAGAATGGGAACTGTCACCATGGGCCCTATCAACGTGAGGACTCTCACCATGGGAATGATCGCCATGGGCACTATCAGCATTAGAACTGTCACCGTGGTGACTGTCATGATGGAATTTGTCACTGTGAGCACTGTCACGATAGGCAAAGTCACGGTTTGCACTGTCCCCTTGGGCCCTGTCACAGTGAGAACTATCACTTTGACGGTGGTGTCCATGGGCACTGCCACCATGGACACTACCAAATTGAGAATTATCACCATTTGTACTCTCAGCGTGGTCATGGCCAACAAGTGCACTATCAATATGCTCACTATGACCGTGAGCACTGTCACTATGGGCACCTTAATCATGGGCACTATTACCGTGAGCACTATCACCATCGGCACTATCACTGTGATCACTGTCACCATAGACACTATCATGGTGAGCACATTTAACATGAGCATTGTAACAGTGAGCACTGTCACAATGGGTAATGCAGCCATGAACCCAGTCACCGTGAGCACTGTCAGCATGGGTTGTCACCTTGTGCACTGTCAGCTTGAGCACTGTCACCATGGGCACTATAACTATTTTTCAGTGCAACCATGTGCATTACAACCATGTGCACTGTCACCTTGGACACTATCACCATGAGCACTGTCACCATGAGTACTGTCATCATGGGCAATGGCACAGCCACCATCTGCAATCCTACCATGGTCACTATCACTGTGAGCACTGTCACCAATGGAACTACCAACATGGGCACTGACATCATGAGCACTTTCACCATACGAACTGTCACCATGGGCACTATGAACCTGAGAACACTCACCATGGGCACTGTCACCATGAGCATTGTCACCATAGGCACTGTCACCGTGAGAACTGTCACCATGTGCAGGGTCAACAAGGGCACTATCACATGGAGCAGTATCAACATGTGTACTGTCACCATAGGCACTGTCACCATGGGCACGTTCACCAAGTACACTATCACTATGCTCACTATTACTCTGAACACTCTCAACATGGGCACTATCTCCGGGAGCATTATCAGCATCGGTACCGCAATCATGATTACTGTAACCATGGGTCATATTACCGTAAGCACGGATACTATGGGCACTGTCACCATGTGCACGGCCCCATCGGTACTCTCACCATGGGAACTGCCACCATGAGCACTGTCACCATGAGCACTGGCACCACGAGCACTGCCACCCAGGGCAGTGCCACCATGAGCACTGTCACCATAACTGTTGGTATGAGAATTGTAACCATGGGCCATTTCTCAATGAGTAATGTCACCATGTGTATTTTCACCTTGGGCACTCTCAACATAAACAGTATTACCATTAGCACTTTCACTGTGAGCACTGTCACCATGGGCACTGGCACAATGTCGTGTGTCACCATGAGCAATGTCACAATGGGAAATGTCACCGTGAGAAGTGTCACCATAGGCAATGTCACCATGGGCAATGTCACCATGGGAACTGCCATTTTGAGCACCGTCACCATGGGTGCAGCAACCATGAGTACTGTCACCATGAGTACTGTCACCATTGGCAGTATGACCATGTGCACTGTCACCATGGGCACTATCACCATGACAACTCTCAGCGTGAGCACTGTCACTGTGGGAACTGGCATTGTGTGCAATTCCACCATGGGCAATGTCACCATGGGCACTATCACTGCAAGCTCTGTCAATATGAGCACGTCTACATGAGCCCTGTCACCATGAGCAACGTCACCGTGAGAAGTGTCACTATAGGCAATGTCACCGTAGGCACTGTCACCATGGTCACTGCCACCACTGTCACTGTCATTTTGAGCACTGTAACCATGGGTACTGCAACCATGAGCACTGTCACCATGAGCAGTGTCAACATGGGCACTCATACAGTGGGCGCTGACACTGTGAGCACGGTCACCATGGGTACTACCACCATGAGCAGTGTCTCTGTGAGTATTGTCAGCATGGGTTTTTACCGTGAGCACTGTCACCATGAGCCCTGTCACCATTTTTCAGTGCCACCATGTGCACTACCACCATGTGCACTCTCACCATGGGCACTATCAACGAGAACACTGTCACCGTAAGTACTGTCTTCATGGGCACTGTCACCAAGGGCACGGCCAACTTGTGAACTTAACCATTGTCAGTATCACTGTTAGAAGTGTCACCATGGGAATTACCACCATAGGCACTGTCATCATGAGCACTTTCAGAATGGGAACTGTCACCATGGGCACTATCACCGTGAGGACTCTCACCATGGGAATTATCGCCATGGGCACTATCAGCATTAGAACTGTCACCGTGGTCACTGTCACGATGGAATTTGTCACTGTGAGCACTGTCACGATAGGCAAAGTCACGGTTTGCTCTGTCCCCTTGGGCCCTGTCACAGTGAGCACTATCACTTTGACAGTGCTGTCCATGGGCACTGCCACCATGGACACTACCAACTTGAGAATTATCACCATTTGTACTCTCAGCGTGGTCATCGTCAACAAGTGCACTATCACTATGCTCACTATGACCGTGAGCTCTGTCACCATAGGCACTATCACTGTGATCACTATCACCATGGACACTATCATGGTGAGCACAGTTAACATGAGCATTGTAACTGTGAGCACTGTCACAATGGGTAATGCAACCATGAGCCCAGTCACCGTGAGCACTGTCAGCATGGGTTGTCACCTTGTGCACTGTCAGCATGAGCACTGTCACCATGGGCACTATAACTATTTTTCAGTACCGCCATATGCATTACAAACATGTGCACTGTCACCTTGTTCACAAACACCATGAGCACTGTCACCATGAGTACTGTCATCATGGGCAATGGCACAGCCAACATCTGCAATCTTACCATGGACACTATCACTGTGAGCTCTGTCACCAATGGAACTACCAACATGGGCACTGTCATCATGAGCACTTTCACCATACGAACTGTCACCATGGGCACGATGAACGTGAGAACGGTCACCATGGGCACTGTCACCATGAGCATTGTCACCATAGGCACTGTCACCGTGAGAACTGTCACCATGCGCAGGTTCAACAAGGGCACTATCACATGGAGCATTATCACCATGTGTACTGTCACCATAGGCACTGTCACCATGGGCACACTCAACAAGTACACTATCACTATGCTCACTATTACTCTGAACACTGTCACCATGGGCACCTTAACCATGGGCACTAATTCCGGGAGCATTATCAGCATCGGTACCACAATCATGATAACTGTAACCATGGGTCATATAACCGTAAGCACGGTTACCATGGGCAATGTCACCATGGGAAATGCCATTTTGAGCACTGTCACCATGGGTACTGCCACCATGAGCACTGTCACCATGAGCCCTGACACCACGAGCAGTGCCACCCAGGGCAGTACCACCATGAGCACTGTCACCATAACTGTTGCTATGAGAATTGTAACCATGGGCAATTTCTCAATGAATAATGTCACCATGTGTATTTTCACCTTGGGCACTCGCAACGTAAACAGTATTACCATTAGCACTTTCACTGTGAGCACTGTCACCATGGGCACTGGCACAATGCGGTGTGTCACCGTGAGCCATGTCACCATGGGAAATGTCACCGTGAGAAGTGTCACCATAGGCAATGTCACCATGGGCAATGTCACCATGGGAAATGCCATTTTTTAGCACTGTCACCATGGGTACTGAAACCATGAGTACTGTCACCATTGGCAGTATGACCATGTGCACTGTCACCATGGGCACTATCACCATAACAACTCTCAGCGTGAGCACTGTCACTGTGGGAACTGGCATTGTGTGCAATTCCACCATGGGCAATGTCACCATGGGCACTATCACTGCAAGCACTGTCAATATGAGCACGTCAACATGAGCCCTGTCACCATGAGCAATGCCACCGTGAGAAGTGTCACTATAGGCAATGTCACCGTAGGCCCTGTCAACATGATCACTGCCACCACTGTCACTGTCATTTTGAGCACTGTAACCATGGGTACTGCAACCATTAGCACTGTCACCATGAGCAGTGTCAACATTGCCACTCATACAGTGGGCGTTGTCACTGTGAGCACGGTCACCATGGGTACTGCCACCATGAGCAGTGTCTCTGTGAGTACTGTCAGCATGGGCTTTTACCGTGAGCACTGTCACCATGAGCAATGTCACCATTTTTCCGTGCCACCATGTGCACTACAACCATGTGCACTCTCACCATGGGCACTATCACCGAGAACACTGTCACCGTAAGTACTGTCTTCATGGGCACTGTCACCAAGGGCACGGCCAACATGTGAACTGTAACCATTGTCAGTATCACTGTGAGAAGTGTCACCATGGGAATTACCAACATAGGAACTGTCATCATGAGCACATTCAAAATGGGAACTGTCACCATGGACACTATCACCGTGAGGACTCTCATCATGGGAATGATCGCCATGGGCACTAACACCTTGAGAATTATCACCATGAGTACTGTCACCATGGGTATTGTCACTATGGGCACTATCAGCATTAGAACTGTTACGGTGGTCACTGTCACGATGGAATTTGTCACTGTGAGCACTGTCACGATAGGCAAAGTCACGGTTTGCACTGTCCCCTTGGGCCCTGTCACAGTGAGCACTATGATTTTGATGGTGGTGGCCATGGGCAGTGCCACCATGGACACAACCAACTTGAGAATTATCACTATTTGTACTCTCAGCGTGGTCATGGTCAACAAGTGCACTACCAATATGCTCACTTTGACTGTGAGCACTGTCACCATGGGCAACTTAACCATGGGCACTATCACCATGAGCACTATCACCATCGGCACTATCACTGTGGTCACTATCACCATGGACACTATCATGGTGAGCACAGTTAACATGAGCATTGTAACAGTGAGCACTGTCACAATGTGTCTTGCAACCATGAGCCCAGTCACCGTGAGCACTGTCAGCATGGGTTGTCACCTTGTGCATTGTCAGCATGAGCACTGTCACCATGGGCACTATAACTATTTTTCAGTGCCACCATGTGCATTACAACCATGTGCACTGTCACCTTGCACACTATCACCATGAGCACTGTCACCATGAGTACTGTCATCATGGGCAATGGCACAGCCACCATCTGCAATCTTACCATGGTCACTATCACTGTGAGCACTGTCACCAATGCAACTACCAACATGGGCACTGTCATCATGAGCACTTTCACCATACGAACTGTCACCATGGGCACGATGAACGTGAGAACGGTCACCATGGGCACTGTCACCATGAGCATTGTCATCATAGGCAATGTCACCGTGAGAACTATCATCATGCGCACTGTCCACAAGGGCACTACCACATTGAGCTGTAACACCATGTTTACTATCATCTTGGGCACAGTCCCCATGGGCACACTCACCAAGTACACTATCACTATGCTCACTATTACTCTGAACACTGTCCCCATGGGCACAGTAACCATGGGCACTATCACCGGGAGCATTATCAGCATCGGCACAACAGGCATGATAACTGTCACCATGGGTCATAACACCGTGAGCACGGCTGCCATGGGCACTGTCACGATGGGCAATGCCTCATTGGTACTCTCACCATGGGAACTGCCACTGTGCTGCCATGAGCACTTTCACTGTGAGCACTGTCACCATGGGCACTGTCACAGTGCGGAGTGTCACCATGAGCCATGTCACCATGGGAAATGTCACCGTGAAAAGTGTCACCATAGGCAATGTCACCATGGGCAATGTCACCATGGGAAATGCCATTTTGAGCACTGTCACCATGGGTACTGCCACCATGAGTACTGTCACCATGAGCACTGACACCACGAGCGGTGCCACCCAGGGCAGTACCACCATGAGCACTGTCACCATAACTGTTGCTATGAGAATTGTAACCATGGGCAATTTCTCAATGAGTAATGTCACCATGTGTATTTTGACCTTGGCATCGTGAGGAATTCCACCATGGGCAATGTCACCATGGGCACTATCACTGTGAGGACTCTCAACATGAGCACGTCAACATAAGCCCTGTCACCATGGGCAATGTCACCATGAGAAGTGTCACCATAGGCAATGTCATCGGGGGCACTGTCACCATGATCACTGCCACCACTGTCACTGTCATTTTGAGCACTGTCACCAAGGGCACTGCAACCATGAGCACTGTCACCATGAGCACGGTCACCATTGCGAGTATCACCATGTGCACTGTCACCATGGGCACTATCACAATGAGAACTGTCAGCGTGGGCACTGTCACTGTTGGCAAGGGCACCGTGGGCACATCCACCATGGGCAAAGTCACCATGGGCACTATCACTGTGAGCACTGTCAACATGAGCACGTCACCATGGGCACTGTCAACATGTGTACTATCTCGTAGGGCAATGTCACCATGAGCATAGTCAGGATGGGCAATTACACCAGGAGCACTGTCACCAAAGGCACTATCACCATGAGCAATGTCACTGTGGGCCGTGTCACCAGGGGCACTATCACCATGCTTAATGTTATCA
This sequence comes from Mesoplodon mirus, assembly GCF_964341445.2. Lineage (NCBI taxonomy): Eukaryota > Metazoa > Chordata > Mammalia > Artiodactyla > Ziphiidae > Mesoplodon > Mesoplodon mirus. The sequence continues at coordinate 126,992,659 of NC_138976.1, read as the reverse complement.
TTGGCACTTTCCCGTGAGCACTGTCACCCTGGGCACTGTCATCATGGCACGGTCACCGTGAGCACTATCTCCATGAGCACAGCCACTGTGAACACCATCACCATAATCACTGGCCTCATCGGTACTGTCACCATGAGCACTGCCACAATGAGCACTGTCAGCATGGGCACTGTCACAATGCGGAGTGTCACCATGAGCCATATCACCATGGGAAATGTCACTGTGAGAAGTGTCACCATAGGCAATGTCACCATGGGCAATGTCACCATGGGAAATGCCATTTTGAGCACTGTCACCATGGGTACTGCCACCATTAGTACTGTCACCATGAGTACTGTAACCATTGGCAGTATGACCATGTGCACTTTCACGATGGGCACTATCACCATGACAACTCTCAGAGTGAGCACTGTCACTGTGGGAACTGGCATTGTGTGCAATTCCACCGTGGGCAATGTGACCATGGGCACTATCACTGTGAGCACTGTCAATATGAGCACGTCTACATGAGCCCTGTCACCATGAGCAATGTCACCGTGAGAAGTGTCACTATAGGCAATGTCACCGTAGGCACTGTCACCATGGTCACTGCCACCACTGTCACTGTCATTTTGAGCACTGTCACCATGGGTACTGCAACCATGAGCACTGTCACCATGAGCACTGTCACCATTGCGAGTATCACCATGTGCACTGTCACCATGGGCACTATCACAATGAGAACTGTCAGTGTGGGCACTGTCACTGTTGGCAAGGGCACCGTGGTCACTTCCACCATGGGCAATGTCACCATGGGCACTATCACTGTGAGCACTGTCAACATGAGCACGTCACCATGGGCACTGTCAACATGGGTACTATCTCGAAGGGCAATGTCACCATGAGCATTGTCAGGATGGGCAATTTCACCAGGAGCACTGTCACCAAAGGCACTATCACCATGAGCAATGTCACTGTGGGCCGTGTCACCAGAGGCACTATCACCATGGTTAATGTTATCATTGGCACATTCCACGTGAGCATTGTCACCCTGGGCACTGTCATCATGGGCACGGTCACCGTGAGCACTATCTCCATGAGCACAGCCACTGTGAACACCATCACCATAATCACTGGCCTCATCGGTACTGTCACCATGAGCACTGCCACAATGAGCACTGTCAGCATGGGCACTACCCCCATGAGCACTGTCACTATGAGAACTGCTACCATGGGTATTTTCGCCATGAGTACTGTCACCCTGTGTATTGTCACCATTTGCACTGTCACCATGAGGACTATTACCGTGAGCACTATCAAAGTGAGATCTCTCACCATGGTCACTGTCACCATGGCACCTTGCACAATGGGGAATGTCAAAATGAGTGCTGTCACCATTGCCACTATCACCGTGAGCCTTCTCACTGTGGTCAGTGTCACCATGGGCACTGTCACCATGAGCACTGTCAGCATAGGCAATGTCACCGTGGTCAGTGTCACCATGAGCACTGTCAACATGGGCACTCATACAGTGGGCACTGTCACTGTGAGCACTGTCACCATGGGTACGGCCACCATGAGCAGTGTCTCTGTGAGTACTGTCAGCATGGGTTTTTACCGTGAGCACTGTCACCATGAGCCTTGTCTCAATTTTTCAGTGCCACCATGTGCACAACCACCATGTGCACTCTCTCCATGGGCACTCTCACAGAGAACACTATCTCCATAAGAACTGTCTTCCTGGGCACTGTCACCAAGGGCACGGCCATCATGTGAACTGTAACCAATGTCAGTATCACTGTGAGAAGTGTCACCATGGGAATTACCAACATAGGCACTGTCATCATGAGCACTTTCAGAATGGGAACTGTCACCATGGGCCCTATCAACGTGAGGACTCTCACCATGGGAATGATCGCCATGGGCACTATCAGCATTAGAACTGTCACCGTGGTGACTGTCATGATGGAATTTGTCACTGTGAGCACTGTCACGATAGGCAAAATCACGGTTTGCACTGTCCCCTTGGGCCCTGTCACAGTGAGCACTATCACTTTGACGGTGGTGTCCATGGGCACTGCCACCATGGACACTACCAACTTGAGAATTATCACCATTTGTACTCTCAGCGTGGTCATGGCCAACAAGTGCACTATCAATATGCTCACTATGACCGTGAGCACTGTCACTATGGGCACCTTAATCATGGGCACTATTACCGTGAGCACTATCACCATCGGCACTATCACTGTGATCACTGTCACCATAGACACTATCATGGTGAGCACATTTAACATGAGCATTGTAACAGTGAGCACTGTCACAATGGGTAATGCAGCCATGAACCCAGTCACCGTGAGCACTGTCAGCATGGGTTGTCACCTTGTGCACTGTCAGCTTGAGCACTGTCACCATGGGCACTATAACTATTTTTCAGTGCAACCATGTGCATTACAACCATGTGCACTGTCACCTTGGACACTATCACCATGAGCACTGTCACCATGAGTAGTGTCATCATGGGCAATGGCACAGCCACCATCTGCAATCTTACCATGGTCACTATCACTGTGAGCACTGTCACCAATGGAACTACCAACATGGGCACTGACATCATGAGCACTTTCACCATACGAACTGTCACCATGGGCACTATGAACGTGAGAACACTCACCATGGGCACTGTCACCATGAGCACTGTCACCATAGGCACTGTCACCGTGAGAACTGTCACCATGTGCAGGGTCAACAAGGGCACTATCACATGGAGCAGTATCAACATGTGTACTGTCACCATAGGCACTGTCACCATGGGCACGTTCACCAAGTACACTATCACTATGCTCACTATTACTCTGAACACTCTCAACATGGGCACTATCTCCGGGAGCATTATCAGCATCGGTACCGCAATCATGATTACTGTAACCATGGGTCATATTACCGTAAGCACGGATACTATGGGCACTGTCACCATGTGCACGGCCCCATCGGTACTCTCACCATGGGAACTGCCACCATGAGCACTGTTACAATGAGCACTGGCACCACGAGCACTGCCACCCAGGGCAGTGCCACCATGAGCACTGTCACCATAACTGTTGGTATCAGAATTGTAACCATGGTCCATTTCTCAATGAGTAATGTCACCATGTGTATTTTCACCTTGGGCACTCTCAACATAAACAGTATTACCTTTAGCACTTTCACTGTGAGCACTGTCACCATGGGCACTGGCACAATGTCGTGTGTCACCATGAGCAATGTCACAATGGGAAATGTCACCGTGAGAAGTGTCACCATAGGCAATGTCACCATGGGCAATGTCACCATGGGAACAGCCATTTTGAGCACTGTCACCATGGGTGCTGCAACCATGAGTACTGTCACCATGAGTACTGTCACCATTGGCAGTATGACCATGTGCACTGTCACCATGGGCACTATCACCATGACAACTCTCAGCGTGAGCACTGTCACTGTGGGAACTGGCATTGTGTGCAATTCCACCATGGGCAATGTCACCATGGGCACTATCACTGCAAGCTCTGTCAATATGAGCACGTCTACATGAGCCCTGTCACCATGAGCAATGTCACCGTGAGAAGTGTCACTATAGGCAATGTCACCATAGGCACTGTCACCATGGTCACTGCCACCACTGTCACTGTCATTTTGAGCACTGTAACCATGGGTACTGCAACCATGAGCACTGTCACCATGAGCAGTGTCAACATGGGCACTCATACAGTGGGCGCTGTCACTGTGAGCACGGTCACCATGGGTACTGCCACCATGAGCAGTGTCTCTGTGAGTATTGTCAGCATGGGTTTTTACCGTGAGCACTGTCACCATGAGCCCTGTCACCATTTTTCAGTGCCACCATGTGCACTACAACCATGTGCACTCTCACCATGGGCACTATCACTGAGAACACTGTCACCGTAAGTACTGTCTTCATGGGCACTGTCACCAAGGGCACGGCCAACATGTGAACTGTAACCATTGTCAGTATCACTGTGAGAAGTGTCACCATGGGAATTACCAACATAGGAACTGTCATCATGAGCACATTCAAAATGGGAACTGTCACCATGGACACTATCACCGTGAGGACTCTCACCATGGGAATGATCGCCATGGGCACTAACACCTTGAGAATTATCACCATGAGTACTGTCACCATGGGTGTTGTCATTATGGGCACTATCAGCATTAGAACTGTTACGGTGGTCACTGTCACGATGGAATTTGTCACTGTGAGCACTGTCACGATAGGCAAAGTCACGGTTTGCACTGTCCCCTTGGGCCCTGTCACAGTGAGCACTATCACTTTGCCGGTGGTGTCCATGGGCACTGCCACCATGGACACAACCAACTTGAGAATTATCACTATTTGTACTCTCAGCGTGGTCATGGTCAACAAGTGCACTACCACTATGCTCACTATGACCGTGAGCACTGTCACCATGGGCAACTTAACCATGGGCACTATCACCATGAGCACTATCACCATCGGCACTATCACTGGGATCACTATCACCATGGACACTATCATGGTGAGCACAGTTAACATGAGCATTGTAACAGTGAGCACTGTCACAATGGATAATGCAACCATGAGCCCAGTCACCGTGAGCACTGTCAGCATGGGTTGTCACCTTGTGCACTTTCAGCATGAGCACTGTCACCATGGGCACTATACATATTTTTCAGTGCCACCATTTGCATTACAACCATGTGCACTGTCACCTTGCACACTATCACCATGAACACTGTCACCATGAGTAGTGTCATCATGGGCAATGGCACAGCCACCATCTGCAATCTTACAATGGTCACTATCACAGTGAGCACTGTCACCAATGGAACTACCAACATGGGCACTGTCATCATGAGCACTTTCACCATACGAACTGTCACCATGGGCACGATGAACGTGAGAATGCTCACAATGGGCACTGTCACCATGAGCATTGTCATCATAGGCACTGTCACCGTGAGAACTATCATCATGCACACTGTCCACAAGGGCACTATCACATTGAGCTGTAACACCATGTGTACTGTCATCTTGGGCACAGTCACCATGGGCACACTCACCAAGTACACTATCACTATGCTCACTATTACTCTGAACACTGTCACCATGGGCACCGTAACCATGGGCACTATCATCGGGAGCATTATCAGCATTGGCACAACAGGCGTGATAACTGTCACCATGGGTCATATCACCGTGAGCACGGTTGCCATGGGCTCTGTCACGATGGGCAATGCCCCATTGGTACTCTCACCATGGGAACTGCCACCATGAGTACTGTCACCATGAGCACTGACACCACGAGCACTGCCACCGAGGGCACTGCAACCATGAGCACTGTCACCATGTGAACTGTTACTATGAGAAATGTAACCATGGGCAATTTCTCGATGAGTACTCTCACCATGGGTATTTTCACCTTGGGCACTCTCAACGTAAACAGTATTACCATGAGCACTTTCACTGTGAGCACTGTCACCATGGGCAGTGTCACAGTGCAGAGTGTCACCATGAGCCATGTCACCATGGGAAATGTCACCGTGAGAAGTGTCACCATAGGCAATGTCACTATGGGCAATGTCACCATGGGAAATGCCATTTTGAGCACTGTCACCATGGGTACTGCCACCATGAGTACTGTCACCATGGGTACTGTCACCATAGGCAGTATCACCATGTGCACTGTCACCATGGGCACTATCACCATGACAACTCTCAGCATGAGCACTGTCACTGTGGCCACTGGCATCGTGAGCAATTCCACCATGGGCAATGTCACCATGGGCACTATCACTGTGAGCACTCTCAACATGAGCAAGTCACCATGAGCCCTGTCACCATGGGCAATGTCACCGTGAGTAGTGTCAACATAGGCAATGTCATCGTGGGCACTGTCACCATGAGCACCACTGTCACTGTCATTTTGAGCACTGTCACCAAGGGCACTGCAACCATGAGCACTGTCACCATGAGCACTGTCACCATTGCGAGTATCACCATGTGCACTGTCACCATGGGCACTATCACAATGAGAACTGTCAGCGTGGGCACTGTCACTGTTGGCAAGGGCACCGTGGGCACATCACCATGGGCAAAGTCACCATGGGCACTATCACTGTGAGCACTGTCAACATGAGCACGTCACCATGGGCACTGTCAACATGGGTACTATCTCGAAGGGCAATGTCACCATGAGCATAGTCAGGATGGGCAATTACACCAGGAGCACTGTCACCAAAGGCACTATCACCATGAGCAATGTCACTGTGGGCCGTGTAACCAGGGGCACTATCACCATGGTTAATGGTATCATTGGCACTTTCCCCGTGAGCACTGTCACCCTGGGCACTGTCATCATGGCACGGTCACCGTGAGCACTATCTCCATGAACACAGCCACTGTGAACACCATCACCATAATCACTGGCCTCATCGGTACTGTCACCATGAGCACTGCCACAATGAGCACTGTCAGCATGGGCACTGTCACAATGCGGAGTGTCACCATGAGCCATATCACCATGGGAAATGTCACTGTGAGAAGTGTCACCATAGGCAATGTCACCATGGGCAATGTCACCATGGGAAATGCCATTTTGAGCACTGTCACCATGGGTACTGCCACCATTAGTACTGTCACCATGAGTACTGTAACCATTGGCAGTATGACCATATGGACTTTCACGATGGGCACTATCACCATGACAACTCTCAGCGTGAGCACTGTCACTGTGGGAACTGGCATTGTGTGCAATTCCACCATGGGCAATGTGACCATGGGCACTATCACTGTGAGCACTGTCAATATGAGCACGTCTACATGAGCCCTGTCACCATGAGCAATGTCACCGTGAGAAGTGTCACTATAGGCAATGTCACCGTAGGCACTGTCACCATGGTCAATGCCACCACTGTCACTGTCATGTTGAGCACTGTCACCATGGGTACTACAACCATGAGCACTGTCACCATGAGCACTGTCACCATTGTGAGTATCACCATGTGCACTGTCACCATGGGCACTATCACAATGAGAACTGTCAGTGTGGGCACTGTCACTGTTGGCAAGGGCACCGTGGGCACTTCCACCATGGGCAATGTCACCATGGGCACTATCACTGTGAGCACTGTAAACATGAGCACGTCACCATGGGCACTGTCAACATGGGTACTATCTCGAAGGGCAATGTCACCATGAGCATAGTCAGGATGGGCAATTACACCAGGAGCACTGTCACCAAAGGCACTATCACCATGAGCAATGTCACTGTGGGCCGTGTCACCAGAGGCACTATCACCATGGTTAATGTTATCATTGGCACTTTCCCCGTGAGCATTGTCACCCTGGGCACTGTCATCATGGGCACGGTCACCGTGAGCACTATCTCCATGAGCACAGCCACTGTGAACACCATCACCATAATCACTGGCCTCATCGGTACTGTCACCATGAGCACTGCCACAATGAGCACTGTCAGCATGGGCACTACCCCCATGAGCACTGTCACTATGAGAACTGCTACCATGGGTATTTTCGCCATGAGTACTGTCACCCTGTGTATTGTCACCATTTGCACTGTCACCATGAGGACTATTACCGTGAGCACTATCAAAGTGAGATCTCTCACCATGGTCACTGTCACCATGGCACCTTGCACAATGGGGAATGTCAAAATGAGTGCTGTCACCATTGCCACTATCACCGTGAGCCTTCTCACTGTGGTCAGTGTCACCATGGGCACTGTCACCATGAGCACTGTCAGCATAGGCAATGTCACCGTGGTCAGTGTCACCATGAGCACTGTCAACATGGGCACTCATACAGTGGGCACTGTCACTGTGAGCACTGTCACCTTGGGTACTGCCACCATGAGCAGTGTCTCTGTGAGTACTGTCAGCATGGGTTTTTACCGTGAGCACTGTCACCATGAGCCTTGTCACAATTTTTCAGTGCCACCATGTGCACAACCACCATGTGCACTCTCTCCATGGGCACTCTCACAGAGAACACTATCTCCATAAGAACTGTCTTCCTGGGCACTGTCACCAAGGGCACGGCCATCATGTGAACTGTAACCAATGTCAGTATCACTGTGAGAAGTGTCACCATGGGAATTACCAACATAGGCACTGTCATCATGAGCACTTTCAGAATGGGAACTGTCACCATGGGCCCTATCAACGTGAGGACTCTCACCATGGGAATGATCGCCATGGGCACTATCAGCATTAGAACTGTCACCGTGGTGACTGTCATGATGGAATTTGTCACTGTGAGCACTGTCACGATAGGCAAAATCACGGTTTGCACTGTCCCCTTGGGCCCTGTCACAGTGAGCACTATCACTTTGACGGTGGTGTCCATGGGCACTGCCACCATGGACACTACCAAATTGAGAATTATCACCATTTGTACTCTCAGCGTGGTCATGGCCAACAAGTGCACTATCAATATGCTCACTATGACCGTGAGCACTGTCACTATGGGCACCTTAATCATGGGCACTATTACCGTGAGCACTATCACCATCGGCACTATCACTGTGATCACTGTCACCATAGACACTATCATGGTGAGCACATTTAACATGAGCATTGTAACAGTGAGCACTGTCACAATGGGTAATGCAGCCATGAACCCAGTCACCGTGAGCACTATCAGCATGGGTTGTCACCTTGTGCACTGTCAGCTTGAGCACTGTCACCATGGGCACTATAACTATTTTTCAGTGCAACCATGTGCATTACAACCATGTGCACTGTCACCTTGGACACTATCACCATGAGCACTGTCAACATGAGTAGTGTCCTCATGGGCAATGGCACAGCCACCATCTGCAATCTTACCATGGTCACTATCACTGTGAGCACTGTCACCAATGGAACTACCAACATGGGCACTGTCATCATGAGCACTTTCACCATACGAACTGTCACCATCGGCACTATGAACGTGAGAACACTCACCATGGGCACTGTCACCATGAGCATTTTCACCATAGGCACTGTCACCGTGAGAACTGTCATCATGAGCAGGGTCAACAAGGGCACTATCACATGGAGCAGTATCACCATGTGTACTGTCACCATAGGCACTGTCACCATGGGCACGTTCACCAAGTACACTATCACTATGCTCACTATTACTCTGAACACTCTCAACATGGGCACTATCTCCGGGAGCATTATCAGCATCGGTACCGCAATCATGATTACTGTAACCATGGGTCATATTACCGTAAGCACGGATACTATGGGCACTGTCACCATGTGCACGGCCCCATCGGTACTCTCACCATGGGAACTGCCACCATGAGCACTGTTACAATGAGCACTGGCACCACGAGCACTGCCACCCAGGGCAGTGCCACCATGAGCACTGGCACCATAACTGTTGGTATGAGAATTGTAACCATGGGCCATTTCACAATGAGTAATGTCACCATGTGTATTTTCACCTTGGGCACTGTCAACATAAACAGTATTACCATTAGCACTTTCACTGTGAGCACTGTCACCATGGGCACTGGCACAATGTCGTGTGTCACCATGACCAATGTCACAATGGGAAATGTCACCGTGAGAAGTGTCACCATAGGCAATGTCACCATGGGCAATGTCACCATGGGAACTGCCATTTTGAGCACTGTCACCATGGGTGCTGCAACCATGAGTACTGTCACAATGAGTACTGTCACCATTGGCAGTATGACCATGTGCACTGTCACCATGGGCACTATCACCATGACAACTCTCAGCGTGAGCACTGTCACTGTGGGAACTGGCATTGTGTGCAATTCCACCATGGGCAATGTCACCATGGGCACTATCACTGCAAGCTCTGTCAATATGAGCACGTCTACATGAGCCCTGTCACCATGAGCAATGTCACCGTGAGAAGTGTCACTATAGGCAATGTCACCGTAGGCACTGTCACCATGGTCACTGCCACCACTGTCACTGTCATTTTGAGCACTGTCACCATGGGTACTGCAACCATGAGCACTGTCACCATGAGCACTGTCACCATTGCGAGTATCACCATGTGCACTGTCACCATGGGCACTATCACAATGAGAACTGTCAGTGTGGGCACTGTGACTGTTGGCAAGGGCACCGTGGGCACTTCCACCATGGGCAATGTCAACATGGGCACTATCACTGTGAGCACTGTAAACATGAGCACGTCACCATGGGCACTGTCAACATGGGTACTATCTCGAAGGGCAATGTCACCATGAGCATTGTCAGGATGGGCAATTTCACCAGGAGCACTGTCACCAAAGGCACTATCACCATGAGCAATGTCACTGTGGGCCGTGTCACCAGAGGCACTATCACCATGGTTAATGTTATCATTGGCACTTTCCCCGTGAGCATTGTCACCCTGGGCACTGTCATCATGGGCACGGTCACCGTGAGCACTATCTCCATGAGCACAGCCACTGTGAACACCATCACCATAATCACTGGCCTCATCGGTACTGTCACCATGAGCACTGCCACAATGAGCACTGTCAGCATGGGCACTGTCACAATGCGGAGTGTCACCATGAGCCATATCACCATGGGAAATGTCACTGTGAGAAGTGTCACCATAGGCAATGTCACCATGGGCAATGTCACCATGGGAAATGCCATTTTGAGCACTGTCACCATGGGTACTGCCACCATTAGTACTGTCACCATGAGTACTGTAACCATTGGCAGTATGACCATGTGCACTTTCACGATGGGCACTATCACCATGACAACTCTCAGCGTGAGCACTGTCACTGTGGGAACTGGCATTGTGTGCAATTCCACCATGGGCAATGTGACCATGGGCACTATCACTGTGAGCACTGTCAATATGAGCACGTCTACATGAGCCCTGTCACCATGAGCAATGTCACCGTGAGAAGTGTCTCTATAGGCAATGTCACCGTAGGCACTGTCACCATGGTCATTGCCACCACTGTCACTGTCATTTTGAGCACTGTCACCATGGGTACTACAACCATGAGTACTGTCACCATGAGCACTGTCACCATTGCGAGTATCACCATGTGCACTGTCACCATGGGCACTATCACAATGAGAACTGTCAGTGTGGGCACTGTCACTGTTGGCAAGGGCACCGTGGTCACTTCCACCATGGGCAATGTCACCATGGGCACTATCACTGTGAGCACTGTAAACATGAGCACGTCACCATGGGCACTGTCAACATGGGTACTATTTCGAAGGGCAATGTCACCATGAGCATTGTCAGGATGGGCAATTTCACCAGGAGCACTGTCACCAAAGGCACTATCACCATGAGCAATGTCACTGTGGGCCGTGTCACCAGAGGCACTATCACCATGGTTAATGTTATCATTGGCACTTTCCCCGTGAGCATTGTCACCCTGGGCACTGTCATCATGGGCACGGTCACCGTGAGCACTATCTCCATGAGCACAGCCACTGTGAACACCATCACCATAATCACTGGCCTCATCGGTACTGTCACCATGAGCACTGCCACAATGAGCACTGTCAGCATGGGCACTACCCCCATGAGCACTGTCACTATGAGAACTGCTACCATGGGTATTTTCGCCATGAGTACTGTCACCCTGTGTATTGTCACCATTTGCACTGTCACCATGAGGACTATTACCGTGAGCACTATCAAAGTGAGATCTCTCACCATGGTCACTGTCACCATGGCACCTTGCACAATGGGGAATGTCAAAATGAGTGCTGTCACCATTGCCACTATCACCGTGAGCCTTCTCACTGTGGTCAGTGTCACCATGGGCACTGTCACCATGAGCACTGTCAGCATAGGCAATGTCACCGTGGTCAGTGTCACCATGAGCACTGTCAACATGGGCACTCATACAGTGGGCACTGTCACTGTGAGCACTGTCACCTTGGGTACTGCCACCATGAGCAGTGTCTCTGTGAGTACTGTCAGCATGGGTTTTTACCGTGAGCACTGTCACCATGAGCCTTGTCACAATTTTTCAGTGCCACCATGTGCACAACCACCATGTGCACTCTCTCCATGGGCACTCTCACAGAGAACACTATCTCCATAAGAACTGTCTTCCTGGGCACTGTCACCAAGGGCACGGCCATCATGTGAACTGTAACCAATGTCAGTATCACTGTGAGAAGTGTCACCATGGGAATTACCACCATAGGCACTGTCATCATGAGCACTTTCAGAATGGGAACTGTCACCATGGGCCCTATCAACGTGAGGACTCTCACCATGGGAATGATCGCCATGGGCACTATCAGCATTAGAACTGTCACCGTGGTGACTGTCATGATGGAATTTGTCACTGTGAGCACTGTCACGATAGGCAAAATCACGGTTTGCACTGTCCCCTTGGGCCCTGTCACAGTGAGCACTATCACTTTGACGGTGGTGTCAATGGGCACTGCCACCATGGACACTACCAAATTGAGAATTATCACCATTTGTACTCTCAGCATGGTCATGGCCAACAAGTGCACTATCAATATGCTCACTATGACCGTGAGCACTGTCACTATGGGCACCTTAATCATGGGCACTATTACCGTGAGCACTATCACCATCGGCACTATCACTGTGATCACTGTCACCATAGACACTATCATGGTGAGCACATTTAACATGAGCATTGTAACAGTGAGCACTGTCACAATGGGTAATGCAGCCATGAACCCAGTCACCGTGAGCACTATCAGCATGGGTTGTCACCTTGTGCACTGTCAGCTTGAGCACTGTCACCATGGGCACTATAACTATTTTTCAGTGCAACCATGTGCATTACAACCATGTGCACTGTCACCTTGGACACTATCACCATGAGCACTGTCAACATGAGTAGTGTCCTCATGGGCAATGGCACAGCCACCATCTGCAATCTTACCATGGTCACTATCACTGTGAGCACTGTCACCAATGGAACTACCAACATGGGCACTGTCATCATGAGCACTTTCACCATACGAACTGTCACCATCGGCACTATGAACGTGAGAACACTCACCATGGGCACTGTCACCATGAGCATTGTCACCATAGGCACTGTCACCGTCAGAACTGTCACCATGTGCAGGGTCAACAAGGGCACTATCACATGGAGCATTATCACCATGTGTACTGTCACCATAGGCACTGTCACCATGGGCACGTTCACCAAGTACACTATCACTATGCTCACTATTACTCTGAACACTCTCAACATGGGCACTATCTCCGGGAGCATTATCAGCATCGGTACCGCAATCATGATTACTGTAACCATGGGTCATATTACCGTAAGCACAGATACTATGGGCACTGTCACCATGTGCACGGCCCCATCGGTACTCTCACCATGGGAACTGCCACCATGAGCACTGTTACCATGAGCACAGGCACCACGAGCACTGCCACCCAGGGCAGTGCCACCATGAGCACTGTCACCATAACTGTTGGTATGAGAATTGTAACCATGGGCCATTTCTCAATGAGTAATGTCACCATGTGTATTTTCACCTTGGGCACTCTCAACATAAACAGTATTACCATTAGCACTTTCACTGTGAGCACTGTCACCATGGGCACTGGCACAATGTCGTGTGTCACCATGAGCAATGTCACAATGGGAAATGTCACCGTGAGAAGTGTCACCATAGGCAATGTCACCATGGGCAATGTCACCATGGGAACTGCCATTTTGAGCACTGTCACCATGGGTGCTGCAACCATGAGTACTGTCACCATGAGTACTGTCACCATTGGCAGTATGACCATGTGCACTGTCACCATGGGCACTATCACCATGACAACTCTCAGCGTGAGCACTGTCACTGTGGGAACTGGCATTGTGTGCAATTCCACCATGGGCAATGTCACCATGGGCACTATCACTGCAAGCTCTGTCAATATGAGCACGTCTACATGAGCCCTGTCACCATGAGCAATGTCACCGTGAGAAGTGTCACTATAGGCAATGTCACCGTAGGCACTGTCACCATGGTCACTGCCACCACTGTCACTGTCATTTTGAGCACTGTAACCATGGGTACTGCAACCATGAGCACTGTCACCATGAGCAGTGTCAACATGGGCACTCATACAGTGGGCGCTGACACTGTGAGCACGGTCACCATGGGTACTGCCACCATGAGCAGTGTCTCTGTGAGTATTGTCAGCATGGGTTTTTACCGTGAGCACTGTCACCATGAGCCCTGTCACCATTTTTCAGTGCCACCATGTACACTACAACCATGTGCACTCTCACCATGGGCACTATCAACGAGAACACTGTCATCGTAAGTACTGTCTTCATGGGCACTGTCACCAAGGGCACAGCCAACATGTGAACTTAACCATTGTCCGTATCACTGTTAGAAGTGTCACCATGGGAATTACCACCATAGGCACTGTCATCATGAGCACTTTCAGAATCGGAACTGTCACCATGGGCACTATCACCGTGAGGACTCTCACCATGGGAATTATCGCCATGGGCACTATCAGCATTAGAACTGTCACCGTGGTCACTGTCAAGATGGAATAAGTCACTGTGAGCACTGTCACGATAGGCAAAGTCACGGTTTGCTCTGTCCCCTTGGGCCCTGTCACAGTGAGCACTATCACTTTGACAGTGCTGTCCATGGGCACTGCCACCATGGACACTACCAACTTGAGAATTATCACCATTTGTACTCTCAGCGTGGTCATCGTCAACAAGTGCACTATCACTATGCTCACTATGACCGTGACCTCTGTCACCATAGGCACTATCACTGTGATCACTATCACCATGGACACTATCATGGTGAGCACAGTTAACATGAGCATTGTAACTGTGAGCACTGTCACAATGGGTAATGCAACCATGAGCCCAGTCACCGTGAGCACTGTCAGCATGGGTTGTCACCTTGTGCACTGTCAGCATGAGCACTGTCACCATGGGCTCTATAACTATTTTTCAGTACCGCCATATGCATTACAAACATGTGCACTGTCACCTTGTTCACAAACACCATGAGCACTGTCACCATGAGTACTGTCATCATGGGCAATGGCACAGCCATCATCTGCAATCTTACCATGGACACTATCACTGTGAGCTCTGTCACCAATGGAACTACCAACATGGGCACTGTCATCATGAGCACTTTCACCATACGAACTGTCACCATGGGCACGATGAACGTGAGAACGGTCACCATGGGCACTGTCACCATGAGCATTGTCACCATAGGCACTGTCACCGTGAGAACTGTCACCATGCACAGGGTCAACAAGGGCACTATCACATGGAGCATTATCACCATGTGTACTGTCACCATAGGCACTGTCACCATGGGCACACTCACCAAGTACACTATCACTATGCTCACTATTACTCTGAACACTGTCACCATGGGCACCTTAACCATGGGCACTAACTCCGGGAGCATTATCAGCATCGGTACCACAATCATGATAACTGTAACCATGGGTCATATAACCGTAAGCACGGTTACCATGGGCAATGTCACCATGGGAAATGCCATTTTGAGCACTGTCACCATGGGTACTGCCACCATGAGCACTGTCACCATGAGCACTGACACCACGAGCAGTGCCACCCAGGGCAGTACCACCATGAGCACTGTCACCATAACTGTTGCTATGAGAATTGTAACCATGGGCAATTTCTCAATGAATAATGTCACCATGTGTATTTTCACCTTGGGCACTCACAACGTAAACAGTATTACCATTAGCACTTTCACTGTGAGCACTGTCACCATGGGCACTGGCACAATGCGGTGTGTCACCGTGAGCCATGTCACCATGGGAAATGTCACCGTGAGAAGTGTCACCATAGGCAATGTCACCATGGGCAATGTCACCATGGGAAATGCCATTTTTTAGCACTGTCACCATGGGTACTGAAACCATGAGTACTGTCACCATTGGCAGTATGACCATGGGCACTATCACCATAACAATTCTCAGCGTGAGCACTGTCACTGTTGGAACTGGCATTGTGTGCAATTCCACCATGGGCAATGTCACCATGGGCACTATCACTGCAAGCACTGTCAATATGAGCACGTCAACATGAGCCCTGTCACCATGAGCAATGTCACCGTGAGAAGTGTCACTATAGGCAATGTCACCGTAGGCCCTGTCAACATGATCACTGCCACCACTGTCACTGTCACTTTGAGCACTGTAACCATGGGTACTGCAACCATTAGCACTGTCACCATGAGCAGTGTCAACATTGCCACTCATACAGTGGGCGTTGTCACTGTGAGCACGGTCACCATGGGTACTGCCACCATGAGCAGTGTCTCTGTGAGTACTGTCAGCATGGATTTTTATCGTGAGCACTGTCACCATGAGCAATGTCACCATTTTTCAGTGCCACCATGTGCACTACAACCATGTGCACTCTCACCATGGGCACTATCACCGAGAACACTGTCACCGTAAGTACTGTCTTCATGGGCACTGTCACCAAGGGCACGGCCAACATGTGAACTGTAACCATTGTCAGTATCACTGTGAGAAGTGTCACCATGGGAATTACCAACATAGGAACTGTCATCATGAGCACATTCAAAATGGGAACTGTCACCATGGACACTATCACCGTGAGGACTCTCACCATGGGAATGATCGCCATGGGCACTAACATCTTGAGAATTATCACCATGAGTACTGTCACCATGGGTATTGTCATTATGGGCACTATCAACATTAGAACTGTTACGGTGGTCACTGTCACGATGGAATTTGTCACTGTGAGCACTGTCACGATAGGCAAAGTCACGGTTTGCACTGTCCCCTTGGGCCCTGTCACAGTGAGCACTATCACTTTGCCGGTGGTGTCCATGGGCACTGCCACCATGGACACAACCAACTTGAGAATTATCACTATTTGTACTCTCAGCGTGGTCATGGTCAACAAGTGCACTACCACTATGCTCACTATGACCGTGAGCACTGTCACCATGGGCAACTTAACCATGGGCACTATCACCATGAGCACTATCACCATCGGCACTATCACTGTGATCACTATCACTATGGACAGTATCATGGTGAGCACAGTTAACATGAGCATTGTAACAGTGAGCACTGTCACAATGTGTCTTGCAACCATGAGCCCAGTCACCGTGAGCACTGTCAGCATGGGTTGTCACCTTGTGCACTTTCAGCATGAGCACTGTCACCATGGGCACTATACATATTTTTCAGTGCCACCATGTGCATTACAACCATGTGCACTGTCACCTTGCACACTATCACCATGAACACTGTCACCATGAGTAGTGTCATCATGGGCAATGGCACAGCCACCATCTGCAATCTTACCATGGTCACTATCACTGTGAGCACTGTCACCAATGGAACTACCAACATGGGCACTGTCATCATGAGCACTTTCATCATACGAACTGTCACCATGGGCACGATGAACGTGAGAACGGTCACCATGGGCACTGTCACCATGAGCATTGTCATCATAGGCAATGTTACCGTGAGAACTATCATCATGCGCACTGTCCACAAGGGCACTACCACATTGAGCTGTAACACCATGTGTACTATCATCTGGGGCACAGTCCCCATGGGCACACACACCAAGTACACTATCACTATGCTCACTATTACTCTGAACACTGTCCCCATGGGCACAGTAACCATGGGCACTATCACCGGGAGCATTATCAGCATCGGCACAACAGGCGTGATAACTGTCACCATGGGTCATATCACCGTGAGTACGGCTGCCATGGGCACTGTCACGATGGGCAATGCCTCATTGGTACTCTCACCATGGGAACTGCCACTGTGCTGCCATGAGCACTTTCACTGTGAGTACTGTCACCCTGGGTACTGTCACAGTGCGGAGTGTCACCATGAGACATGTCACCATGGGAAATGTCACCGTGAGAAGTGTCACCATAGGCAATGTCACCATGGGCAATGTCACCATGGGAAATGCCATTTTGAGCACTGTCACCATGGGTACTGCCACCATGAGTACTGTCACCATGAGCACTGACACCACGAGCGGTGCCACCCAGGGCAGTACCACCATGAGCACTGTCACCATAACTGTTGCTATGAGAATTGTAACCATGGGCAATTTCTCAATGAGTAATGTCACCATGTGTATTTTGACCTTGGCATCGTGAGGAATTCCACCATGGGCAATGTCACCATGGGCACTATCACTGTGAGGACTCTCAACATGAGCACGTCAACATAAGCCCTGTCACCATGGGCAATGTCACCATGAGAAGTGTCACCATGGGCAATGTCATCGGGGGCACTGTCACCATGATCACTGCCACCACTGTCACTGTCATTTTGAGCACTGTCAGCAAGGGCACTGCTACTATGAGCACTGTCACCATGAGCACTGTCACCATTGCGAGTATCACCATGTGCACTGTCACCATGGGCACTATCACAATGAGAACTGTCAGCGTGGGCACTGTCACTGTTGGCAAGGGCACCGTGGGCACATCCACCATGGGCAAAGTCACCATGGGCACTATCACTGTGAGCACTGTCAACATGAGCACGTCACCATGGGCACTGTCAACATGTGTACTATCTCGAAGGGCAATGTCACCATGAGCATAGTCAGGATGGGCAATTACACCAGGAGCACTGTCACCAAAGGCACTATCACCATGAGCAATGTCACTGTGGGCCGTGTCACCAGGGGCACTATCACCATGGTTAATGTTATCATAGGCACTTTCCCCGTGAGCACTGTCACCCTGGGCACTGTCATCATGGCACGGTCACTGTGAGCACTATCTCCATGAGCACAGCCACTGTGAACACCATCACCATAATCACTGGCCTCATCGGTACTGTCACCATGAGCACTGCCACATTGAGCACTGTCAGCATGGGCACTGTCACAATGTGGAATGTCACCATGAGCCATATCACCATGGGAAATGTCACTGTGAGAAGTGTCACCATAGGCAATGTCACCATGGGCAATGTCACCATGGGAAATGCCATTTTGAGCACTGTCACCATGGGTACTGCCACCATTAGTACTGTCACCATGAGTACTGTAACCATTGGCAGTATGACCATGTGCACTTTCACGATGGGCACTATCACCATGACAACTCTCAGCGTGAGCACTGTCACTGTGGGAACTGGCATTGTGTGCAATTCCACCATGGGCAATGTGACCATGGGCACTATCACTGTGAGCACTGTCAATATGAGCACGTGTACATGAGCCCTGTCACCATGAGCAATGTCACCGTGAGAAGTGTCACTATAGGCAATGTCACCGTAGGCACTGTCACCATGGTCACTGCCACCACTGTCACTGTCATTTTGAGCACTGTCACCATGGGTACTGCAACCATGAGCACTGTCACCATGAGCACTGTCACCATTGCGAGTATCACCATGTGCACTGTCACCATGGGCACTATCACAATGAGAACTGTCAGTGTGGGCACTGTCACTGTTGGCAAGGGCACCGTGGTCACTTCCAAAATGGGCAATGTCACCATGGGCACTATCACTGTGAGCACTGTAAACATGAGCACGTCACCATGGGCACTGTCAACATGGGTACTATTTCGAAGGGCAATGTCACCATGAGCATTGTCAGGATGGGCAATTTCACCAGGAGCACTGTCACCAAAGGCACTATCACCATGAGCAATGTCACTGTGGGCCGTGTCACCAGAGGCACTATCACCATGGTTAATGTTATCATTGGCACTTTCCCCGTGAGCATTGTCACCCTGGGCACTGTCATCATGGGCACGGTCACCGTGAGCACTATCTCCATGAGCACAGCCACTGTGAACACCATCACCATAATCACTGGCCTCATCGGTACTGTCACCATGAGCACTGCCACAATGAGCACTGTCAGCATGGGCACTACCCCCATGAGCACTGTCACTATGAGAACTGCTACCATGGGTATTTTCGCCATGAGTACTGTCACCCTGTGTATTGTCACCATTTGCACTGTCACCATGAGGACTATTACCGTGAGCACTATCAAAGTGAGATCTCTCACCATGGTCACTGTCACCATGGCACCTTGCACAATGGGGAATGTCAAAATGAGTGCTGTCACCATTGCCACTATCACCGTGAGCCTTCTCACTGTGGTCAGTGTCACCATGGGCACTGTCACCATGAGCACTGTCAGCATAGGCAATGTCACCGTGGTCAGTGTCACCATGAGCACTGTCAACATGGGCACTCATACAGTGGGCACTGTCACTGTGAGCACTGTCACCATGGGTACGGCCACCATGAGCAGTGTCTCTGTGAGTACTGTCAGCATGGGTTTTTACCGTGAGCACTGTCACCATGAGCCTTGTCACAATTTTTCAGTGCCACCATGTGCACAACCACCATGTGCACTCTCTCCATGGGCACTCTCACAGAGAACACTATCTCCATAAGAACTGTCTTCCTGGGCACTGTCACCAAGGGCACGGCCATCATGTGAACTGTAACCAATGTCAGTATCACTGTGAGAAGTGTCACCATGGGAATTACCAACATAGGCACTGTCATCATGAGCACTTTCAGAATGGGAACTGTCACCATGGGCCCTATCAACGTGAGGACTCTCACCATAGGAATGATCGCCATGGGCACTATCAGCATTAGAACTGTCACCGTGGTGACTGTCATGATGGAATTTGTCACTGTGAGCACTGTCACGATAGGCAAAGTCACGGTTTGCACTGTCCCCTTGGGCCCTGTCACAGTGAGAACTATCACTTTGACGGTGGTGTCCATGGGCACTGCCACCATGGACACTACCAAATTGAGAATTATCACCATTTGTACTCTCAGCGTGGTCATGGCCAACAAGTGCACTATCAATATGCTCACTATGACCGTGAGCACTGTCACTATGGGCACCTTAATCATGGGCACTATTACCGTGAGCACTATCACCATCGGCACTATCACTGTGATCACTGTCACCATAGACACTATCATGGTGAGCACATTTAACATGAGCATTGTAACAGTGAGCACTGTCACAATGGGTAATGCAGCCATGAACCCAGTCACCGTGAGCACTGTCAGCATGGGTTGTCACCTTGTGCACTGTCAGCTTGAGCACTGTCACCATGGGCACTATAACTATTTTTCAGTGCAACCATGTGCATTACAACCATGTGCACTGTCACCTTGGACACTATCACCATGAGCACTGTCACCATGAGTACTGTCATCATGGGCAATGGCACAGCCACCATCTGCAATCCTACCATGGTCACTATCACTGTGAGCACTGTCACCAATGGAACTACCAACATGGGCACTGACATCATGAGCACTTTCACCATACGAACTGTCACCATGGGCACTATGAACGTGAGAACACTCACCATGGGCACTGTCACCATGAGCATTGTCACCATAGGCACTGTCACCGTGAGAACTGTCACCATGTGCAGGGTCAACAAGGGCACTATCACATGGAGCAGTATCAACATGTGTACTGTCACCATAGGCACTGTCACCATGGGCACGTTCACCAAGTACACTATCACTATGCTCACTATTACTCTGAACACTCTCAACATGGGCACTATCTCCGGGAGCATTATCAGCATCGGTACCGCAATCATGATTACTGTAACCATGGGTCATATTACCGTAAGCACGGATACTATGGGCACTGTCACCATGTGCACGGCCCCATCGGTACTCTCACCATGGGAACTGCCACCATGAGCACTGTCACCATGAGCACTGGCACCACGAGCACTGCCACCCAGGGCAGTGCCACCATGAGCACTGTCACCATAACTGTTGGTATGAGAATTGTAACCATGGGCCATTTCTCAATGAGTAATGTCACCATGTGTATTTTCACCTTGGGCACTCTCAACATAAACAGTATTACCATTAGCACTTTCACTGTGAGCACTGTCACCATGGGCACTGGCACAATGTCGTGTGTCACCATGAGCAATGTCACAATGGGAAATGTCACCGTGAGAAGTGTCACCATAGGCAATGTCACCATGGGCAATGTCACCATGGGAACTGCCATTTTGAGCACTGTCACCATGGGTGCAGCAACCATGAGTACTGTCACCATGAGTACTGTCACCATTGGCAGTATGACCATGTGCACTGTCACCATGGGCACTATCACCATGACAACTCTCAGCGTGAGCACTGTCACTGTGGGAACTGGCATTGTGTGCAATTCCACCATGGGCAATGTCACCATGGGCACTATCACTGCAAGCTCTGTCAATATGAGCACGTCTACATGAGCCCTGTCACCATGAGCAATGTCACCGTGAGAAGTGTCACTATAGGCAATGTCACCGTAGGCACTGTCACCATGGTCACTGCCACCACTGTCACTGTCATTTTGAGCACTGTAACCATGGGTACTGCAACCATGAGCACTGTCACCATGAGCAGTGTCAACATGGGCACTCATACAGTGGGCGCTGACACTGTGAGCACGGTCACCATGGGTACTGCCACCATGAGCAGTGTCTCTGTGAGTATTGTCAGCATGGGTTTTTACCGTGAGCACTGTCACCATGAGCCCTGTCACCATTTTTCAGTGCCACCATGTACACTACAACCATGTGCACTCTCACCATGGGCACTATCAACGAGAACACTGTCATCGTAAGTACTGTCTTCATGGGCACTGTCACCAAGGGCACAGCCAACATGTGAACTTAACCATTGTCCGTATCACTGTTAGAAGTGTCACCATGGGAATTACCACCATAGGCACTGTCATCATGAGCACTTTCAGAATCGGAACTGTCACCATGGGCACTATCACCGTGAGGACTCTCACCATGGGAATTATCGCCATGGGCACTATCAGCATTAGAACTGTCACCGTGGTCACTGTCAAGATGGAATAAGTCACTGTGAGCACTGTCACGATAGGCAAAGTCACGGTTTGCTCTGTCCCCTTGGGCCCTGTCACAGTGAGCACTATCACTTTGACAGTGCTGTCCATGGGCACTGCCACCATGGACACTACCAACTTGAGAATTATCACCATTTGTACTCTCAGCGTGGTCATCGTCAACAAGTGCACTATCACTATGCTCACTATGACCGTGACCTCTGTCACCATAGGCACTATCACTGTGATCACTATCACCATGGACACTATCATGGTGAGCACAGTTAACATGAGCATTGTAACTGTGAGCACTGTCACAATGGGTAATGCAACCATGAGCCCAGTCACCGTGAGCACTGTCAGCATGGGTTGTCACCTTGTGCACTGTCAGCATGAGCACTGTCACCATGGGCTCTATAACTATTTTTCAGTACCGCCATATGCATTACAAACATGTGCACTGTCACCTTGTTCACAAACACCATGAGCACTGTCACCATGAGTACTGTCATCATGGGCAATGGCACAGCCATCATCTGCAATCTTACCATGGACACTATCACTGTGAGCTCTGTCACCAATGGAACTACCAACATGGGCACTGTCATCATGAGCACTTTCACCATACGAACTGTCACCATGGGCATGATGAACGTGAGAACGGTCACCATGGGCACTGTCACCATGAGCATTGTCACCATAGGCACTGTCACCGTGAGAACTGTCACCATGCACAGGGTCAACAAGGGCACTATCACATGGAGCATTATCACCATGTGTACTGTCACCATAGGCACTGTCTCCATGGGCACACTCACCAAGTACACTATCACTATGCTCACTATTACTCTGAACACTGTCACCATGGGCACCTTAACCATGGGCACTAACTCCGGGAGCATTATCAGCATCGGTACCACAATCATGATAACTGTAACCATGGGTCATATAACCGTAAGCACGGTTACCATGGGCAATGTCACCATGGGAAATGCCATTTTGAGCACTGTCACCATGGGTACTGCCACCATGAGCACTGTCACCATGAGCACTGACACCACGAGCAGTGCCACCCAGGGCAGTACCACCATGAGCACTGTCACCATAACTGTTGCTATGAGAATTGTAACCATGGGCAATTTCTCAATGAATAATGTCACCATGTGTATTTTCACCTTGGGCACTCACAACGTAAACAGTATTACCATTAGCACTTTCACTGTGAGCACTGTCACCATGGGCACTGGCACAATGCGGTGTGTCACCGTGAGCCATGTCACCATGGGAAATGTCACCGTGAGAAGTGTCACCATAGGCAATGTCACCATGGGCAATGTCACCATGGGAAATGCCATTTTTTAGCACTGTCACCATGGGTACTGAAACCATGAGTACTGTCACCATTGGCAGTATGACCATGGGCACTATCACCATAACAATTCTCAGCGTGAGCACTGTCACTGTTGGAACTGGCATTGTGTGCAATTCCACCATGGGCAATGTCACCATGGGCACTATCACTGCAAGCACTGTCAATATGAGCACGTCAACATGAGCCCTGTCACCATGAGCAATGTCACCGTGAGAAGTGTCACTATAGGCAATGTCACCGTAGGCCCTGTCAACATGATCACTGCCACCACTGTCACTGTCACTTTGAGCACTGTAACCATGGGTACTGCAACCATTAGCACTGTCACCATGAGCAGTGTCAACATTGCCACTCATACAGTGGGCGTTGTCACTGTGAGCACGGTCACCATGGGTACTGCCACCATGAGCAGTGTCTCTGTGAGTACTGTCAGCATGGATTTTTATCGTGAGCACTGTCACCATGAGCAATGTCACCATTTTTCAGTGCCACCATGTGCACTACAACCATGTGCACTCTCACCATGGGCACTATCACCGAGAACACTGTCACCGTAAGTACTGTCTTCATGGGCACTGTCACCAAGGGCACGGCCAACATGTGAACTGTAACCATTGTCAGTATCACTGTGAGAAGTGTCACCATGGGAATTACCAACATAGGAACTGTCATCATGAGCACATTCAAAATGGGAACTGTCACCATGGACACTATCACCGTGAGGACTCTCACCATGGGAATGATCGCCATGGGCACTAACATCTTGAGAATTATCACCATGAGTACTGTCACCATGGGTATTGTCATTATGGGCACTATCAACATTAGAACTGTTACGGTGGTCACTGTCACGATGGAATTTGTCACTGTGAGCACTGTCACGATAGGCAAAGTCACGGTTTGCACTGTCCCCTTGGGCCCTGTCACAGTGAGCACTATCACTTTGCCGGTGGTGTCCATGGGCACTGCCACCATGGACACAACCAACTTGAGAATTATCACTATTTGTACTCTCAGCGTGGTCATGGTCAACAAGTGCACTACCACTATGCTCACTATGACCGTGAGCACTGTCACCATGGGCAACTTAACCATGGGCACTATCACCATGAGCACTATCACCATCGGCACTATCACTGTGATCACTATCACTATGGACAGTATCATGGTGAGCACAGTTAACATGAGCATTGTAACAGTGAGCACTGTCACAATGTGTCTTGCAACCATGAGCCCAGTCACCGTGAGCACTGTCAGCATGGGTTGTCACCTTGTGCACTTTCAGCATGAGCACTGTCACCATGGGCACTATACATATTTTTCAGTGCCACCATGTGCATTACAACCATGTGCACTGTCACCTTGCACACTATCACCATGAACACTGTCACCATGAGTAGTGTCATCATGGGCAATGGCACAGCCACCATCTGCAATCTTACCATGGTCACTATCACTGTGAGCACTGTCACCAATGGAACTACCAACATGGGCACTGTCATCATGAGCACTTTCATCATACGAACTGTCACCATGGGCACGATGAACGTGAGAACGGTCACCATGGGCACTGTCACCATGAGCATTGTCATCATAGGCAATGTTACCGTGAGAACTATCATCATGCGCACTGTCCACAAGGGCACTACCACATTGAGCTGTAACACCATGTGTACTATCATCTGGGGCACAGTCCCCATGGGCACACACACCAAGTACACTATCACTATGCTCACTATTACTCTGAACACTGTCCCCATGGGCACAGTAACCATGGGCACTATCACCGGGAGCATTATCAGCATCGGCACAACAGGCGTGATAACTGTCACCATGGGTCATATCACCGTGAGCACGGCTGCCATGGGCACTGTCACGATGGGCAATGCCTCATTGGTACTCTCACCATGGGAACTGCCACTGTGCTGCCATGAGCACTTTCACTGTGAGTACTGTCACCCTGGGTACTGTCACAGTGCGGAGTGTCACCATGAGACATGTCACCATGGGAAATGTCACCGTGAGAAGTGTCACCATAGGCAATGTCACCATGGGCAATGTCACCATGGGAAATGCCATTTTGAGCACTGTCACCATGGGTACTGCCACCATGAGTACTGTCACCATGAGCACTGACACCACGAGCGGTGCCACCCAGGGCAGTACCACCATGAGCACTGTCACCATAACTGTTGCTATGAGAATTGTAACCATGGGCAATTTCTCAATGAGTAATGTCACCATGTGTATTTTGACCTTGGCATCGTGAGGAATTCCACCATGGGCAATGTCACCATGGGCACTATCACTGTGAGGACTCTCAACATGAGCACGTCAACATAAGCCCTGTCACCATGGGCAATGTCACCATGAGAAGTGTCACCATGGGCAATGTCATCGGGGGCACTGTCACCATGATCACTGCCACCACTGTCACTGTCATTTTGAGCACTGTCAGCAAGGGCACTGCTACTATGAGCACTGTCACCATGAGCACTGTCACCATTGCGAGTATCACCATGTGCACTGTCACCATGGGCACTATCACAATGAGAACTGTCAGCGTGGGCACTGTCACTGTTGGCAAGGGCACCGTGGGCACATCCACCATGGGCAAAGTCACCATGGGCACTATCACTGTGAGCACTGTCAACATGAGCACGTCACCATGGGCACTGTCAACATGTGTACTATCTCGAAGGGCAATGTCACCATGAGCATAGTCAGGATGGGCAATTACACCAGGAGCACTGTCACCAAAGGCACTATCACCATGAGCAATGTCACTGTGGGCCGTGTCACCAGGGGCACTATCACCATGGTTAATGTTATCATAGGCACTTTCCCCGTGAGCACTGTCACCCTGGGCACTGTCATCATGGCACGGTCACTGTGAGAACTATCTCCATGAGCACAGCCACTGTGAACACCATCACCATAATCACTGGCCTCATCGGTACTGTCACCATGAGCACTGCCACATTGAGCACTGTCAGCATGGGCACTGTCACAATGTGGAATGTCACCATGAGCCATATCACCATGGGAAATGTCACTGTGAGAAGTGTCACCATAGGCAATGTCACCATGGGCAATGTCACCATGGGAAATGCCATTTTGAGCACTGTCACCATGGGTACTGCCACCATTAGTACTGTCACCATGAGTACTGTAACCATTGGCAGTATGACCATGTGCACTTTCACGATGGGCACTATCACCATGACAACTCTCAGAGTGAGCACTGTCACTGTGGGAACTGGCATTGTGTGCAATTCCACCATGGGCAATGTGACCATGGGCACTATCACTGTGAGCACTGTCAATATGAGCACGTGTACATGAGCCCTGTCACCATGAGCAATGTCACCGTGAGAAGTGTCACTATAGGCAATGTCACCGTAGGCACTGTCACCATGGTCACTGCCACCACTGTCACTGTCATTTTGAGCACTGTCACCATGGGTACTGCAACCATGAGCACTGTCACCATGAGCACTGTCAGCATTGCGAGTATCACCATGTGCACTGTCACCATGGGCACTATCACAATGAGAACTGTCAGTGTGGGCACTGTCACTGTTGGCAAGGGCACCGTGGTCACTTCCAAAATGGGCAATGTCACCATGGGCACTATCACTGTGAGCACTGTAAACATGAGCACGTCACCATGGGCACTGTCAACATGGGTACTATTTCGAAGGGCAATGTCACCATGAGCATTGTCAGGATGGGCAATTTCACCAGGAGCACTGTCACCAAAGGCACTATCACCATGAGCAATGTCACTGTGGGCCGTGTCACCAGAGGCACTATCACCATGGTTAATGTTATCATTGGCACTTTCCCCGTGAGCATTGTCACCCTGGGCACTGTCATCATGGGCACGGTCACCGTGAGCACTATCTCCATGAGCACAGCCACTGTGAACACCATCACCATAATCACTGGCCTCATCGGTACTGTCACCATGAGCACTGCCACAATGAGCACTGTCAGCATGGGCACTACCCCCATGAGCACTGTCACTATGAGAACTGCTACCATGGGTATTTTCGCCATGAGTACTGTCACCCTGTGTATTGTCACCATTTGCACTGTCACCATGAGGACTATTACCGTGAGCACTATCAAAGTGAGATCTCTCACCATGGTCACTGTCACCATGGCACCTTGCACAATGGGGAATGTCAAAATGAGTGCTGTCACCATTGCCACTATCACCGTGAGCCTTCTCACTGTGGTCAGTGTCACCATGGGCACTGTCACCATGAGCACTGTCAGCATAGGCAATGTCACCGTGGTCAGTGTCACCATGAGCACTGTCAACATGGGCACTCATACAGTGGGCACTGTCACTGTGAGCACTGTCACCATGGGTACGGCCACCATGAGCAGTGTCTCTGTGAGTACTGTCAGCATGGGTTTTTACCGTGAGCACTGTCACCATGAGCCTTGTCACAATTTTTCAGTGCCACCATGTGCACAACCACCATGTGCACTCTCTCCATGGGCACTCTCACAGAGAACACTATCTCCATAAGAACTGTCTTCCTGGGCACTGTCACCAAGGGCACGGCCATCATGTGAACTGTAACCAATGTCAGTATCACTGTGAGAAGTGTCACCATGGGAATTACCAACATAGGCACTGTCATCATGAGCACTTTCAGAATGGGAACTGTCACCATGGGCCCTATCAACGTGAGGACTCTCACCATGGGAATGATCGCCATGGGCACTATCAGCATTAGAACTGTCACCGTGGTGACTGTCATGATGGAATTTGTCACTGTGAGCACTGTCACGATAGGCAAAGTCACGGTTTGCACTGTCCCCTTGGGCCCTGTCACAGTGAGAACTATCACTTTGACGGTGGTGTCCATGGGCACTGCCACCATGGACACTACCAAATTGAGAATTATCACCATTTGTACTCTCAGCGTGGTCATGGCCAACAAGTGCACTATCAATATGCTCACTATGACCGTGAGCACTGTCACTATGGGCACCTTAATCATGGGCACTATTACCGTGAGCACTATCACCATCGGCACTATCACTGTGATCACTGTCACCATAGACACTATCATGGTGAGCACATTTAACATGAGCATTGTAACAGTGAGCACTGTCACAATGGGTAATGCAGCCATGAACCCAGTCACCGTGAGCACTGTCAGCATGGGTTGTCACCTTGTGCACTGTCAGCTTGAGCACTGTCACCATGGGCACTATATCTATTTTTCAGTGCAACCATGTGCATTACAACCATGTGCACTGTCACCTTGGACACTATCACCATGAGCACTGTCACCATGAGTACTGTCATCATGGGCAATGGCACAGCCACCATCTGCAATCCTACCATGGTCACTATCACTGTGAGCACTGTCACCAATGGAACTACCAACATGGGCACTGACATCATGAGCACTTTCACCATACGAACTGTCACCATGGGCACTATGAACGTGAGAACACTCACCATGGGCACTGTCACCATGAGCATTGTCACCATAGGCACTGTCACCGTGAGAACTGTCACCATGTGCAGGGTCAACAAGGGCACTATCACATGGAGCAGTATCACCATGTGTACTGTCACCATAGGCACTGTCACCATGGGCACGTTCACCAAGTACACTATCACTATGCTCACTATTACTCTGAACACTCTCAACATGGGCACTATCTCCGGGAGCATTATCAGCATCGGTACCGCAATCATGATTACTGTAACCATGGGTCATATTACCGTAAGCACGGATACTATGGGCACTGTCACCATGTGCACGGCCCCATCGGTACTCTCACCATGGGAACTGCCACCATGAGCACTGTCACCATGAGCACTGGCACCACGAGCACTGCCACCCAGGGCAGTGCCACCATGAGCACTGTCACCATAACTGTTGGTATGAGAATTGTAACCATGGGCCATTTCTCAATGAGTAATGTCACCATGTGTATTTTCACCTTGGGCACTCTCAACATAAACAGTATTACCATTAGCACTTTCACTGTGAGCACTGTCACCATGGGCACTGGCACAATGTCGTGTGTCACCATGAGCAATGTCACAATGGGAAATGTCACCGTGAGAAGTGTCACCATAGGCAATGTCACCATGGGCAATGTCACCATGGGAACTGCCATTTTGAGCACTGTCACCATGGGTGCAGCAACCATGAGTACTGTCACCATGAGTACTGTCACCATTGGCAGTATGACCATGTGCACTGTCACCATGGGCACTATCGCCATGACAACTCTCAGCGTGAGCACTGTCACTGTGGTAACTGGCATTGTGTGCAATACCACCATGGGCAATGTCACCATGAGCAATATCACTGCAAGCTCTGTCAATATGAGCACGTCTACATGAGCCCTGTCACCATGAGCAATGTCACCGTGAGAAGTGTCACTATAGGCAATGTCACCGTAGGCACTGTCACCATGGTCACTGCCACCACTGTCACTGTCATTTTGAGCACTGTAACCATGGGTACTGCAACCATGAGCACTGTCACCATGAGCAGTGTCAACATGGGCACTCATACAGTGGGCGCTGTCACTGTGAGCTCGGTCACCATGGTTACTGCCACCATGAGCAGTGTCTCTGTGAGTATTGTCAGCATGGGTTTTTACCGTGAGCACTGTCACCATGAGCCCTGTCACCATTTTTCAGTGCCACCATGTGCACTACAACCATGTGCACTCTCACCATGTGCACTATCACCGAGAACACTGTCACCATAAGTACTGTCTTCATGGGCACTGTCACCAAGGTCACGGCCAACATGTGAACTGTAACCATTGTCAGTATCACTGTGAGAAGTGTCACCATTGGAATTACCAACATAGGAACTGTCATCACGAGCACATTCAAAATGGGAACTGTCACCATGGACACTATCACCGTGAGGACTCTCACCATGGGAATGATCGCCATGGGCACTAACACCTTGAGAATTATCACCATGAGTACTGTCACCATGGGTATTGTCATTATGGGCACTATCAGCATTAGAACTGTTACGGTGGTCACTGTCACGATGGAATTTGTCACTGTGAGCACTGTCACGATAGGCAAAGTCACGGTTTGCACTGTCACCTTGGGCCCTGTCACAGTGAGCACTATCACTTTGCCGGTGGTGTCCATGGGCACTGCCACCATGGACACAACCAACTTGAGAATTATCACTATTTGTACTCTCAGTGTGGTCATGGTCAACAAGTGCACTACCACTATGCTCACTATGACCGTGAGCACTGTCACCATGGGCAACTTAACCATGGGCACTATCACCATGAGCACTATCACCATCGGCACTATCACTGTGATCACTATCACCATGGACACTATCATGGTGAGCACAGTTAACATGAGCATTGTAACAGTGAGCACTGTCACAATGGATAATGCAACCATGAGCCCAGTCACCGTGAGCACTGTCAGCATGGGTTGTCACCTTGTGCACTTTCAGCATGAGCACTGTCACCATGGGCACTATACATATTTTTCAGTGCCACCATTTGCATTACAACCATGTGCACTGTCACCTTGCACACTATCACCATGAACACTGTCACCATGAGTAGTGTCATCATGGGCAATGGCACAGCCACCATCTGCAATCTTACCATGGTCACTATCACAGTGAGCACTGTCACCAATGGAACTACCAACATGGGCACTGTCATCATGAGCACTTTCACCATACGAACTGTCACCATGGGCACGATGAACGTGAGAATGCTCACAATGGGCACTGTCACCATGAGCATTGTCATCATAGGCAATGTCACCGTGAGAACTATCATCATGCGCACTGTCCACAAGGGCACTATCACATTGAGCTGTAACACCATGTGTACTGTCATCTTGGGCACAGTCACCATGGGCACACTCACCAAGTACACTATCACTATGCTCACTATTACTCTGAACACTGTCACCATGGGCACCGTAACCATGGGCACTATCATCGGGAGCATTATCAGCATTGGCACAACAGGCGTGATAACTGTCACCATGGGTCATATCACCGTGAGCACGGTTGCCATGGGCTCTGTCACGATGGGCAATGCCCCATTGGTACTCTCACCATGGGAACTGCCACCATGAGCACTGTCACCATGAGCACTGACACCACGAGCACTGCCACTGAGGGCACTGCAACCATGAGCACTGTCACCATGAGAACTGTTACTATGAGAAATGTAACCATGGGCAATTTCTCGATGAGTACTCTCACCATGGGTATTTTCACTTTGGGCACTCTCAACGTAAACAGTATTACCATGAGCACTTTCACTGTGAGCACTGTCACCATGGGCAGTGTCACAGTGCAGAGTGTCACCATGAGCCATGTCACCATGGGAAATGTCACCGTGAGAAGTGTCACCATAGGCAATGTCACTATGGGCAATGTCACCATGGGAAATGCCATTTTGAGCACTGTCACCATGGGTACTGCCACCATGAGTACTGTCACCATGGGTACTGTCACCATAGGCAGTATCACCATGTGCACTGTCACCATGGGCACTATCACCATGACAACTCTCAGCATGAGCACTGTCACTGTGGGCACTGGCATCGTGAGCAATTCCACCATGGGCAATGTCACCATGGGCACTATCACTGTGAGCACTCTCAACATGAGCAAGTCACCATGAGCCCTGTCACCATGGGCAATGTCACCGTGAGTAGTGCCAACATAGGCAATGTCATCGTGGGCACTGTCACCATGAGCACCACTGTCACTGTCATTTTGAGCACTGTCACCAAGGGCACTGCAACCATGAGCACTGTCACCATGAGCACTGTCACCATTGCGAGTATCACCATGTGCACTGTCACCATGGGCACTATCACAATGAGAACTGTCAGCGTGGGCACTGCCACTGTTGGCAAGGGCACCGTGGGCACATCCACCATGGGCAAAGTCACCATGGGCACTATCACTGTGAGCACTGTCAACATGAGCACGTCACCATGGGCACTGTCAACATGTGTACTATCTCGAAGGGCAATGTCACCATGAGCATAGTCAGGATGGGCAATTACACCAGGAGCACTGTCACCAAAGGCACTATCACCATGAGCAATGTCACTGTGGGCCGTGTCACCAGGGGCACTATCACCATGGTTAATGTTATCATTGGCACTTTCCCGTGAGCACTGTCACCCTGGGCACTGTCATCATGGCACGGTCACCGTGAGCACTATCTACATGAGCACAGCCACTGTGAACACCATCACCATAATCACTGGCCTCATCGGTACTGTCACCATGAGCACTGCCTCAATGAGCACTGTCAGCATGGGCACTACCCCCATGAGCACTGTCACTATGAGAACTGCTACCATGGGTATTTTCGCCATGAGTACTGTCACCCTGTGTATTGTCACCATTTGCACTGTCACCATGAGGACTATTACCGTGAGCTCTATCAAAGTGAGATCTCTCACCATGGTCACTGTCACCATGGCACCTTGCACAATGGGGAATGTCAAAATGAGTGCTGTCACCATTGCCACTATCACCGTGAGCCTTCTCACTGTGGTCAGTGTCACCATGGGCACTGTCACCATGAGCACTGTCAGCATAGGCAATGTCACCGTGGTCAGTGTCACCATGAGCACTGTCAACATGGGCACTCATACAGTGGGCACTGTCACTGTGAGCACTGTCACCTTGGGTACTGCCACCATGAGCAGTGTGTCTGTGAGTACTGTCAGCATGGGTTTTTACCGTGAGCACTGTCACCATGAGCCTTGTCACAATTTTTCAGTGCCACCATGTGCACAACCACCATGTGCACTCTCTCCATGGGCACTCTCACAGAGAACACTATCTCCATAAGAACTGTCTTCCTGGGCACTGTCACCAAGGGCACGGCCATCATGTGAACTGTAACCAATGTCAGTATCACTGTGAGAAGTGTCACCATGGGAATTACCAACATAGGCACTGTCATCATGAGCACTTTCAGAATGGGAACTGTCACCATGGGCCCTATCAACGTGAGGACTCTCACCATGGGAATGATCGCCATGGGCACTATCAGCATTAGAACTGTCACCGTGGTGACTGTCATGATGGAATATGTCACTGTGAGCACTGTCACGATAGGCAAAATCACGGTTTGCACTGTCCCCTTGGGCCCTGTCACAGTGAGCACTATTACTTTTACGGTGGTGTCCATGGGCACTGCCACCATGGACACTACCAAATTGAGAATTATCACCATTTGTACTCTCAGCGTGGTCATGGCCAACAAGTGCACTATCAATATGCTCACTATGACCGTGAGCACTGTCACTATGGGCACCTTAATCATGGGCACTATTACCGTGAGCA
Organism: Mesoplodon mirus; assembly: GCF_964341445.2. Lineage (NCBI taxonomy): Eukaryota > Metazoa > Chordata > Mammalia > Artiodactyla > Ziphiidae > Mesoplodon > Mesoplodon mirus. The sequence continues at coordinate 126,958,010 of NC_138976.1, read as the reverse complement.
CTATCACCATCGGCACTATCACTGTGATCACTGTCACCATAGACACTATCATGGTGAGCACATTTAACATGAGCATTGTAACAGTGAGCACTGTCACAATGGGTAATGCAGCCATGAACCCAGTCACCGTGAGCACTGTCAGCATGGGTTGTCACCTTGTGCACTGTCAGCTTGAGCACTGTCACCATGGGCACTATAACTATTTTTCAGTGCAACCATGTGCATTACAACCATGTGCACTGTCACCTTGGACACTATCACCATGAGCACTGTCACCATGAGTAGTGTCATCATGGGCAATGGCACAGCCACCATCTGCAATCCTACCATGGTCACTATCACTGTGAGCACTGTCACCAATGGAACTACCAACATGGGCACTGACATCATGAGCACTTTCACCATACGAACTGTCACCATGGGCACTATGAACGTGAGAACACTCACCATGGGCACTGTCACCATGAGCATTGTCACCATAGGCACTGTCACCGTGAGAACTGTCACCATGTGCAGGGTCAACAAGGGCACTATCACATGGAGCAGTATCACCATGTGTACTGTCACCATAGGCACTGTCACCATGGGCACGTTCACCAAGTACACTATCACTATGCTCACTATTACTCTGAACACTGTCAACATGGGCACTATCTCCGGGAGCATTATCAGCATCGGTACCGCAATCATGATTACTGTAACCATGGGTCATATTACCGTAAGCACGGATACTATGGGCACTGTCACCATGTGCACGGCCCCATCGGTACTCTCACCATGGGAACTGCCACCATGAGCACTGTTACAATGAGCACTGGCACCACGAGCACTGCCACCCAGGGCAGTGCCACCATGAGCACTGTCACCATAACTGTTGGTATGAGAATTGTAACCATGGGCCATTTCTCAATGAGTAATGTCACCATGTGTATTTTCACCTTGGGCACTCTCAACATAAACAGTATTACCATTAGCACTTTCACTGTGAGCACTGTCACCATGGGCACTGGCACAATGTCGTGTGTCACCATGAGCAATGTCACAATGGGAAATGTCACCGTGAGAAGTGTCACCATAGGCAATGTCACCATGGGCAATGTCACCATGGGAACAGCCATTTTGAGCACCCTCACCATGGGTGCTGCAACCATGAGTACTGTCACCATGAGTACTGTCACCATTGGCAGTATGACCATGTGCACTGTCACCATGGGCACTATCACCATGACAACTCTCAGCGTGAGCACTGTCACTGTGGGAACTGGCATTGTGTGCAATTCCACCATGGGCAATGTCACCATGGGCACTATCACTGCAAGCTCTGTCAATATGAGCACGTCTACATGAGCCCTGTCACCATGAGCAATGTCACCGTGAGAAGTGTCACTATAGGCAATGTCACCGTAGGCACTGTCACCATGGTCACTGCCACCACTGTCACTGTCATTTTGAGCACTGTAATCATGGGTACTGCAACCATGAGCACTGTCACCTTGAGCAGTGTCAACATGGGCACTCATACAGTGGGCGCTGTCACTGTGAGCACGGTCACCATGGGTACTGCCACCATGAGCAGTGTCTCTGTGAGTATTGTCAGCATGGGTTTTTACCGTGAGCACTGTCACCATGAGCCCTGTCACCATTTTTCAGTGCCACCATGTGCACTACAACCATGTGCACTCTCACCATGGGCACTATCACTGAGAACACTGTCACCGTAAGTACTGTCTTCATGGGCACTCTCACCAAGGTCACGGCCAACATGTGAACTGTAACCATTGTCAGTATCACTGTGAGAAGTGTCACCATGGGAATTACCAACATAGGAACTGTCATCATGAGCACATTCAAAATGGGAACTGTCACCATGGACACTATCACCGTGAGGACTCTCACCATGGGAATGATCGCCATGGGCACTAACACCTTGAGAATTATCACCATGAGTACTGTCACCATGGGTATTGTCATTATGGGCACTATCAGCATTAGAACTGTTACGGTGGTCACTGTCACGATGGAATTTGTCACTGTGAGCACTGTCACGATAGGCAAAGTCACGGTTTGCACTGTCCCCTTGGGCCCTGTCACAGTGAGCACTATCACTTTGCCGGTGGTGTCCATGGGCACTGCCACCATGGACACAACCAACTTGAGAATTATCACTATTTGTACTCTCAGCGTGGTCATGGTCAACAAGTGCACTACCACTATGCTCACTATGACCGTGAGCACTGTCACCATGGGCAACTTAACCATGGGCACTATCACCATGAGCACTATCACCATCGGCACTATCACTGTGATCACTATCACCATGGACACTATCATGGTGAGCACAGTTAACATGAGCATTGTAACAGTGAGCACTGTCACAATGGATAATGCAACCATGAGCCCAGTCACCGTGAGCACTGTCAGCATGGGTTGTCACCTTGTGCACTTTCAGCATGAGCACTGTCACCATGGGCACTATACATATTTTTCAGTGCCACCATTTGCATTACAACCATGTGCACTGTCACCTTGCACACTATCACCATGAACACTGTCACCATGAGTAGTGTCATCATGGGCAATGGCACAGCCACCATCTGCAATCTTACCATGGTCACTATCACAGTGAGCACTGTCACCAATGGAACTACCAACATGGGCACTGTCATCATGAGCACTTTCACCATACGAACTGTCACCATGGGCACGATGAACGTGAGAATGCTCACAATGGGCACTGTCACCATGAGCATTGTCATCATAGGCAATGTCACCGTGAGAACTATCATCATGCGCACTGTGCACAAGGGCACTATCACATTGAGCTGTAACACCATGTGTACTGTCATCTTGGTCACAGTCACCATGGGCACACTCACCAAGTACACTATCACTATGCTCACTATTACTCTGAACACTGTCACCATGGGCACCGTAACCATGGGCACTATCATCGGGAGCATTATCAGCATGGGCACAACAGGCGTGATAACTGTCACCATGGGTCATATCACCGTGAGCACGGTTGCCATGGGCTCTGTCACGATGGGCAATGCCCCATTGGTACTCTCACCATGGGAACTGCCACCATGAGCACTGTCACCATGAGCACTGACACCACGAGCACTGCCACCGAGGGCACTGCAACCATGAGCACTGTCACCATGAGAACTGTTACTATGAGAAATGTAACCATGGGCAATTTCTCGATGAGTACTCTCACCATGGGTATTTTCACCTTGGGCACTCTCAACGTAAACAGTATTACCATGAGCACTTTCACTGTGAGCCCTGTCACCATGGGCAGTGTCACAGTGCAGAGTGTCACCATGAGCCATGTCACCATGGGAAATGTCACCGTGAGAAGTGTCACCATAGGCAATGTCACTATGGGCAATGTCACCATGGGAAATGCCATTTTGAGCACTGTCACCATGGGTACTGCCACCATGAGTACTGTCACCATGGGTACTGTCACCATAGGCAGTATCACCATGTGCACTGTCACCATGGGCACTATCACCATGACAACTCTCAGCATGAGCACTGTCACTGTGGGCACTGGCATCGTGAGCAATTCCACCATGGGCAATGTCACCATGGGCACTATCACTGTGAGCACTCTCAACATGAGCAAGGCACCATGAGCCCTGTCACCATGGGCAATGTCACCGTGAGTAGTGTCAACATAGGCAATGTCATCGTGGGCACTGTCACCATGAGCACCACTGTCACTGTCATTTTGAGCACTGTCACCAAGGGCACTGCAACCATGAGCACTGTCACCATGAGCACTGTCACCATTGCGAGTATCACCATGTGCACTGTCACCATGGGCACTATCACAATGAGAACTGTCAGCGTGGGCACTGCCACTGTTGGCAAGGGCACCGTGGGCACATCCACCATGGGCAAAGTCACCATGGGCACTATCACTGTGAGCACTGTCAACATGAGCACGTCACCATGGGCACTGTCAACATGTGTACTATCTCGAAGGGCAATGTCACCATGAGCATAGTCAGGATGGGCAATTACACCAGGAGCACTGTCACCAAAGGCACTATCACCATGAGCAATGTCACTGTGGGCCGTGTCACCAGGGGCACTATCACCATGGTTAATGTTATCATTGGCACTTTCCCCGTGAGTACTGTAACCCTGGGCACGGTCATCATGGCACGGTCACCGTGAGCACTATCTCCATGAGCACAGCCACTGTGAACACCATCACCATAATCACTGGCCTCATCGGTACTGTCACCATGAGCACTGCCACAATGAGCACTGTCAGCATGGGCACTGTCACAATGCGGAGTGTCACCATGAGCCATATCACCATGGGAAATGTCACTGTGAGAAGTGTCACCATAGGCAATGTCACCATGGGCAATGTCACCATGGGAAATGCCATTTTGAGCACTGTCACCATGGGTACTGCCACCATTAGTACTGTCACCATGAGTACTGTAACCATTGGCAGTATGACCATGTGCACTTTCACGATGGGCACTATCACCATGACAACTCTCAGCGTGAGCACTGTCACTGTGGGAACTGTCATTGTGTGCAATTCCACCATGGGCAATGTGACCATGGGCACTATCACTGTGAGCACTGTCAATATGAGCACGTCTACATGAGCCCTGTCACCATGAGCAATGTCACCGTGAGAAGTGTCACTATAGGCATTGTCACCGTAGGCACTGTCACCATGGTCACTGCCACCACTGTCACTGTCATTTTGAGCACTGTCACCATGGGTACTGCAACCATGAGCACTGTCACCATGAGCACTGTCACCATTGCGAGTATCACCATGTGCACTGTCACCATGGGCACTATCACAATGAGAACTGTCAGTGTGGGCACTGTCACTGTTGGCAAGGGCACCGTGGGCACTTCCACCATGGGCAATGTCACCATGGGCACTATCACTGTGAGCACTGTAAACATGAGCACGTCACCATGGGCACTGTCAACATGGGTACTATCTCGAAGGGCAATGTCACCATGAGCATTGTCAGGATGGGCAATTTCACCAGGAGCACTGTCACCAAAGGCACTATCACCATGATCAATGTCACTGTGGGCCGTGTCACCAGAGGCACTATCACCATGGTTAATGTTATCATTGGCACTTTCCCCGTGAGCATTGTCACCCTGGGCACTGTCATCATGGGCACGGTCACCGTGAGCACTATCTCCATGAGCACAGCCACTGTGAACCCCATCACCATAATCACTGGCCTCATCGGTACTGTCACCATGAGCACTGCCACAATGAGCACTGTCAGCATGGGCACTACCCCCATGAGCACTGTCACTATGAGAACTGCTACCATGGGTATTTTCGCCATGAGTACTGTCACCCTGTGTATTGTCACCATTTGCACTGTCACCATGAGGACTATTACCGTGAGCACTATCAAAGTGAGATCTCTCACCATGGTCACTGTCACCATGGCACCTTGCACAATGGGGAATGTCAAAATGAGTGCTGTCACCATTGCCACTATCACCGTGAGCCTTCTCACTGTGGTCAGTGTCACCATGGGCACTGTCACCATGAGCACTGTCAGCATAGGCAATGTCACCGTGGTCAGTGTCACCATGAGCACTGTCACCATGGGCACGTTCACCAAGTACACTATCACTATGCTCACTATTACTCTGAACACTCTCAATATGGGCACTATCTCCGGGAGCATTATCAGCATCGGTACCGCAATCATGATTACTGTAACCATGGGTCATATTACCGTAAGCACAGATACTATGGGCACTGTCACCATGTGCACGGCCCCATCGGTACTCTCACCATGGGAACTGCCACCATGAGCACTGTTACCATGAGCACTGGCACCACGAGCACTGCCACCCAGGGCAGTGCCACCATGAGCACTGTCACCATAACTGTTGTTATGAGAATTGTAACCATGGGCCATTTCTCAATGAGTAATGTCACCATGTGTATTTTCACCTTGGGCACTCTCAACATAAACAGTATTACCATTAGCACTTTCACTGTGAGCACTGTCACCATGGGCACTGGCACAATGTCGTGTGTCACCATGAGCAATGTCACAATGGGAAATGTCACCGTGAGAAGTGTCACCATAGGCAATGTCACCATGGGCAATGTCACCATGGGAACTGCCATTTTGAGCACTGTCACCATGGGTGCTGCAACCATGAGTACTGTCACCATGAGTACTGTCACCATTGGCAGTATGACCATGTGCACTGTCACCATGGGCACTATCACCATGACAACTCTCAGCGTGAGCACTGTCACTGTGGGAACTGGCATTGTGTGCAATTCCACCATGGGCAATGTCACCATGGGCACTATCACTGCAAGCTCTGTCAATATGAGCACGTCTACATGAGCCCTGTCACCATGAGCAATGTCACCGTGAGAAGTGTCACTATAGGCAATGTCACCGTAGGCACTGTCACCATGGTCACTGCCACCACTGTCACTGTCATTTTGAGCACTGTAACCATGGGTACTGCAACCATGAGCACTGTCACCATGAGCAGTGTCAACATGGGCACTCATACAGTGGGCGCTGACACTGTGAGCACGGTCACCATGGGTACTACCACCATGAGCAGTGTCTCTGTGAGTATTGTCAGCATGGGTTTTTACCGTGAGCACTGTCACCATGAGCCCTGTCACCATTTTTCAGTGCCACCATGTGCACTACCACCATGTGCACTCTCACCATGGGCACTATCAACGAGAACACTGTCACCGTAAGTACTGTCTTCATGGGCACTGTCACCAAGGGCACGGCCAACTTGTGAACTTAACCATTGTCAGTATCACTGTTAGAAGTGTCACCATGGGAATTACCACCATAGGCACTGTCATCATGAGCACTTTCAGAATGGGAACTGTCACCATGGGCACTATCACCGTGAGGACTCTCACCATGGGAATTATCGCCATGGGCACTATCAGCATTAGAACTGTCACCGTGGTCACTGTCACGATGGAATTTGTCACTGTGAGCACTGTCACGATAGGCAAAGTCACGGTTTGCTCTGTCCCCTTGGGCCCTGTCACAGTGAGCACTATCACTTTGACAGTGCTGTCCATGGGCACTGCCACCATGGACACTACCAACTTGAGAATTATCACCATTTGTACTCTCAGCGTGGTCATCGTCAACAAGTGCACTATCACTATGCTCACTATGACCGTGAGCTCTGTCACCATAGGCACTATCACTGTGATCACTATCACCATGGACACTATCATGGTGAGCACAGTTAACATGAGCATTGTAACTGTGAGCACTGTCACAATGGGTAATGCAACCATGAGCCCAGTCACCGTGAGCACTGTCAGCATGGGTTGTCACCTTGTGCACTGTCAGCATGAGCACTGTCACCATGGGCACTATAACTATTTTTCAGTACCGCCATATGCATTACAAACATGTGCACTGTCACCTTGTTCACAAACACCATGAGCACTGTCACCATGAGTACTGTCATCATGGGCAATGGCACAGCCAACATCTGCAATCTTACCATGGACACTATCACTGTGAGCTCTGTCACCAATGGAACTACCAACATGGGCACTGTCATCATGAGCACTTTCACCATACGAACTGTCACCATGGGCACGATGAACGTGAGAACGGTCACCATGGGCACTGTCACCATGAGCATTGTCACCATAGGCACTGTCACCGTGAGAACTGTCACCATGCGCAGGTTCAACAAGGGCACTATCACATGGAGCATTATCACCATGTGTACTGTCACCATAGGCACTGTCACCATGGGCACACTCAACAAGTACACTATCACTATGCTCACTATTACTCTGAACACTGTCACCATGGGCACCTTAACCATGGGCACTAATTCCGGGAGCATTATCAGCATCGGTACCACAATCATGATAACTGTAACCATGGGTCATATAACCGTAAGCACGGTTACCATGGGCAATGTCACCATGGGAAATGCCATTTTGAGCACTGTCACCATGGGTACTGCCACCATGAGCACTGTCACCATGAGCCCTGACACCACGAGCAGTGCCACCCAGGGCAGTACCACCATGAGCACTGTCACCATAACTGTTGCTATGAGAATTGTAACCATGGGCAATTTCTCAATGAATAATGTCACCATGTGTATTTTCACCTTGGGCACTCGCAACGTAAACAGTATTACCATTAGCACTTTCACTGTGAGCACTGTCACCATGGGCACTGGCACAATGCGGTGTGTCACCGTGAGCCATGTCACCATGGGAAATGTCACCGTGAGAAGTGTCACCATAGGCAATGTCACCATGGGCAATGTCACCATGGGAAATGCCATTTTTTAGCACTGTCACCATGGGTACTGAAACCATGAGTACTGTCACCATTGGCAGTATGACCATGTGCACTGTCACCATGGGCACTATCACCATAACAACTCTCAGCGTGAGCACTGTCACTGTGGGAACTGGCATTGTGTGCAATTCCACCATGGGCAATGTCACCATGGGCACTATCACTGCAAGCACTGTCAATATGAGCACGTCAACATAAGCCCTGTCACCATGAGCAATGCCACCGTGAGAAGTGTCACTATAGGCAATGTCACCGTAGGCCCTGTCAACATGATCACTGCCACCACTGTCACTGTCATTTTGAGCACTGTAACCATGGGTACTGCAACCATTAGCACTGTCACCATGAGCAGTGTCAACATTGCCACTCATACAGTGGGCGTTGTCACTGTGAGCACGGTCACCATGGGTACTGCCACCATGAGCAGTGTCTCTGTGAGTACTGTCAGCATGGGCTTTTACCGTGAGCACTGTCACCATGAGCAATGTCACCATTTTTCCGTGCCACCATGTGCACTACAACCATGTGCACTCTCACCATGGGCACTATCACCGAGAACACTGTCACCGTAAGTACTGTCTTCATGGGCACTGTCACCAAGGGCACGGCCAACATGTGAACTGTAACCATTGTCAGTATCACTGTGAGAAGTGTCACCATGGGAATTACCAACATAGGAACTGTCATCATGAGCACATTCAAAATGGGAACTGTCACCATGGACACTATCACCGTGAGGACTCTCATCATGGGAATGATCGCCATGGGAACTAACACCTTGAGAATTATCACCATGAGTACTGTCACCATGGGTATTGTCACTATGGGCACTATCAGCATTAGAACTGTTACGGTGGTCACTGTCACGATGGAATTTGTCACTGTGAGCACTGTCACGATAGGCAAAGTCACGGTTTGCACTGTCCCCTTGGGCCCTGTCACAGTGAGCACTATGATTTTGATGGTGGTGGCCATGGGCAGTGCCACCATGGACACAACCAACTTGAGAATTATCACTATTTGTACTCTCAGCGTGGTCATGGTCAACAAGTGCACTACCAATATGCTCACTTTGACTGTGAGCACTGTCACCATGGGCAACTTAACCATGGGCACTATCACCATGAGCACTATCACCATCGGCACTATCACTGTGGTCACTATCACCATGGACACTATCATGGTGAGCACAGTTAACATGAGCATTGTAACAGTGAGCACTGTCACAATGTGTCTTGCAACCATGAGCCCAGTCACCGTGAGCACTGTCAGCATGGGTTGTCACCTTGTGCATTGTCAGCATGAGCACTGTCACCATGGGCACTATAACTATTTTTCAGTGCCACCATGTGCATTACAACCATGTGCACTGTCACCTTGCACACTATCACCATGAACACTGTCACCATGAGTACTGTCATCATGGGCAATGGCACAGCCACCATCTGCAATCTTACCATGGTCACTATCACTGTGAGCACTGTCACCAATGGAACTACCAACATGGGCACTGTCATCATGAGCACTTTCACCATACGAACTGTCACCATGGGCACGATGAACGTGAGAACGGTCACCATGGGCACTGTCACCATGAGCATTGTCATCATAGGCAATGTCACCGTGAGAACTATCATCATGCGCACTGTCCACAAGGGCACTACCACATTGAGCTGTAACACCATGTTTACTATCATCTTGGGCACAGTCCCCATGGGCACACTCACCAAGTACACTATCACTATGCTCACTATTACTCTGAACACTGTCCCCATGGGCACAGTAACCATGGGCACTATCACCGGGAGCATTATCAGCATCGGCACAACAGGCATGATAACTGTCACCATGGGTCATAACACCGTGAGCACGGCTGCCATGGGTACTGTCACGATGGGCAATGCCTCATTGGTACTCTCACCATGGGAACTGCCACTGTGCTGCCATGAGCACTTTCACTGTGAGCACTGTCACCATGGGCACTGTCACAGTGCGGAGTGTCACCATGAGCCATGTCACCATGGGAAATGTCACCGTGAAAAGTGTCACCATAGGCAATGTCACCATGGGCAATGTCACCATGGGAAATGCCATTTTGAGCACTGTCACCATGGGTACTGCCACCATGAGTACTGTCACCATGAGCACTGACACCACGAGCGGTGCCACCCAGGGCAGTACCACCATGAGCACTGTCACCATAACTGTTGCTATGAGAATTGTAACCATGGGCAATTTCTCAATGAGTAATGTCACCATGTGTATTTTGATCTTGGCATCGTGAGGAATTCCACCATGGGCAATGTCACCATGGGCACTATCACTGTGAGGACTCTCAACATGAGCACGTCAACATAAGCCCTGTCACCATGGGCAATGTCACCATGAGAAGTGTCACCATAGGCAATGTCATCGGGGGCACTGTCACCATGATCACTGCCACCACTGTCACTGTCATTTTGAGCACTGTCACCAAGGGCACTGCAACCATGAGCACTGTCACCATGAGCACGGTCACCATTGCGAGTATCACCATGTGCACTGTCACCATGGGCACTATCACAATGAGAACTGTCAGCGTGGGCACTGTCACTGTTGGCAAGGGCACCGTGGGCACATCCACCATGGGCAAAGTCACCATGGGCACTATCACTGTGAGCACTGTCAACATGAGCACGTCACCATGGGCACTGTCAACATGTGTACTATCTCGTAGGGCAATGTCACCATGAGCATAGTCAGGATGGGCAATTACACCAGGAGCACTGTCACCAAAGGCACTATCACCATGAGCAATGTCACTGTGGGCCGTGTCACCAGGGGCACTATCACCATGCTTAATGTTATCATTGGCACTTTCCCGTGAGCACTGTCACCCTGGGCACTGTCATCATGGCACGGTCACCGTGAGCACTATCTCCATGAGCACAGCCACTGTGAACACCATCACCATAATCACTGGCCTCATCGGTACTGTCACCATGAGCACTGCCACAATGAGCACTGTCAGCATGGGCACTGTCACAATGCGGAGTGTCACCATGAGCCATATCACCATGGGAAATGTCACTGTGAGAAGTGTCACCATAGGCAATGTCACCATGGGCAATGTCACCATGGGAAATGCCATTTTGAGCACTGTCACCATGGGTACTGCCACCATTAGTACTGTCACCATGAGTACTGTAACCATTGGCAGTATGACCATGTGCACTTTCACGATGGGCACTATCACCATGACAACTCTCAGAGTGAGCACTGTCACTGTGGGAACTGGCATTGTGTGCAATTCCACCGTGGGCAATGTGACCATGGGCACTATCACTGTGAGCACTGTCAATATGAGCACGTCTACATGAGCCCTGTCACCATGAGCAATGTCACCGTGAGAAGTGTCACTATAGGCAATGTCACCGTAGGCACTGTCACCATGGTCACTGCCACCACTGTCACTGTCATTTTGAGCACTGTCACCATGGGTACTGCAACCATGAGCACTGTCACCATGAGCACTGTCACCATTGCGAGTATCACCATGTGCACTGTCACCATGGGCACTATCACAATGAGAACTGTCAGTGTGGGCACTGTCACTGTTGGCAAGGGCACCGTGGTCACTTCCACCATGGGCAATGTCACCATGGGCACTATCACTGTGAGCACTGTCAACATGAGCACGTCACCATGGGCACTGTCAACATGGGTACTATCTCGAAGGGCAATGTCACCATGAGCATTGTCAGGATGGGCAATTTCACCAGGAGCACTGTCACCAAAGGCACTATCACCATGAGCAATGTCACTGTGGGCCGTGTCACCAGAGGCACTATCACCATGGTTAATGTTATCATTGGCACATTCCACGTGAGCATTGTCACCCTGGGCACTGTCATCATGGGCACGGTCACCGTGAGCACTATCTCCATGAGCACAGCCACTGTGAACACCATCACCATAATCACTGGCCTCATCGGTACTGTCACCATGAGCACTGCCACAATGAGCACTGTCAGCATGGGCACTACCCCCATGAGCACTGTCACTATGAGAACTGCTACCATGGGTATTTTCGCCATGAGTACTGTCACCCTGTGTATTGTCACCATTTGCACTGTCACCATGAGGACTATTACCGTGAGCACTATCAAAGTGAGATCTCTCACCATGGTCACTGTCACCATGGCACCTTGCACAATGGGGAATGTCAAAATGAGTGCTGTCACCATTGCCACTATCACCGTGAGCCTTCTCACTGTGGTCAGTGTCACCATGGGCACTGTCACCATGAGCATTGTCAGCATAGGCAATGTCACCGTGGTCAGTGTCACCATGAGCACTGTCAACATGGGCACTCATACAGTGGGCACTGTCACTGTGAGCACTGTCACCATGGGTACGGTCACCATGAGCAGTGTCTCTGTGAGTACTGTCAGCATGGGTTTTTACCGTGAGCACTGTCACCATGAGCCTTGTCACAATTTTTCAGTGCCACCATGTGCACAACCACCATGTGCACTCTCTCCATGGGCACTCTCACAGAGAACACTATCTCCATAAGAACTGTCTTCCTGGGCACTGTCACCAAGGGCACGGCCATCATGTGAACTGTAACCAATGTCAGTATCACTGTGAGAAGTGTCACCATGGGAATTACCAACATAGGCACTGTCATCATGAGCACTTTCAGAATGGGAACTGTCACCATGGGCCCTATCAACGTGAGGACTCTCACCATGGGAATGATCGCCATGGGCACTATCAGCATTAGAACTGTCACCGTGGTGACTGTCATGATGGAATTTGTCACTGTGAGCACTGTCACGATAGGCAAAATCACGGTTTGCACTGTCCCCTTGGGCCCTGTCACAGTGAGCACTATCACTTTGACGGTGGTGTCCATGGGCACTGCCACCATGGACACTACCAACTTGAGAATTATCACCATTTGTACTCTCAGCGTGGTCATGGCCAACAAGTGCACTATCAATATGCTCACTATGACCGTGAGCACTGTCACTATGGGCACCTTAATCATGGGCACTATTACCGTGAGCACTATCACCATCGGCACTATCACTGTGATCACTGTCACCATAGACACTATCATGGTGAGCACATTTAACATGAGCATTGTAACAGTGAGCACTGTCACAATGGGTAATGCAGCCATGAACCCAGTCACCGTGAGCACTGTCAGCATGGGTTGTCACCTTGTGCACTGTCAGCTTGAGCACTGTCACCATGGGCACTATAACTATTTTTCAGTGCAACCATGTGCATTACAACCATGTGCACTGTCACCTTGGACACTATCACCATGAGCACTGTCACCATGAGTAGTGTCATCATGGGCAATGGCACAGCCACCATCTGCAATCTTACCATGGTCACTATCACTGTGAGCACTGTCACCAATGGAACTACCAACATGGGCACTGACATCATGAGCACTTTCACCATACGAACTGTCACCATGGGCACTATGAACGTGAGAACACTCACCATGGGCACTGTCACCATGAGCATTGTCACCATAGGCACTGTCACCGTGAGAACTGTCACCATGTGCAGGGTCAACAAGGGCACTATCACATGGAGCAGTATCAACATGTGTACTGTCACCATAGGCACTGTCACCATGGGCACGTTCACCAAGTACACTATCACTATGCTCACTATTACTCTGAACACTCTCAACATGGGCACTATCTCCGGGAGCATTATCAGCATCGGTACCGCAATCATGATTACTGTAACCATGGGTCATATTACCGTAAGCACGGATACTATGGGCACTGTCACCATGTGCACGGCCCCATCGGTACTCTCACCATGGGAACTGCCACCATGAGCACTGTTACAATGAGCACTGGCACCACGAGCACTGCCACCCAGGGCAGTGCCACCATGAGCACTGTCACCATAACTGTTGGTATCAGAATTGTAACCATGGGCCATTTCTCAATGAGTAATGTCACCATGTGTATTTTCACCTTGGGCACTCTCAACATAAACAGTATTACCTTTAGCACTTTCACTGTGAGCACTGTCACCATGGGCACTGGCACAATGTCGTGTGTCACCATGAGCAATGTCACAATGGGAAATGTCACCGTGAGAAGTGTCACCATAGGCAATGTCACCATGGGCAATGTCACCATGGGAACAGCCATTTTGAGCACTGTCACCATGGGTGCTGCAACCATGAGTACTGTCACCATGAGTACTGTCACCATTGGCAGTATGACCATGTGCACTGTCACCATGGGCACTATCACCATGACAACTCTCAGCGTGAGCACTGTCACTGTGGGAACTGGCATTGTGTGCAATTCCACCATGGGCAATGTCACCATGGGCACTATCACTGCAAGCTCTGTCAATATGAGCACGTCTACATGAGCCCTGTCACCATGAGCAATGTCACCGTGAGAAGTGTCACTATAGGCAATGTCACCGTAGGCACTGTCACCATGGTCACTGCCACCACTGTCACTGTCATTTTGAGCACTGTAACCATGGGTACTGCAACCATGAGCACTGTCACCATGAGCAGTGTCAACATGGGCACTCATACAGTGGGCGCTGTCACTGTGAGCACGGTCACCATGGGTACTGCCACCATGAGCAGTGTCTCTGTGAGTATTGTCAGCATGGGTTTTTACCGTGAGCACTGTCACCATGAGCCCTGTCACCATTTTTCAGTGCCACCATGTGCACTACAACCATGTGCACTCTCACCATGGGCACTATCACTGAGAACACTGTCACCGTAAGTACTGTCTTCATGGGCACTGTCACCAAGGGCACGGCCAACATGTGAACTGTAACCATTGTCAGTATCACTGTGAGAAGTGTCACCATGGGAATTACCAACATAGGAACTGTCATCATGAGCACATTCAAAATGGGAACTGTGACCATGGACACTATCACCGTGAGGACTCTCACCATGGGAATGATCGCCATGGGCACTAACACCTTGAGAATTATCACCATGAGTACTGTCACCATGGGTATTGTCATTATGGGCACTATCAGCATTAGAACTGTTACGGTGGTCACTGTCACGATGGAATTTGTCACTGTGAGCACTGTCACGATAGGCAAAGTCACGGTTTGCACTGTCCCCTTGGGCCCTGTCACAGTGAGCACTATCACTTTGCCGGTGGTGTCCATGGGCACTGCCACCATGGACACAACCAACTTGAGAATTATCACTATTTGTACTCTCAGCGTGGTCATGGTCAACAAGTGCACTACCACTATGCTCACTATGACCGTGAGCACTGTCACCATGGGCAACTTAACCATGGGCACTATCACCATGAGCACTATCACCATCGGCACTATCACTGTGATCACTATCACCATGGACACTATCATGGTGAGCACAGTTAACATGAGCATTGTAACAGTGAGCACTGTCACAATGGATAATGCAACCATGAGCCCAGTCACCGTGAGCACTGTCAGCATGGGTTGTCACCTTGTGCACTTTCAGCATGAGCACTGTCACCATGGGCACTATACATATTTTTCAGTGCCACCATTTGCATTACAACCATGTGCACTGTCACCTTGCACACTATCACCATGAACACTGTCACCATGAGTAGTGTCATCATGGGCAATGGCACAGCCACCATCTGCAATCTTACCATGGTCACTATCACAGTGAGCACTGTCACCAATGGAACTACCAACATGGGCACTGTCATCATGAGCACTTTCACCATACGAACTGTCACCATGGGCACGATGAACGTGAGAATGCTCACAATGGGCACTGTCACCATGAGCATTGTCATCATAGGCACTGTCACCGTGAGAACTATCATCATGCACACTGTCCACAAGGGCACTATCACATTGAGCTGTAACACCATGTGTACTGTCATCTTGGGCACAGTCACCATGGGCACACTCACCAAGTACACTATCACTATGCTCACTATTACTCTGAACACTGTCACCATGGGCACCGTAACCATGGGCACTATCATCGGGAGCATTATCAGCATTGGCACAACAGGCGTGATAACTGTCACCATGGGTCATATCACCGTGAGCACGGTTGCCATGGGCTCTGTCACGATGGGCAATGCCCCATTGGTACTCTCACCATGGGAACTGCCACCATGAGCACTGTCACCATGAGCACTGACACCACGAGCACTGCCACCGAGGGCACTGCGACCATGAGCACTGTCACCATGTGAACTGTTACTATGAGAAATGTAACCATGGGCAATTTCTCGATGAGTACTCTCACCATGGGTATTTTCACCTTGGGCACTCTCAACGTAAACAGTATTACCATGAGCACTTTCACTGTGAGCACTGTCACCATGGGCAGTGTCACAGTGCAGAGTGTCACCATGAGCCATGTCACCATGGGAAATGTCACCGTGAGAAGTGTCACCATAGGCAATGTCACTATGGGCAATGTCACCATGGGAAATGCCATTTTGAGCACTGTCACCATGGGTACTGCCACCATGAGTACTGTCACCATGGGTACTGTCACCATAGGCAGTATCACCATGTGCACTGTCACCATGGGCACTATCACCATGACAACTCTCAGCATGAGCACTGTCACTGTGGCCACTGGCATCGTGAGCAATTCCACCATGGGCAATGTCACCATGGGCACTATCACTGTGAGCACTCTCAACATGAGCAAGTCACCATGAGCCCTGTCACCATGGGCAATGTCACCGTGAGTAGTGTCAACATAGGCAATGTCATCGTGGGTACTGTCACCATGAGCACCACTGTCACTGTCATTTTGAGCACTGTCACCAAGGGCACTGCAACCATGAGCACTGTCACCATGAGCACTGTCACCATTGCGAGTATCACCATGTGCACTGTCACCATGGGCACTATCACAATGAGAACTGTCAGCGTGGGCACTGTCACTGTTGGCAAGGGCACCGTGGGCACATCACCATGGGCAAAGTCACCATGGGCACTATCACTGTGAGCACTGTCAACATGAGCACGTCACCATGGGCACTGTCAACATGTGTACTATCTCGAAGGGCAAAGTCACCATGAGCATAGTCAGGATGGGCAATTACACCAGGAGCACTGTCACCAAAGGCACTATCACCATGAGCAATGTCACTGTGGGCCGTGTAACCAGGGGCACTATCACCATGGTTAATGTTATCATTGGCACTTTCCCCGTGAGCACTGTCACCCTGGGCACTGTCATCATGGCACGGTCACCGTGAGCACTATCTCCATGAACACAGCCACTGTGAACACCATCACCATAATCACTGGCCTCATCGGTACTGTCACCATGAGCACTGCCACAATGAGCACTGTCAGCATGGGCACTGTCACAATGCGGAGTGTCACCATGAGCCATATCACCATGGGAAATGTCACTGTGAGAAGTGTCACCATAGGCAATGTCACCATGGGCAATGTCACCATGGGAAATGCCATTTTGAGCACTGTCACCATGGGTACTGCCACCATTAGTACTGTCACCATGAGTACTGTAACCATTGGCAGTATGACCATATGCACTTTCACGATGGGCACTATCACCATGACAACTCTCAGCGTGAGCACTGTCACTGTGGGAACTGGCATTGTGTGCAATTCCACCATGGGCAATGTGACCATGGGCACTATCACTGTGAGCACTGTCAATATGAGCACGTCTACATGAGCCCTGGCACCATGAGCAATGTCACCGTGAGAAGTGTCACTATAGGCAATGTCACCGTAGGCACTGTCACCATGGTCAATGCCACCACTGTCACTGTCATGTTGAGCACTGTCACCATGGGTACTACAACCATGAGCACTGTCACCATGAGCACTGTCACCATTGTGAGTATCACCATGTGCACTGTCACCATGGGCACTATCACAATGAGAACTGTCAGTGTGGGCACTGTCACTGTTGGCAAGGGCACCGTGGGCACTTCCACCATGGGCAGTGTCACCATGGGCACTATCACTGTGAGCACTGTAAACATGAGCACGTCACCATGGGCACTGTCAACATGGGTACTATCTCGAAGGGCAATGTCACCATGAGCATAGTCAGGATGGGCAATTACACCAGGAGCACTGTCACCAAAGGCACTATCACCATGAGCAATGTCACTGTGGGCCGTGTCACCAGAGGCACTATCACCATGGTTAATGTTATCATTGGCACTTTCCCCGTGAGCATTGTCACCCTGGGCACTGTCATCATGGGCACGGTCACCGTGAGCACTATCTCCATGAGCACAGCCACTGTGAACACCATCACCATAATCACTGGCCTCATCGGTACTGTCACCATGAGCACTGCCACAATGAGCACTGTCAGCATGGGCACTACCCCCATGAGCACTGTCACTATGAGAACTGCTACCATGGGTATTTTCGCCATGAGTACTGTCACCCTGTGTATTGTCACCATTTGCACTGTCACCATGAGGACTATTACCGTGAGCACTATCAAAGTGAGATCTCTCACCATGGTCACTGTCACCATGGCACCTTGCACAATGGGGAATGTCAAAATGAGTGCTGTCACCATTGCCACTATCACCGTGAGCCTTCTCACTGTGGTCAGTGTCACCATGGGCACTGTCACCATGAGCACTGTCAGCATAGGCAATGTCACCGTGGTCAGTGTCACCATGAGCACTGTCAACATGGGCACTCATACAGTGGGCACTGTCACTGTGAGCACTGTCACCTTGGGTACTGCCACCATGAGCAGTGTCTCTGTGAGTACTGTCAGCATGGGTTTTTACCGTGAGCACTGTCACCATGAGCCTTGTCACAATTTTTCAGTGCCACCATGTACACAACCACCATGTGCACTCTCTCCATGGGCACTCTCACAGAGAACACTATCTCCATAAGAACTGTCTTCCTGGGCACTGTCACCAAGGGCACGGCCATCATGTGAACTGTAACTAATGTCAGTATCACTGTGAGAAGTGTCACCATGGGAATTACCAACATAGGCACTGTCATCATGAGCACTTTCAGAATGGGAACTGTCACCATGGGCCCTATCAACGTGAGGACTCTCACCATGGGAATGATCGCCATGGGCACTATCAGCATTAGAACTGTCACCGTGGTGACTGTCATGATGGAATTTGTCACTGTGAGCACTGTCACGATAGGCAAAATCAGGGTTTGCACTGTCCCCTTGGGCCCTGTCACAGTGAGCACTATCACTTTGACGGTGGTGTCCATGGGCACTGCCACCATGGACACTACCAAATTGAGAATTATCACCATTTGTACTCTCAGCGTGGTCATGGCCAACAAGTGCACTATCAATATGCTCACTATGACCGTGAGCACTGTCACTATGGGCACCTTAATCATGGGCACTATTACCGTGAGCACTATCACCATCGGCACTATCACTGTGATCACTGTCACCATAGACACTATCATGGTGAGCACATTTAACATGAGCATTGTAACAGTGAGCACTGTCACAATGGGTAATGCAGCCATGAACCCAGTCACCGTGAGCACTATCAGCATGGGTTGTCACCTTGTGCACTGTCAGCTTGAGCACTGTCACCATGGGCACTATAACTATTTTTCAGTGCAACCATGTGCATTACAACCATGTGCACTGTCACCTTGGACACTATCACCATGAGCACTGTCAACATGAGTAGTGTCCTCATGGGCAATGGCACAGCCACCATCTGCAATCTTACCATGGTCACTATCACTGTGAGCACTGTCACCAATGGAACTACCAACATGGGCGCTGTCATCATGAGCACTTTCACCATACGAACTGTCACCATCGGCACTATGAACGTGAGAACACTCACCATGGGCACTGTCACCATGAGCATTTTCACCATAGGCACTGTCACCGTGAGAACTGTCATCATGAGCAGGGTCAACAAGGGCACTATCACATGGAGCAGTATCACCATGTGTACTGTCACCATAGGCACTGTCACCATGGGCACGTTCACCAAGTACACTATCACTATGCTCACTATTACTCTGAACACTGTCAACATGGGCACTATCTCCGGGAGCATTATCAGCATCGGTACCGCAATCATGATTACTGTAACCATGGGTCATATTACCGTAAGCACAGATACTATGGGCACTGTCACCATGTGCACGGCCCCATCGGTACTCTCACCATGGGAACTGCCACCATGAGCACTGTTACCATGAGCACTGGCACCACGAGCACTGCCACCCAGGGCAGTGCCACCATGAGCACTGTCACCATAACTGTTGGTATGAGAATTGTAACCATGGGCCATTTCACAATGAGTAATGTCACCATGTGTATTTTCACCTTGGGCACTCTCAACATAAACAGTATTACCATTAGCACTTTCACTGTGAGCACTGTCACCATGGGCACTGGCACAATGTCGTGTGTCACCATGAGCAATGTCACAATGGGAAATGTCACCGTGAGAAGTGTCACCATAGGCAATGTCACCATGGGCAATGTCACCATGGGAACTGCCATTTTGAGCACTGTCACCATGGGTGCTGCAACCATGAGTACTGTCACAATGAGTACTGTCACCATTGGCAGTATGACCATGTGCACTGTCACCATGGGCACTATCACCATGACAACTCTCAGCGTGAGCACTGTCACTGTGGGAACTGGCATTGTGTGCAATTCCACCATGGGCAATGTCACCATGGGCACTATCACTGCAAGCTCTGTCAATATGAGCACGTCTACATGAGCCCTGTCACCATGAGCAATGTCACCGTGAGAAGTGTCACTATAGGCAATGTCACCGTAGGCACTGTCACCATGGTCACTGCCACCACTGTCACTGTCATTTTGAGCACTGTCACCATGGGTACTGCAACCATGAGCACTGTCACCATGAGCACTGTCACCATTGCGAGTATCACCATGTGCACTGTCACCATGGGCACTATCACAATGAGAACTGTCAGTGTGGGCACTGTGACTGTTGGCAAGGGCACCGTGGGCACTTCCACCATGGGCAATGTCAACATGGGCACTATCACTGTGAGCACTGTAAACATGAGCACGTCACCATGGGCACTGTCAACATGGGTACTATCTCGAAGGGCAATGTCACCATGAGCATTGTCAGGATGGGCAATTTCACCAGGAGCACTGTCACCAAAGGCACTATCACCATGAGCAATGTCACTGTGGCCCGTGTCACCAGAGGCACTATCACCATGGTTAATGTTATCATTGGCACTTTCCCCGTGAGCATTGTCACCCTGGGCACTGTCATCATGGGCACGGTCACCGTGAGCACTATCTCCATGAGCACAGCCACTGTGAACACCATCACCATAATCACTGGCCTCATCGGTACTGTCACCATGAGCACTGCCACAATGAGCACTGTCAGCATGGGCACTGTCACAATGCGGAGTGTCACCATGAGCCATATCACCATGGGAAATGTCACTGTGAGAAGTGTCACCATAGGCAATGTCACCATGGGCAATGTCACCATGGGAAATGCCATTTTGAGCACTGTCACCATGGGTACTGCCACCATTAGTACTGTCACCATGAGTACTGTAACCATTGGCAGTATGACCATGTGCACTTTCACGATGGGCACTATCACCATGACAACTCTCAGCGTGAGCACTGTCACTGTGGGAACTGGCATTGTGTGCAATTCCACCATGGGCAATGTGACCATGGGCACTATCACTGTGAGCACTGTCAATATGAGCACATCTACATGAGCCCTGTCACCATGAGCAATGTCACCGTGAGAAGTGTCTCTATAGGCAATGTCACCGTAGGCACTGTCACCATGGTCATTGCCACCACTGTCACTGTCATTTTGAGCACTGTCACCATGGGTACTACAACCATGAGCACTGTCACCATGAGCACTGTCACCATTGCGAGTATCACCATGTGCACTGTCACCATGGGCACTATCACAATGAGAACTGTCAGTGTGGGCACTGTCACTGTTGGCAAGGGCACCGTGGTCACTTCCACCATGGGCAATGTCACCATGGGCACTATCACTGTGAGCACTGTAAACATGAGCACGTCACCATGGGCACTGTCAACATGGGTACTATTTCGAAGGGCAATGTCACCATGAGCATTGTCAGGATGGGCAATTTCACCAGGAGCACTGTCACCAAAGGCACTATCACCATGAGCAATGTCACTGTGGGCCGTGTCACCAGAGGCACTATCACCATGGTTAATGTTATCATTGGCACTTTCCCCGTGAGCATTGTCACCCTGGGCACTGTCATCATGGGCACGGTCACCGTGAGCACTATCTCCATGAGCACAGCCACTGTGAACACCATCACCATAATCACTGGCCTCATCGGTACTGTCACCATGAGCACTGCCACAATGAGCACTGTCAGCATGGGCACTACCCCCATGAGCACTGTCACTATGAGAACTGCTACCATGGGTATTTTCGCCATGAGTACTGTCACCCTGTGTATTGTCACCATTTGCACTGTCACCATGAGGACTATTACCGTGAGCACTATCAAAGTGAGATCTCTCACCATGGTCACTGTCACCATGGCACCTTGCACAATGGGGAATGTCAAAATGAGTGCTGTCACCATTGCCACTATCACCGTGAGCCTTCTCACTGTGGTCAGTGTCACCATGGGCACTGTCACCATGAGCACTGTCAGCATAGGCAATGTCACCGTGGTCAGTGTCACCATGAGCTCTGTCAACATGGGCACTCATACAGTGGGCACTGTCACTGTGAGCACTGTCACCTTGGGTACTGCCACCATGAGCAGTGTGTCTGTGAGTACTGTCAGCATGGGTTTTTACCGTGAGCACTGTCACCATGAGCCTTGTCACAATTTTTCAGTGCCACCATGTGCACAACCACCATGTGCACTCTCTCCATGGGCACTCTCACAGAGAACACTATCTCCATAAGAACTGTCTTCCTGGGCACTGTCACCAAGGGCACGGCCATCATGTGAACTGTAACCAATGTCAGTATCACTGTGAGAAGTGTCACCATGGGAATTACCAACATAGGCACTGTCATCATGAGCACTTTCAGAATGGGAACTGTCACCATGGGCCCTATCAACGTGAGGACTCTCACCATGGGAATGATCGCCATGGGCACTATCAGCATTAGAACTGTCACCGTGGTGACTGTCATGATGGAATTTGTCACTGTGAGCACTGTCACGATAGGCAAAATCACGGTTTGCACTGTCCCCTTGGGCCCTGTCACAGTGAGCACTATCACTTTGACGGTGGTGTCAATGGGCACTGCCACCATGGACACTACCAAATTGAGCATTATCACCATTTGTACTCTCAGCGTGGTCATGGCCAACAAGTGCACTATCAATATGCTCACTATGACCGTGAGCACTGTCACTATGGGCACCTTAATCATGGGCACTATTACCGTGAGCACTATCACCATCGGCACTATCACTGTGATCACTGTCACCATAGACACTATCATGGTGAGCACATTTAACATGAGCATTGTAACAGTGAGCACTGTCACAATGGGTAATGCAGCCATGAACCCAGTCACCGTGAGCACTATCAGCATGGGTTGTCACCTTGTGCACTGTCAGCTTGAGCACTGTCACCATGGGCACTATAACTATTTTTCAGTGCAACCATGTGCATTACAACCATGTGCACTGTCACCTTGGACACTATCACCATGAGCACTGTCAACATTAGTAGTGTCCTCATGGGCAATGGCACAGCCACCATCTGCAATCTTACCATGGTCACTATCACTGTGAGCACTGTCACCAATGGAACTACCAACATGGGCACTGACATCATGAGCACTTTCACCATACGAACTGTCACCATGGGCACTATGAACGTGAGAACACTCACCATGGGCACTGTCACCATGAGCATTGTCACCATAGGCACTGTCACCGTCAGAACTGTCACCATGTGCAGGGTCAACAAGGGCACTATCACATGGAGCAGTATCAACATGTGTACTGTCACCATAGGCACTGTCACCATGGGCACGTTCACCAAGTACACTATCACTATGCTCACTATTACTCTGAACACTCTCAACATGGGCACTATCTCCGGGAGCATTATCAGCATCGGTACCGCAATCATGATTACTGTAACCATGGGTCATATTACCGTAAGCACAGATACTATGGGCACTGTCACCATGTGCACGGCCCCATCGGTACTCTCACCATGGGAACTGCCACCATGAGCACTGTTACCATGAGCACAGGCACCACGAGCACTGCCACCCAGGGCAGTGCCACCATGAGCACTGTCACCATAACTGTTGGTATGAGAATTGTAACCATGGGCCATTTCTCAATGAGTAATGTCACCATGTGTATTTTCACCTTGGGCACTCTCAACATAAACAGTATTACCATTAGCACTTTCACTGTGAGCACTGTCACCATGGGCACTGGCACAATGTCGTGTGTCACCATGAGCAATGTCACAATGGGAAATGTCACCGTGAGAAGTGTCACCATAAGCAATGTCACCATGGGCAATGTCACCATGGGAACTGCCATTTTGAGCACTGTCACCATGGGTGCTGCAACCATGAGTACTGTCACAATGAGTACTGTCACCATTGGCAGTATGACCATGTGCACTGTCACCATGGGCACTATCACCATGACAACTCTCAGCGTGAGCACTGTCACTGTGGGAACTGGCATTGTGTGCAATTCCACCATGGGCAATGTCACCATGGGCACTATCACTGCAAGCTCTGTCAATATGAGCACGTCTACATGAGCCCTGTCACCATGAGCAATGTCACCGTGAGAAGTGTCACTATAGGCAATGTCACCGTAGGCACTGTCACCATGGTCACTGCCACCACTGTCACTGTCATTTTGAGCACTGTAACCATGGGTACTGCAACCATGAGCACTGTCACCATGAGCAGTGTCAACATGGGCACTCATACAGTGGGCGCTGACACTGTGAGCACGGTCACCATGGGTACTGCCACCATGAGCAGTGTCTCTGTGAGTATTGTCAGCATGGGTTTTTACCGTGAGCACTGTCACCATGAGCCCTGTCACCATTTTTCAGTGCCACCATGTACACTACAACCATGTGCACTCTCACCATGGGCACTAACAACGAGAACACTGTCATCGTAAGTACTGTCTTCATGGGCACTGTCACCAAAGGCACAGCCAACATGTGAACTTAACCATTGTCCGTATCACTGTTAGAAGTGTCACCATGGGAATTACCACCATAGGCACTGTCATCATGAGCACTTTCAGAATCGGAACTGTCACCATGGGCAATATCACCGTGAGGACTCTCACCATGGGAATTATCGCCATGGGCACTATCAGCATTAGAACTGTCACCGTGGTCACTGTCAAGATGGAATAAGTCACTGTGAGCACTGTCACGATAGGCAAAGTCACGGTTTGCTCTGTCCCCTTGGGCCCTGTCACAGTGAGCACTATCACTTTGACAGTGCTGTCCATGGGCACTGCCACCATGGACACTACCAACTTGAGAATTATCACCATTTGTACTCTCAGCGTGGTCATCGTCAACAAGTGCACTATCACTATGCTCACTATGACCGTGAGCTCTGTCACCATAGGCACTATCACCGTGATCACTATCACCATGGACACTATCATGGTGAGCACAGTTAACATGAGCATTGTAACTGTGAGCACTGTCACAATGGGTAATGCAACCATGAGCCCAGTCACCGTGAGCACTGTCAGCATGGGTTGTCACCTTGTGCACTGTCAGCATGAGCACTGTCACCATGGGCTCTATAACTATTTTTCAGTACCGCCATATGCATTACAAACATGTGCACTGTCACCTTGTTCACAAACACCATGAGCACTGTCACCATGAGTACTGTCATCATGGGCAATGGCACAGCCATCATCTGCAATCTTACCATGGACACTATCACTGTGAGCTCTGTCACCAATGGAACTACCAACATGGGCACTGTCATCATGAGCACTTTCACCATACGAACTGTCACCATGGGCACGATGAACGTGAGAACGGTCACCATGGGCACTGTCACCATGAGCATTGTCACCATAGGCACTGTCACCGTGAGAACTGTCACCATGCACAGGGTCAACAAGGGCACTATCACATGGAGCATTATCACCATGTGTACTGTCACCATAGGCACTGTCACCATGGGCACACTCACCAAGTACAATATCACTATGCTCACTATTACTCTGAACACTGTCACCATGGGCACCTTAACCATGGGCACTAACTCCGGGAGCATTATCAGCATCGGTACCACAATCATGATAACTGTAACCATGGGTCATATAACCGTAAGCACGGTTACCATGGGCAATGTCACCATGGGAAATGCCATTTTGAGCATTGTCACCATGGGTACTTCCACCATGAGCACTGTCACCATGAGCACTGACACCACGAGCAGTGCCACCCAGGGCAGTACCACCATGAGCACTGTCACCATAACTGTTGCTATGAGAATTGTAACCATGGGCAATTTCTCAATGAATAATGTCACCATGTGTATTTTCACCTTGGGCACTCACAACGTAAACAGTATTACCATTAGCACTTTCACTGTGAGCACTGTCACCATGGGCACTGGCACAATGCGGTGTGTCACCGTGAGCCATGTCACCATGGGAAATGTCACCGTGAGAAGTGTCACCATAGGCAATGTCACCATGGGCAATGTCACCATGGGAAATGCCATTTTTTAGCACTGTCACCATGGGTACTGAAACCATGAGTACTGTCACCATTGGCAGTATGACCATGGGCACTATCACCATAACAACTCTCAGCGTGAGCACTGTCCCTGTGGAACTGGCATTGTGTGCAATTCCACCATGGGCAATGTCACCATGGGCACTATCACTGCAAGCACTGTCAATATGAGCACGTCAACATGAGCCCTGTCACCATGAGCAATGTCACCGTGAGAAGTGTCACTATAGGCAATGTCACCGTAGGCCCTGTCAACATGATCACTGCCACCACTGTCACTGTCACTTTGAGCACTGTAACCATGGGTACTGCAACCATTAGCACTGTCACCATGAGCAGTGTCAACATTGCCACTCATACAGTGGGCGCTGTCACTGTGAGCACGGTCACCATGGGTACTGCCACCATGAGCAGTGTCTCTGTGAGTACTGTCAGCATGGATTTTTATCGTGAGCACTGTCACCATGAGCAATGTCACCATTTTTCAGTGCCACCATGTGCACTACAACCATGTGCACTCTCACCATGGGCACTATCACCGAGAACACTGTCACCGTAAGTACTGTCTTCATGGGCACTGTCACCAAGGGCACGGCCAACATGTGAACTGTAACCATTGTCAGTATCACTGTGAGAAGTGTCACCATGGGAATTACCAACATAGGAACTGTCATCATGAGCACATTCAAAATGGGAACTGTCACCATGGACACTATCACCGTGAGGACTCTCACCATGGGAATGATCGCCATGGGCACTAACATCTTGAGAATTATCACCATGAGTACTGTCACCATGGGTATTGTCATTATGGGCACTATCAACATTAGAACTGTTACGGTGGTCACTGTCACGATGGAATTTGTCACTGTGAGCACTGTCACGATAGGCAAAGTCACGGTTTGCACTGTCCCCTTGGGCCCTGTCACAGTGAGCACTATCACTTTGCCGGTGGTGTCCATGGGCACTGCCACCATGGACACAACCAACTTGAGAATTATCACTATTTGTACTCTCAGCGTGGTCATGGTCAACAAGTGCACTACCACTATGCTCACTATGACCGTGAGCACTGTCACCATGGGCAACTTAACCATGGGCACTATCACCATGAGCACTATCACCATCGGCACTATCACTGTGA
This sequence comes from Mesoplodon mirus, assembly GCF_964341445.2. NCBI lineage: Eukaryota > Metazoa > Chordata > Mammalia > Artiodactyla > Ziphiidae > Mesoplodon > Mesoplodon mirus. Next base: position 126,929,743 of record NC_138976.1, on the reverse strand, counting down.
TCACTATCACTATGGACAGTATCATGGTGAGCACAGTTAACATGAGCATTGTAACAGTGAGCACTGTCACAATGTGTCTTGCAACCATGAGCCCAGTCACCGTGAGCACTGTCAGCATGGGTTGTCACCTTGTGCACTTTCAGCATGAGCACTGTCACCATGGGCACTATACATATTTTTCAGTGCCACCATTTGCATTACAACCATGTGCACTGTCACCTTGCACACTATCACCATGAACACTGTCACCATGAGTAGTGTCATCATGGGCAATGGCACAGCCACCATCTGCAATCTTACCATGGTCACTATCACTGTGAGCACTGTCACCAATGGAACTACCAACATGGGCACTGTCATCATGAGCACTTTCATCATACGAACTGTCACCATGGGCACGATGAACGTGAGAACGGTCACCATGGGCACTGTCACCATGAGCATTGTCATCATAGGCAATGTTACCGTGAGAACTATCATCATGCGCACTGTCCACAAGGGCACTACCACATTGAGCTGTAACACCATGTGTACTATCATCTTGGGCACAGTCCCCATGGGCACACACACCAAGTACACTATCACTATGCTCACTATTACTCTGAACACTGTCCCCATGGGCACAGTAACCATGGGCACTATCACCGGGAGCATTATCAGCATCGGCACAACAGGCGTGATAACTGTCACCATGGGTCATATCACCGTGAGCACGGCTGCCATGGGCACTGTCACGATGGGCAATGCCTCATTGGTACTCTCACCATGGGAACTGCCACTGTGCTGCCATGAGCACTTTCACTGTGAGTACTGTCACCCTGGGTACTGTCACAGTGCGGAGTGTCACCATGAGACATGTCACCATGGGAAATGTCACCGTGAGAAGTGTCACCATAGGCAATGTCACCATGGGCAATGTCACCATGGGAAATGCCATTTTGAGCACTGTCACCATGGGTACTGCCACCATGAGTACTGTCACCATGAGCACTGACACCACGAGCAGTGCCACCCAGGGCAGTACAACCATGAGCACTGTCACCATAACTGTTGCTATGAGAATTGTAACCATGGGCAATTTCTCAATGAGTAATGTCACCATGTGTATTTTGACCTTGGCATCGTGAGGAATTCCACCATGGGCAATGTCACCATGGGCACTATCACTGTGAGGACTCTCAACATGAGCACGTCAACATAAGCCCTGTCACCATGGGCAATGTCACCATGAGAAGTGTCACCATGGGCAATGTCATCGGGGGCACTGTCACCATGATCACTGCCACCACTGTCACTGTCATTTTGAGCACTGTCAGCAAGGGCACTGCTACTATGAGCACTGTCACCATGAGCACTGTCACCATTGCGAGTATCACCATGTGCACTGTCACCATGGGCACTATCACAATGAGAACTGTCAGCGTGGGCACTGTCACTGTTGGCAAGGGCACCGTGGGCACATCCACCATGGGCAAAGTCACCATGGGCACTATCACTGTGAGCACTGTCAACATGAGCACGTCACCATGGGCACTGTCAACATGTGTACTATCTCGAAGGGCAATGTCACCATGAGCATAGTCAGGATGGGCAATTACACCAGGAGCACTGTCACCAAAGGCACTATCACCATGAGCAATGTCACTGTGGGCCGTGTCACCAGGGGCACTATCACCATGGTTAATGTTATCATAGGCATTTTCCCCGTGAGCACTGTCACCCTGGGCACTGTCATCATGGCACGGTCACTGTGAGCACTATCTCCATGAGCACAGCCACTGTGAACACCATCACCATAATCACTGGCCTCATCGGTACTGTCACCATGAGCACTGCCACATTGAGCACTGTCAGCATGGGCACTGTCACAATGTGGAATGTCACCATGAGCCATATCACCATGGGAAATGTCACTGTGAGAAGTGTCACCATAGGCAATGTCACCATGGGCAATGTCACCATGGGAAATGCCATTTTGAGCACTGTCACCATGGGTACTGCCACCATTAGTACTGTCACCATGAGTACTGTAACCATTGGCAGTATGACCATGTGCACTTTCACGATGGGCACTATCACCATGACAACTCTCAGCGTGAGCACTGTCACTGTGGGAACTGGCATTGTGTGCAATTCCACCATGGGCAATGTGACCATGGGCACTATCACTGTGAGCACTGTCAATATGAGCACGTGTACATGAGCCCTGTCACCATGAGCAATGTCACCGTGAGAAGTGTCACTATAGGCATTGTCACCGTAGGCACTGTCACCATGGTCACTGCCACCACTGTCACTGTCATTTTGAGCACTGTCACCATGGGTACTGCAACCATGAGCACTGTCAACATGAGCACTGTCAGCATTGCGAGTATCACCATGTGCACTGTCACCATGGGCACTATCACAATGAGAACTGTCAGTGTGGGCACTGTCACTGTTGGCAAGGGCACCGTGGGCACTTCCACCATGGGCAATGTCACCATGGGCACTATCACTGTGAGCACTGTAAACATGAGCCCATCACCATGGGCACTGTCAACATGGGTACTATCTCGAAGGGCAATGTCACCATGAGCATTGTCAGGATGGGCAATTTCACCAGGAGCACTGTCACCAAAGGCACTATCACCATGAGCAATGTCACTGTGGGCCGTGTCACCAGAGGCACTATCACCATGGTTAATGTTATCATTGGCACTTTCCCCGTGAGCATTGTCACCCTGGGCACTGTCATCATGGGCACGGTCACCGTGAGCACTATCTCCATGAGCACAGCCACTGTGAACACCATCACCATAATCACTGGCCTCATCGGTACTGTCACCATGAGCACTGCCACAATGAGCACTGTCAGCATGGGCACTACCCCCATGAGCACTGTCACTATGAGAACTGCTACCATGGGTATTTTCGCCATGAGTACTGTCACCCTGTGTATTGTCACCATTTGCACTGTCACCATGAGGACTATTACCGTGAGCACTATCAAAGTGAGATCTCTCACCATGGTCACTGTCACCATGGCACCTTGCACAATGGGGAATGTCAAAATGAGTGCTGTCACCATTGCCACTATCACCGTGAGCCTTCTCACTGTGGTCAGTGTCACCATGGGCACTGTCACCATGAGCACTGTCAGCATAGGCAATGTCACCGTGGTCAGTGTCACCATGAGCACTGTCAACATGGGCACTCATACAGTGGGCACTGTCACTGTGAGCACTGTCACCATGGGTACGGCCACCATGAGCAGTGTCTCTGTGAGTACTGTCAGCATGGGTTTTTACCGTGAGCACTGTCACCATGAGACTTGTCACAATTTTTCAGTGCCACCATGTGCACAACCACCATGTGCACTCTCTCCATGGGCACTCTCACAGAGAACACTATCTCCATAAGAACTGTCTTCCTGGGCACTGTCACCAAAGGCACGGCCATCATGTGAACTGTAACCAATGTCAGTATCACTGTGAGAAGTGTCACCATTGGAATTACCAACATAGGCACTGTCATCATGAGCACTTTCAGAATGGGAACTGTCACCATGGGCCCTATCAACGTGAGGACTCTCACCATGGGAATGATCGCCATGGGCACTATCAGCATTAGAACTGTCACCGTGGTGACTGTCATGATGGAATTTGTCACTGTGAGCACTGTCACGATAGGCAAAATCACGGTTTGCACTGTCCCCTTGGGCCCTGTCACAGTGAGCACTATCACTTTGACGGTGGTGTCCATGGGCACTGCCACCATGGACACTACCAAATTGAGAATTATCACCATTTGTACTCTCAGCGTGGTCATGGCCAACAAGTGCACTATCAATATGCTCACTATGACCGTGAGCACTGTCACTATGGGCACCTTAATCATGGGCACTATTACCGTGAGCACTATCACCATCGGCACTATCACTGTGATCACTGTCACCATAGACACTATCATGGTGAGCACATTTAACATGAGCATTGTAACAGTGAGCACTGTCACAATGGGTAATGCAGCCATGAACCCAGTCACCGTGAGCACTGTCAGCATGGGTTGTCACCTTGTGCACTGTCAGCTTGAGCACTGTCACCATGGGCACTATAACTATTTTTCAGTGCAACCATGTGCATTACAACCATGTGCACTGTCACCTTGGACACTATCACCATGAGCACTGTCACCATGAGTACTGTCATCATGGGCAATGGCACAGCCACCATCTGCAATCCTACCATGGTCACTATCACTGTGAGCACTGTCACCAATGGAACTACCAACATGGGCACTGACATCATGAGCACTTTCACCATACGAACTGTCACCATGGGCACTATGAACGTGAGAACACTCACCATGGGCACTGTCACCATGAGCATTGTCACCATAGGCACTGTCACCGTGAGAACTGTCACCATGTGCAGGGTCAACAAGGGCACTATCACATGGAGCAGTATCAACATGTGTACTGTCACCATAGGCACTGTCACCATGGGCACGTTCACCAAGTACACTATCACTATGCTCACTATTACTCTGAACACTGTCAACATGGGCACTATCTCCGGGAGCATTATCAGCATCGGTACCGCAATCATGATTACTGTAACCATGGGTCATATTACCGTAAGCACGGATACTATGGGCACTGTCACCATGTGCACGGCCCCATCGGTACTCTCACCATGGGAACTGCCACCATGAGCACTGTCACCATGAGCACTGGCACCACGAGCACTGCCACCCAGGGCAGTGCCACCATGAGCACTGTCACCATAACTGTTGGTATGAGAATTGTAACCACGGGCCATTTCTCAATGAGTAATGTCACCATGTGTATTTTCACCTTGGGCACTCTCAACATAAACAGTATTACCATTAGCACTTTCACTGTGAGCACTGTCACCATGGGCACTGGCACAATGTCGTGTGTCACCATGAGCAATGTCACAATGGGAAATGTCACCGTGAGAAGTGTCACCATAGGCAATGTCACCATGGGCAATGTCACCATGGGAACTGCCATTTTGAGCACTGTCACCATGGGTGCAGCAACCATGAGTACTGTCACCATGAGTACTGTCACCATTGGCAGTATGACCATGTGCACTGTCACCATGGGCACTATCGCCATGACAACTCTCAGCGTGAGCTCTGTCACTGTGGTAACTGGCATTGTGTGCAATACCACCATGGGCAATGTCACCATGGGCAATATCACTGCAAGCTCTGTCAATATGAGCATGTATACATGAGCCCTGTCACCATGAGCAATGTCACCGTGAGAAGTGTCACTATAGGCAATGTCACCGTAGGCACTGTCACCATGGTCACTGCCACCACTGTCACTGTCATTTTGAGCACTGTAACCATGGGTACTGCAACCATGAGCACTGTCACCATGAGCAGTGTCAACATGGGCACTCATACAGTGGGCGCTGTCACTGTGAGCACGGTCACCATGGTTACTGCCACCATGAGCAGTGTCTCTGTGAGTATTGTCAGCATGGGTTTTTACCGTGAGCACTGTCACCATGAGCCCTGTCACCATTTTTCAGTGCCACCATATGCACTACAACCATGTGCACTCTCACCATGTGCACTATCACCGAGAACACTGTCACCATAAGTACTGTCTTCATGGGCACTGTCACCAAGGTCACGGCCAACATGTGAACTGTAACCATTGTCAGTATCACTGTGAGAAGTGTCACCATGGGAATTACCAACATAGGAACTGTCATCACGAGCACATTCAAAATGGGAACTGTCACCATGGACACTATCACCGTGAGGACTCTCACCATGGGAATGATCGCCATGGGCACTAACACCTTGAGAATTATCACCATGAGTACTGTCACCATGGGTATTGTCATTATGGGCACTATCAGCATTAGAACTGTTACGGTGGTCACTGTCACGATGGAATTTGTCACTGTGAGCACTGTCACGATAGGCAAAGTCACGGTTTGCACTGTCCCCTTGGGCCCTGTCACAGTGAGCACTATCACTTTGCCGGTGGTGTCCATGGGCACTGCCACCATGGACACAACCAACTTGAGAATTATCACTATTTGTACTCTCAGCGTGGTCATGGTCAACAAGTGCACTACCACTATGCTCACTATGACCGTGAGCACTGTCACCATGGGCAACTTAACCATGGGCACTATCACCATGAGCACTATCACCATCGGCACTATCACTGTGATCACTATCACCATGGACACTATCATGGTGAGCACAGTTAACATGAGCATTGTAACAGTGAGCACTGTCACAATGGATAATGCAACCATGAGCCCAGTCACCGTGAGCACTGTCAGCATGGGTTGTCACCTTGTGCACTTTCAGCATGAGCACTGTCACCATGGGCACTATACATATTTTTCAGTGCCACCATTTGCATTACAACCATGTGCACTGTCACCTTGCACACTATCACCATGAACACTGTCACCATGAGTAGTGTCATCATGGGCAATGGCACAGCCACCATCTGCAATCTTACCATGGTCACTATCACAGTGAGCACTGTCACCAATGGAACTACCAACATGGGCACTGTCATCATGAGCACTTTCACCATACGAACTGTCACCATGGGCACGATGAACGTGAGAATGCTCACAATGGGCACTGTCACCATGAGCATTGTCATCATAGGCAATGTCACCGTGAGAACTATCATCATGCGCACTGTCCACAAGGGCACTATCACATTGAGCTGTAACACCATGTGTACTGTCATCTTGGCCACAGTCACCATGGGCACACTCACCAAGTACACTATCACTATGCTCACTATTACTCTGAACACTGTCACCATGGGCACCGTAACCATGGGCACTATCATCGGGAGCATTATCAGCATTGGCACAACAGGCGTGATAACTGTCAACATGGGTCATATCACCGTGAGCACGGTTGCCATGGGCTCTGTCACGATGGGCAATGCCCCATTGGTACTCTCACCATGGGAACTGCCACCATGAGCACTGTCACCATGAGCACTGACACCACGAGCACTGCCACTGAGGGCACTGCAACCATGAGCACTGTCACCATGAGAACTGTTACTATGAGAAATGTAACCATGGGCAATTTCTCGATGAGTACTCTCACCATGGGTATTTTCACCTTGGGCACTCTCAACGTAAACAGTATTACCATGAGCACTTTCACTGTGAGCACTGTCACCATGGGCAGTGTCACAGTGCAGAGTGTCACCATGAGCCATGTCACCATGGGAAATGTCACCGTGAGAAGTGTCACCATAGGCAATGTCACTATGGGCAATGTCACCATGGGAAATGCCATTTTGAGCACTGTCACCATGGGTACTGCCACCATGAGTACTGTCACCATGGGTACTGTCACCATAGGCAGTATCACCATGTGCACTGTCACCATGGGCACTATCACCATGACAACTCTCAGCATGAGCACTGTCACTGTGGGCACTGGCATCGTGAGCAATTCCACCATGGGCAATGTCACCATGGGCACTATCACTGTGAGCACTCTCAACATGAGCAAGTCACCATGAGCCCTGTCACCATGGGCAATGTCACCGTGAGTAGTGCCAACATAGGCAATGTCATCGTGGGCACTGTCACCATGAGCACCACTGTCACTGTCATTTTGAGCACTGTCACCAAGGGCACTGCAACCATGAGCACTGTCACCATGAGCACTGTCACCATTGCGAGTATCACCATGTGCACTGTCACCATGGGCACTATCACAATGAGAACTGTCAGCGTGGGCACTGCCACTGTTGGCAAGGGCACCGTGGGCACATCCACCATGGGCAAAGTCACCATGGGCACTATCACTGTGAGCACTGTCAACATGAGCACGTCACCATGGGCACTGTCAACATGTGTACTATCTCGAAGGGCAATGTCACCATGAGCATAGTCAGGATGGGCAATTACACCAGGAGCACTGTCACCAAAGGCACTATCACCATGAGCAATGTCACTGTGGGCCGTGTCACCAGGGGCACTATCACCATGGTTAATGTTATCATTGGCACTTTCCCGTGAGCATTGTCACCCTGGGCACTGTCATCATGGCATGGTCACCGTGAGCACTATCTCCATGAGCACAGCCACTGTGAACACCATCACCATAATCACTGGCCTCATCGGTACTGTCACCATGAGCACTGCCTCAATGAGCACTGTCAGCATGGGCACTACCCCCATGAGCACTGTCACTATGAGAACTGCTACCATGGGTATTTTCGCCATGAGTACTGTCACCCTGTGTATTGTCACCATTTGCACTGTCACCATGAGGACTATTACCGTGAGCACTATCAAAGTGAGATCTCTCACCATGGTCACTGTCACCATGGCACCTTGCACAATGGGGAATGTCAAAATGAGTGCTGTCACCATTGCCACTATCACCGTGAGCCTTCTCACTGTGGTCAGTGTCACCATGGGCACTGTCACCATGAGCACTGTCAGCATAGGCAATGTCACCGTGGTCAGTGTCACCATGAGCACTGTCAACATGGGCACTCATACAGTGGGCACTGTCACTGTGAGCACTCTCACCTTGGGTATTGCCACCATGAGCAGTGTCTCTGTGAGTACTGTCAGCATGGGTTTTTACCGTGAGCACTGTCACCATGAGCCTTGTCACAATTTTTCAGTGCCACCATGTGCACAACCACCATGTGCACTCTCTCCATGGGCACTCTCACAGAGAACACTATCTCCATAAGAACTGTCTTCCTGGGCACTGTCACCAAGGGCACGGCCATCATGTGAACTGTAACCAATGTCAGTATCACTGTGAGAAGTGTCACCATGGGAATTACCAACATAGGCACTGTCATCATGAGCACTTTCAGAATGGGAACTGTCACCATGGGCCCTATCAACGTGAGGACTCTCACCATGGGAATGATCGCCATGGGCACTATCAGCATTAGAACTGTCACCGTGGTGACTGTCATGATGGAATATGTCACTGTGAGCACTGTCACGATAGGCAAAATCACGGTTTGCACTGTCCCCTTGGGCCCTGTCACAGTGAGCACTATTACTTTTACGGTGGTGTCCATGGGCACTGCCACCATGGACACTACCAAATTGAGCATTATCACCATTTGTACTCTCAGCGTGGTCATGGCCAACAAGTGCACTATCAATATGCTCACTATGACCGTGAGCACTGTCACTATGGGCACCTTAATCATGGGCACTATTACCGTGAGCACTATCACCATCGGCACTATCACTGTGATCACTGTCACCATAGACACTATCATGGTGAGCACATTTAACATGAGCATTGTAACAGTGAGCACTGTCACAATGGGTAATGCAGCCATGAACCCAGTCACCGTGAGCACTGTCAGCATGGGTTGTCACCTTGTGCACTGTCAGCTTGAGCACTGTCACCATGGGCACTATAACTATTTTTCAGTGCAACCATGTGCATTACAACCATGTGCACTGTCACCTTGGACACTATCACCATGAGCACTGTCACCATGAGTAGTGTCATCATGGGCAATGGCACAGCCACCATCTGCAATCTTACCATGGTCACTATCACTGTGAGCACTGTCACCAATGGAACTACCAACATGGGCACTGACATCATGAGCACTTTCACCATACGAACTGTCACCATGGGCACTATGAACGTGAGAACACTCACCATGGGCACTGTCACCATGAGCATTGTCACCATAGGCACTGTCACCGTGAGAACTGTCACCATGTGCAGGGTCAACAAGGGCACTATCACATGGAGCAGTATCACCATGTGTACTGTCACCATAGGCACTGTCACCATGGGCACGTTCACCAAGTACACTATCACTATGCTCACTATTACTCTGAACACTGTCAACATGGGCACTATCTCCGGGAGCATTATCAGCATCGGTACCGCAATCATGATTACTGTAACCATGGGTCATATTACCGTAAGCACGGATACTATGGGCACTGTCACCATGTGCACGGCCCCATCGGTACTCTCACCATGGGAACTGCCACCATGAGCACTGTTACAATGAGCACTGGCACCACGAGCACTGCCACCCAGGGCAGTGCCACCATGAGCACTGTCACCATAACTGTTGGTATGAGAATTGTAACCATGGGCCATTTCTCAATGAGTAATGTCACCATGTGTATTTTCACCTTGGGCACTCTCAACATAAACAGTATTACCATTAGCACTTTCACTGTGAGCACTGTCACCATGGGCACTGGCACAATGTCGTGTGTCACCATCAGCAATGTCACAATGGGAAATGTCACCGTGAGAAGTGTCACCATAGGCAATGTCACCATGGGCAATGTCACCATGGGAACTGCCATTTTGAGCACCCTCAACATGGGTGCTGCAACCATGAGTACTGTCACCATGAGTACTGTCACCATTGGCAGTATGACCATGTGCACTGTCACCATGGGCACTATCACCATGACAACTCTCAGCGTGAGCACTGTCACTGTGGGAACTGGCATTGTGTGCAATTCCACCATGGGCAATGTCACCATGGGCACTATCACTGCAAGCTCTGTCAATATGAGCACGTCTACATGAGCCCTGTCACCATGAGCAATGTCACCGTGAGAAGTGTCACTATAGGCAATGTCACCGTAGGCACTGTCACCATGGTCACTGCCACCACTGTCACTGTCATTTTGAGCACTGTAACCATGGGTACTGCAACCATGAGCACTGTCACCTTGAGCAGTGTCAACATGGGCACTCATACAGTGGGTGCTGTCACTGTGAGCACGGTCACCATGGGTACTGCCACCATGAGCAGTGTCTCTGTGAGTATTGTCAGCATGGGTTTTTACCGTGAGCACTGTCACCATGAGCCCTGTCACCATTTTTCAGTGCCACCATGTGCACTACAACCATGTGCACTCTCACCATGGGCACTATCACTGAGAACACTGTCACCGTAAGTACTGTCTTCATGGGCACTCTCACCAAGGTCACGGCCAACATGTGAACTGTAACCATTGTCAGTATCACTGTGAGAAGTGTCACCATGGGAATTACCAACATAGGAACTGTCATCATGAGCACATTCAAAATGGGAACTGTCACCATGGACACTATCACCGTGAGGACTCTCACCATGGGAATGATCGCCATGGGCACTAACACCTTGAGAATTATCACCATGAGTACTGTCACCATGGGTATTGTCATTATGGGCACTATCAGCATTAGAACTGTTACGGTGGTCACTGTCACGATGGAATTTGTCACTGTGAGCACTGTCACGATAGGCAAAGTCACGGTTTGCACTGTCCCCTTGGGCCCTGTCACAGTGAGCACTATCACTTTGCCAGTGGTGTCCATGGGCACTGCCACCATGGACACAACCAACTTGAGAATTATCACTATTTGTACTCTCAGCGTGGTCATGGTCAACAAGTGCACTACCACTATGCTCACTATGACCGTGAGCACTGTCACCATGGGCAACTTAACCATGGGCACTATCACCATGAGCACTATCACCATCGGCACTATCACTGGGATCACTATCACCATGGACACTATCATGGTGAGCACAGTTAACATGAGCATTGTAACAGTGAGCACTGTCACAATGGATAATGCAACCATGAGCCCAGTCACCGTGAGCACTGTCAGCATGGGTTGTCACCTTGTGCACTTTCAGCATGAGCACTGTCACCATGGGCACTATACATATTTTTCAGTGCCACCATTTGCATTACAACCATGTGCACTGTCACCTTGCACACTATCACCATGAACACTGTCACCATGAGTAGTGTCATCATGGGCAATGGCACAGCCACCATCTGCAATCTTACCATGGTCACTATCACAGTGAGCACTGTCACCAATGGAACTAACAACATGGGCACTGTCATCATGAGCACTTTCACCATACGAACTGTCACCATGGGCACGATGAACGTGAGAATGCTCACAATGGGCACTGTCACCATGAGCATTGTCATCATAGGCAATGTCACCGTGAGAACTATCATCATGCGCACTGTCCACAAGGGCACTATCACATTGAGCTGTAACACCATGTGTACTGTCATCTTGGGCACAGTCACCATGGGCACACTCACCAAGTACACTATCACTATGCTCACTATTACTCTGAACACTGTCACCATGGGCACCGTAACCATGGGCACTATCATCGGGAGCATTATCAGCATGGGCACAACAGGCGTGATAACTGTCACCATGGGTCATATCACCGTGAGCACGGTTGCCATTGGCTCTGTCACGATGGGCAATGCCCCATTGGTACTCTCACCATGGGAACTGCCACCATGAGCACTGTCACCATGAGCACTGACACCACGAGCACTGCCACCGAGGGCACTGCAACCATGAGCACTGTCACCATGAGAACTGTTACTATGAGAAATGTAACCATGGGCAATTTCTCGATGAGTACTCTCACCATGGGTATTTTCACCTTGGGCACTCTCAACGTAAACAGTATTACCATGAGCACTTTCACTGTGAGCCCTGTCACCATGGGCAGTGTCACAGTGCAGAGTGTCACCATGAGCCATGTCACCATGGGAAATGTCACCGTGAGAAGTGTCACCATAGGCAATGTCACTATGGGCAATGTCACCATGGGAAATGCCATTTTGAGCACTGTCACCATGGGTACTGCCACCATGAGTACTGTCACCATGGGTACTGTCACCATAGGCAGTATCACCATGTGCACTGTCACCATGGGCACAATCACCATGACAACTCTCAGCATGAGCACTGTCACTGTGGGCACTGGCATCGTGAGCAATTCCACCATGGGCAATGTCACCATGGGCACTATCACTGTGAGCACTCTCAACATGAGCAAGTCACCATGAGCCCTGTCACCATGGGCAATGTCACCGTGAGTAGTGTCAACATAGGCAATGTCATCGTGGGCACTGTCACCATGAGCACCACTGTCACTGTCATTTTGAGCACTGTCACCAAGGGCACTGCAACCATGAGCACTGTCACCATGAGCACTGTCACCATTGCGAGTATCACCATGTGCACTGTCACCATGGGCACTATCACAATGAGAACTGTCAGTGTGGGCACTGTCACTGTTGGCAAGGGCACCGTGGGCACATCACCATGGGCAAAGTCACCATGGGCACTATCACTGTGAGCACTGTCAACATGAGCACGTCACCATGGGCACTGTCAACATGTGTACTATCTCGAAGGGCAATGTCACCATGAGCATAGTCAGGATGGGCAATTACACCAGGAGCACTGTCACCAAAGGCACTATCACCATGAGCAATGTCACTGTGGGCCGTGTCACCAGGGGCACTATCACCATGGTTAATGTTATCATTGGCACTTTCCCCGTGAGTACTGTAACCCTGGGCACGGTCATCATGGCACGGTCACCGTGAGCACTATCTCCATGAGCACAGCCACTGTGAACACCATCACCATAATCACTGGCCTCATCGGTACTGTCACCATGAGCACTGCCACAATGAGCACTGTCAGCATGGGCACTGTCACAATGCGGAGTGTCACCATGAGCCATATCACCATGGGAAATGTCACTGTGAGAAGTGTCACCATAGGCAATGTCACCATGGGCAATGTCACCATGGGAAATGCCATTTTGAGCACTGTCACCATGGGTACTGCCACCATTAGTACTGTCACCATGAGTACTGTAACCATTGGCAGTATGACCATGTGCACTTTCACGATGGGCACTATCACCATGACAACTCTCAGCGTGAGCACTGTCACTGTGGGAACTGTCATTGTGTGCAATTCCACCATGGGCAATGTGACCATGGGCACTATCACTGTGAGCACTGTCAATATGAGCACGTCTACATGAGCCCTGTCACCATGAGCAATGTCACCGTGAGAAGTGTCACTATAGGCAGTGTCACCGTAGGCACTGTCACCATGGTCACTGCCACCACTGTCACTGTCATTTTGAGCACTGTCACCATGGGTACTGCAACCATGAGCACTGTCACCATGAGCACTGTCACCATTGCGAGTATCACCATGTGCACTGTCACCATGGGCACTATCACAATGAGAACTGTCAGTGTGGGCACTGTCACTGTTGGCAAGGGCACCGTGGGCACTTCCACCATGGGCAATGTCACCATGGGCACTATCACTGTGAGCACTGTAAACATGAGCACGTCACCATGGGCACTGTCAACATGGGTACTATCTCGAAGGGCAATGTCACCATGAGCATTGTCAGGATGGGCAATTTCACCAGGAGCACTGTCACCAAAGGCACTATCACCATGATCAATGTCACTGTGGGCCGTGTCACCAGAGGCACTATCACCATGGTTAATGTTATCATTGGCACTTTCCCCGTGAGCATTGTCACCCTGGGCACTGTCATCATGGGCACGGTCACTGTGAGCACTATCTCCATGAGCACAGCCACTGTGAACACCATCACCATAATCACTGGCCTCATCGGTACTGTCACCATGAGCACTGCCACAATGAGCACTGTCAGCATGGGCACTACCCCCATGAGCACTGTCACTATGAGAACTGCTACCATGGGTATTTTCGCCATGAGTACTGTCACCCTGTGTATTGTCACCATTTGCACTGTCACCATGAGGACTATTACCGTGAGCACTATCAAAGTGAGATCTCTCACCATGGTCACTGTCACCATGGCACCTTGCACAATGGGGAATGTCAAAATGAGTGCTGTCACCATTGCCACTATCACCGTGAGCCTTCTCACTGTGGTCAGTGTCACCATGGGCACTGTCACCATGAGCACTGTAAGCATAGGCAATGTCACCGTGGTCAGTGTCACCATGAGCACTGTCACCATGGGCACGTTCACCAAGTACACTATCACTATGCTCACTATTACTCTGAACACTCTCAACATGGGCACTATCTCCGGGAGCATTATCAGCATCGGTACCGCAATCATGATTACTGTAACCATGGGTCATATTACCGTAAGCACAGATACTATGGGCACTGTCACCATGTGCACGGCCCCATCGGTACTCTCACCATGGGAACTGCCACCATGAGCACTGTTACCATGAGCACTGGCACCACGAGCACTGCCACCCAGGGCAGTGCCACCATGAGCACTGTCACCATAACTGTTGTTATGAGAATTGTAACCATGGGCCATTTCTCAATGAGTAATGTCACCATGTGTATTTTCACCTTGGGCACTCTCAACATAAACAGTATTACCATTAGCACTTTCACTGTGAGCACTGTCACCATGGGCACTGGCACAATGTCGTGTGTCACCATGAGCAATGTCACAATGGGAAATGTCACCGTGAGAAGTGTCACCATAGGCAATGTCACCATGGGCAATGTCACCATGGGAACTGCCATTTTGAGCACTGTCACCATGGGTGCTGCAACCATGAGTACTGTCACCATGAGTACTGTCACCATTGGCAGTATGACCATGTGCACTGTCACCATGGGCACTATCACCATGACAACTCTCAGCGTGAGCACTGTCACTGTGGGAACTGGCATTGTGTGCAATTCCACCATGGGCAATGTCACCATGGGCACTATCACTGCAAGCTCTGTCAATATGAGCACGTCTACATGAGCCCTGTCACCATGAGCAATGTCACCGTGAGAAGTGTCACTATAGGCAATGTCACCGTAGGCACTGTCACCATGGTCACTGCCACCACTGTCACTGTCATTTTGAGCACTGTAACCATGGGTACTGCAACCATGAGCACTGTCACCATGAGCAGTGTCAACATGGGCACTCATACAGTGGGCGCTGACACTGTGAGCACGGTCACCATGGGTACTACCACCATGAGCAGTGTCTCTGTGAGTATTGTCAGCATGGGTTTTTACCGTGAGCACTGTCACCATGAGCCCTGTCACCATTTTTCAGTGCCACCATGTGCACTACCACCATGTGCACTCTCACCATGGGCACTATCAACGAGAACACTGTCACCGTAAGTACTGTCTTCATGGGCACTGTCACCAAGGGCACGGCCAACTTGTGAACTTAACCATTGTCAGTATCACTGTTAGAAGTGTCACCATGGGAATTACCACCATAGGCACTGTCATCATGAGCACTTTCAGAATGGGAACTGTCACCATGGGCACTATCACCGTGAGGACTCTCACCATGGGAATTATCGCCATGGGCACTATCAGCATTAGAACTGTCACCGTGGTCACTGTCACGATGGAATTTGTCACTGTGAGCACTGTCACGATAGGCAAAGTCACGGTTTGCTCTGTCCCCTTGGGCCCTGTCACAGTGAGCACTATCACTTTGACAGTGCTGTCCATGGGCACTGCCACCATGGACACTACCAACTTGAGAATTATCACCATTTGTACTCTCAGCGTGGTCATCGTCAAAAAGTGCACTATCACTATGCTCACTATGACCGTGAGCTCTGTCACCATAGGCACTATCACTGTGATCACTATCACCATGGACACTATCATGGTGAGCACAGTTAACATGAGCATTGTAACTGTGAGCACTGTCACAATGGGTAATGCAACCCTGAGTCCAGTCACCGTGAGCACTGTCAGCATGGGTTGTCACCTTGTGCACTGTCAGCATGAGCACTGTCACCATGGGCACTATAACTATTTTTCAGTACCGCCATATGCATTACAAACATGTGCACTGTCACCTTGTTCACAAACACCATGAGCACTGTCACCATGAGTACTGTCATCATGGGCAATGGCACAGCCAACATCTGCAATCTTACCATGGACACTATCACTGTGAGCTCTGTCACCAATGGAACTACCAACATGGGCACTGTCATCATGAGCACTTTCACCATACGAACTGTCACCATGGGCACGATGAACGTGAGAACGGTCACCATGGGCACTGTCACCATGAGCATTGTCACCATAGGCACTCTCACCGTGAGAACTGTCACCATGCGCAGGTTCAACAAGGGCACTATCACATGGAGCATTATCACCATGTGTACTGTCACCATAGGCACTGTCACCATGGGCACACTCACCAAGTACACTATCACTATGCTCACTATTACTCTGAACACTGTCACCATGGGCACCTTAACCATGGGCACTAATTCCGGGAGCATTATCAGCATCGGTACCACAATCATGATAACTGTAACCATGGGTCATATAACCGTAAGCACGGTTACCATGGGCAATGTCACCATGGGAAATGCCATTTTGAGCACTGTCACCATGGGTACTGCCACCATGAGCACTGTCACCATGAGCCCTGACACCACGAGCAGTGCCACCCAGGGCAGTACCACCATGAGCACTGTCACCATAACTGTTGCTATGAGAATTGTAACCATGGGCAATTTCTCAATGAATAATGTCACCATGTGTATTTTCACCTTGGGCACTCGCAACGTAAACAGTATTACCATTAGCACTTTCACTGTGAGCACTGTCACCATGGGCACTGGCACAATGCGGTGTGTCACCGTGAGCCATGTCACCATGGGAAATGTCACCGTGAGAAGTGTCACCATAGGCAATGTCACCATGGGCAATGTCACCATGGGAAATGCCATTTTTTAGCACTGTCACCATGGGTACTGAAACCATGAGTACTGTCACCATTGGCAGTATGACCATGTGCACTGTCACCATGGGCACTATCACCATAACAACTCTCAGCGTGAGCACTGTCACTGTGGGAACTGGCATTGTGTGCAATTCCACCATGGGCAATGTCACCATGGGCACTATCACTGCAAGCACTGTCAATATGAGCACGTCAACATGAGCCCTGTCACCATGAGCAATGCCACCGTGAGAAGTGTCACTATAGGCAATGTCACCGTAGGCCCTGTCAACATGATCACTGCCACCACTGTCACTGTCATTTTGAGCACTGTAACCATGGGTACTGCAACCATTAGCACTGTCACCATGAGCAGTGTCAACATTGCCACTCATACAGTGGGCGTTGTCACTGTGAGCACGGTCACCATGGGTACTGCCACCATGAGCAGTGTCTCTGTGAGTACTGTCAGCATGGGCTTTTACCGTGAGCACTGTCACCATGAGCAATGTCACCATTTTTCCGTGCCACCATGTGCACTACAACCATGTGCACTCTCACCATGGGCACTATCACCGAGAACACTGTCACCGTAAGTACTGTCTTCATGGGCACTGTCACCAAGGGCACGGCCAACATGTGAACTGTAACCATTGTCAGTATCACTGTGAGAAGTGTCACCATGGGAATTACCAACATAGGAACTGTCATCATGAGCACATTCAAAATGGGAACTGTCACCATGGACACTATCACCGTGAGGACTCTCATCATGGGAATGATCGCCATGGGCACTAACACCTTGAGAATTATCACCATGAGTACTGTCACCATGGGTATTGTCACTATGGGCACTATCAGCATTAGAACTGTTACGGTGGTCACTGTCACGATGGAATTTGTCACTGTGAGCACTGTCACGATAGGCAAAGTCACGGTTTGCACTGTCCCCTTGGGCCCTGTCACAGTGAGCACTATGATTTTGATGGTGGTGGCCATGGGCAGTGCCACCATGGACACAACCAACTTGAGAATTATCACTATTTGTACTCTCAGCGTGGTCATGGTCAACAAGTGCACTACCAATATGCTCACTTTTACTGTGAGCACTGTCACCATGGGCAACTTAACCATGGGCACTATCACCATGAGCACTATCACCATCGGCACTATCACTGTGGTCACTATCACCATGGACAGTATCATGGTGAGCACAGTTAACATGAGCATTGTAACAGTGAGCACTGTCACAATGTGTCTTGCAACCATGAGCCCAGTCACCGTGAGCACTGTCAGCATGGGTTGTCACCTTGTGCATTGTCAGCATGAGCACTGTCACCATGGGCACTATAACTATTTTTCAGTGCCACCATGTGCATTACAACCATGTGCACTGTCACCTTGCACACTATCACCATGAGCACTGTCACCATGAGTACTGTCATCATGGGCAATGGCACAGCCACCATCTGCAATCTTACCATGGTCACTATCACTGTGAGCACTGTCACCAATGGAACTACCAACATGGGCACTGTCATCATGAGCACTTTCACCATACGAACTGTCACCATGGGCACGATGAACGTGAGAACGGTCACCATGGGCACTGTCACCATGAGCATTGTCATCATAGGCAATGTCACCGTGAGAACTATCATCATGCGCACTGTCCACAAGGGCACTACCACATTGAGCTGTAACACCATGTTGACTATCATCTTGGGCACAGTCCCCATGGGCACACTCACCAAGTACACTATCACTATGCTCACTATTACTCTGAACACTGTCCCCATGGGCACAGTAACCATGGGCACTATCACCGGGAGCATTATCAGCATCGGCACAACAGGCATGATAACTGTCACCATGGGTCATAACACCGTGAGCACGGCTGCCATGGGCACTGTCACGATGGGCAATGCCTCATTGGTACTCTCACCATGGGAACTGCCACTGTGCTGCCATGAGCACTTTCACTGTGAGCACTGTCACCATGGGCACTGTCACAGTGCGGAGTGTCACCATGAGCCATGTCACCATGGGAAATGTCACCGTGAAAAGTGTCACCATAGGCAATGTCACCATGGGCAATGTCACCATGGGAAATGCCATTTTGAGCACTGTCACCATGGGTACTGCCACCATGAGTACTGTCACCATGAGCACTGACACCACGAGCGGTGCCACCCAGGGCAGTACCACCATGAGCACTGTCACCATAACTGTTGCTATGAGAATTGTAACCATGGGCAATTTCTCAATGAGTAATGTCACCATGTGTATTTTGACCTTGGCATCGTGAGGAATTCCACCATGGGCAATGTCACCATGGGCACTATCACTGTGAGGACTCTCAACATGAGCACGTCAACATAAGCCCTGTCACCATGGGCAATGTCACCATGAGAAGTGTCACCATAGGCAATGTCATCGGGGGCACTGTCACCATGATCACTGCCACCACTGTCACTGTCATTTTGAGCACTGTCACCAAGGGCACTGCAACCATGAGCACTGTCACCATGAGCACGGTCACCATTGCGAGTATCACCATGTGCACTGTCACCATGGGCACTATCACAATGAGAACTGTCAGCGTGGGCACTGTCACTGTTGGCAAGGGCACCGTGGGCACATCCACCATGGGCAAAGTCACCATGGGCACTATCACTGTGAGCACTGTCAACATGAGCACGTCACCATGGGCACTGTCAACATGTGTACTATCTCGTAGGGCAATGTCACCATGAGCATAGTCAGGATGGGCAATTACACCAGGAGCACTGTCACCAAAGGCACTATCACCATGAGCAATGTCACTGTGGGCCGTGTCACCAGGGGCACTATCACCATGGTTAATGTTATCATTGGCACTTTCCCGTGAGCACTGTCACCCTGGGCACTGTCATCATGGCACGGTCACCGTGAGCACTATCTCCATGAGCACAGCCACTGTGAACACCATCACCATAATCACTGGCCTCATCGGTACTGTCACCATGAGCACTGCCACAATGAGCACTGTCAGCATGGGCACTGTCACAATGCGGAGTGTCACCATGAGCCATATCACCATGGGAAATGTCACTGTGAGAAGTGTCACCATAGGCAATGTCACCATGGGCAATGTCACCATGGGAAATGCCATTTTGAGCACTGTCACCATGGGTACTGCCACCATTAGTACTGTCACCATGAGTACTGTAACCATTGGCAGTATGACCATGTGCACTTTCACGATGGGCACTATCACCATGACAACTCTCAGAGTGAGCACTGTCACTGTGGGAACTGGCATTGTGTGCAATTCCACCGTGGGCAATGTGACCATGGGCACTATCACTGTGAGCACTGTCAATATGAGCACGTCTACATGAGCCCTGTCACCATGAGCAATGTCACCGTGAGAAGTGTCACTATAGGCAATGTCACCGTAGGCACTGTCACCATGGTCACTGCCACCACTGTCACTGTCATTTTGAGCACTGTCACCATGGGTACTGCAACCATGAGCACTGTCACCATGAGCACTGTCACCATTGCGAGTATCACCATGTGCACTGTCACCATGGGCACTATCACAATGAGAACTGTCAGTGTGGGCACTGTCACTGTTGGCAAGGGCACCGTGGTCACTTCCACCATGGGCAATGTCACCATGGGCACTATCACTGTGAGCACTGTCAACATGAGCACGTCACCATGGGCACTGTCAACATGGGTACTATCTCGAAGGGCAATGTCACCATGAGCATTGTCAGGATGGGCAATTTCACCAGGAGCACTGTCACCAAAGGCACTATCACCATGAGCAATGTCACTGTGGGCCGTGTCACCAGAGGCACTATCACCATGGTTAATGTTATCATTGGCACATTCCACGTGAGCATTGTCACCCTGGGCACTGTCATCATGGGCACAGTCACCGTGAGCACTATCTCCATGAGCACAGCCACTGTGAACACCATCACCATAATCACTGGCCTCATCGGTACTGTCACCATGAGCACTGCCACAATGAGCACTGTCAGCATGGGCACTACCCCCATGAGCACTGTCACTATGAGAACTGCTACCATGGGTATTTTCGCCATGAGTACTGTCACCCTGTGTATTGTCACCATTTGCACTGTCACCATGAGGACTATTACCGTGAGCACTATCAAAGTGAGATCTCTCACCATGGTCACTGTCACCATGGCACCTTGCACAATGGGGAATGTCAAAATGAGTGCTGTCACCATTGCCACTATCACCGTGAGCCTTCTCACTGTGGTCAGTGTCACCATGGGCACTGTCACCATGAGCATTGTCAGCATAGGCAATGTCACCGTGGTCAGTGTCACCATGAGCACTGTCAACATGGGCACTCATACAGTGGGCACTGTCACTGTGAGCACTGTCACCATGGGTACGGTCACCATGAGCAGTGTCTCTGTGAGTACTGTCAGCATGGGTTTTTACCGTGAGCACTGTCACCATGAGCCTTGTCACAATTTTTCAGTGCCACCATGTGCACAACCACCATGTGCACTCTCTCCATGGGCACTCTCACAGAGAACACTATCTCCATAAGAACTGTCTTCCTGGGCACTGTCACCAAGGGCACGGCCATCATGTGAACTGTAACCAATGTCAGTATCACTGTGAGAAGTGTCACCATGGGAATTACCAACATAGGCACTGTCATCATGAGCACTTTCAGAATGGGAACTGTCACCATGGGCCCTATCAACGTGAGGACTCTCACCATGGGAATGATCGCCATGGGCACTATCAGCATTAGAACTGTCACCGTGGTGACTGTCATGATGGAATTTGTCACTGTGAGCACTGTCACGATAGGCAAAATCACGGTTTGCACTGTCCCCTTGGGCCCTGTCACAGTGAGCACTATCACTTTGACGGTGGTGTCCATGGGCACTGCCACCATGGACACTACCAAATTGAGAATTATCACCATTTGTACTCTCAGCGTGGTCATGGCCAACAAGTGCACTATCAATATGCTCACTATGACCGTGAGCACTGTCACTATGGGCACCTTAATCATGGGCACTATTACCGTGAGCACTATCACCATCGGCACTATCACTGTGATCACTGTCACCATAGACACTATCATGGTGAGCACATTTAACATGAGCATTGTAACAGTGAGCACTGTCACAATGGGTAATGCAGCCATGAACCCAGTCACCGTGAGCACTGTCAGCATGGGTTGTCACCTTGTGCACTGTCAGCTTGAGCACTGTCACCATGGGCACTATAACTATTTTTCAGTGCAACCATGTGCATTACAACCATGTGCACTGTCACCTTGGACACTATCACCATGAGCACTGTCACCATGAGTAGTGTCATCATGGGCAATGGCACAGCCACCATCTGCAATCTTACCATGGTCACTATCACTGTGAGCACTGTCACCAATGGAACTACCAACATGGGCACTGACATCATGAGCACTTTCACCATACGAACTGTCACCATGGGCACTATGAACGTGAGAACACTCACCATGGGCACTGTCACCATGAGCATTGTCACCATAGGCACTGTCACCGTGAGAACTGTCACCATGTGCAGGGTCAACAAGGGCACTATCACATGGAGCAGTATCAACATGTGTACTGTCACCATAGGCACTGTCACCATGGGCACGTTCACCAAGTACACTATCACTATGCTCACTATTACTCTGAACACTCTCAACATGGGCACTATCTCCGGGAGCATTATCAGCATCGGTACCGCAATCATGATTACTGTAACCATGGGTCATATTACCGTAAGCACGGATACTATGGGCACTGTCACCATGTGCACGGCCCCATCGGTACTCTCACCATGGGAACTGCCACCATGAGCACTGTTACAATGAGCACTGGCACCACGAGCACTGCCACCCAGGGCAGTGCCACCATGAGCACTGTCACCATAACTGTTGGTATCAGAATTGTAACCATGGTCCATTTCTCAATGAGTAATGTCACCATGTGTATTTTCACCTTGGGCACTCTCAACATAAACAGTATTACCTTTAGCACTTTCACTGTGAGCACTGTCACCATGGGCACTGGCACAATGTCGTGTGTCACCATGAGCAATGTCACAATGGGAAATGTCACCGTGAGAAGTGTCACCATAGGCAATGTCACCATGGGCAATGTCACCATGGGAACAGCCATTTTGAGCACTGTCACCATGGGTGCTGCAACCATGAGTACTGTCACCATGAGTACTGTCACCATTGGCAGTATGACCATGTGCACTGTCACCATGGGCACTATCACCATGACAACTCTCAGCGTGAGCACTGTCACTGTGGGAACTGGCATTGTGTGCAATTCCACCATGGGCAATGTCACCATGGGCACTATCACTGCAAGCTCTGTCAATATGAGCACGTCTACATGAGCCCTGTCACCATGAGCAATGTCACCGTGAGAAGTGTCACTATAGGCAATGTCACCGTAGGCACTGTCACCATGGTCACTGCCACCACTGTCACTGTCATTTTGAGCACTGTAACCATGGGTACTGCAACCATGAGCACTGTCACCATGAGCAGTGTCAACATGGGCACTCATACAGTGGGCGCTGACACTGTGAGCACGGTCACCATGGGTACTGCCACCATGAGCAGTGTCTCTGTGAGTATTGTCAGCATGGGTTTTTACCGTGAGCACTGTCACCATGAGCCCTGTCACCATTTTTCAGTGCCACCATGTGCACTACAACCATGTGCACTCTCACCATGGGCACTATCACTGAGAACACTGTCACCGTAAGTACTGTCTTCATGGGCACTGTCACCAAGGGCACGGCCAACATGTGAACTGTAACCATTGTCAGTATCACTGTGAGAAGTGTCACCATGGGAATTACCAACATAGGAACTGTCATCATGAGCACATTCAAAATGGGAACTGTGACCATGGACACTATCACCGTGAGGACTCTCACCATGGGAATGATCGCCATGGGCACTAACACCTTGAGAATTATCACCATGAGTACTGTCACCATGGGTATTGTC
Source organism: Mesoplodon mirus (assembly GCF_964341445.2). Lineage (NCBI taxonomy): Eukaryota > Metazoa > Chordata > Mammalia > Artiodactyla > Ziphiidae > Mesoplodon > Mesoplodon mirus. The sequence goes on along the minus strand of NC_138976.1, from coordinate 126,905,123 downwards.
ATTATGGGCACTATCAGCATTAGAACTGTTACGGTGGTCACTGTCACGATGGAATTTGTCACTGTGAGCACTGTCACGATAGGCAAAGTCACGGTTTGCACTGTCCCCTTGGGCCCTGTCACAGTGAGCACTATCACTTTGCCGGTGGTGTCCATGGGCACTGCCACCATGGACACAACCAACTTGAGAATTATCACTATTTGTACTCTCAGCGTGGTCATGGTCAACAAGTGCACTACCACTATGCTCACTATGACCGTGAGCACTGTCACCATGGGCAACTTAACCATGGGCACTATCACCATGAGCACTATCACCATCGGCACTATCACTGGGATCACTATCACCATGGACACTATCATGGTGAGCACAGTTAACATGAGCATTGTAACAGTGAGCACTGTCACAATGGATAATGCAACCATGAGCCCAGTCACCGTGAGCACTGTCAGCATGGGTTGTCACCTTGTGCATTGTCAGCATGAGCACTGTCACCATGGGCACTATAACTATTTTTCAGTGCCACCATGTGCATTACAACCATGTGCACTGTCACCTTGCACACTATCACCATGAGCACTGTCACCATGAGTACTGTCATCATGGGCAATGGCACAGCCACCATCTGCAATCTTACCATGGTCACTATCACTGTGAGCACTGTCACCAATGGAACTACCAACATGGGCACTGTCATCATGAGCACTTTCACCATACGAACTGTCACCATGGGCACGATGAACGTGAGAACGGTCACCATGGGCACTGTCACCATGAGCATTGTCATCATAGGCAATGTCACCGTGAGAACTATCATCATGCGCACTGTCCACAAGGGCACTACCACATTGAGCTGTAACACCATGTTTACTATCATCTTGGGCACAGTCCCCATGGGCACACTCACCAAGTACACTATCACTATGCTCACTATTACTCTGAACACTGTCCCCATGGGCACAGTAACCATGGGCACTATCACCGGGAGCATTATCAGCATCGGCACAACAGGCATGATAACTGTCACCATGGGTCATAACACCGTGAGCACGGCTGCCATGGGCACTGTCACGATGGGCAATGCCTCATTGGTACTCTCACCATGGGAACTGCCACTGTGCTGCCATGAGCACTTTCACTGTGAGCACTGTCACCATGGGCACTGTCACAGTGCGGAGTGTCACCATGAGCCATGTCACCATGGGAAATGTCACCGTGAAAAGTGTCACCATAGGCAATGTCACCATGGGCAATGTCACCATGGGAAATGCCATTTTGAGCACTGTCACCATGGGTACTGCCACCATGAGTACTGTCACCATGAGCACTGACACCACGAGCGGTGCCACCCAGGGCAGTACCACCATGAGCACTGTCACCATAACTGTTGCTATGAGAATTGTAACCATGGGCAATTTCTCAATGAGTAATGTCACCATGTGTATTTTGACCTTGGCATCGTGAGGAATTCCACCATGGGCAATGTCACCATGGGCACTATCACTGTGAGGACTCTCAACATGAGCACGTCAACATAAGCCCTGTCACCATGGGCAATGTCACCATGAGAAGTGTCACCATAGGCAATGTCATCGGGGGCACTGTCACCATGATCACTGCCACCACTGTCACTGTCATTTTGAGCACTGTCACCAAGGGCACTGCAACCATGAGCACTGTCACCATGAGCACGGTCACCATTGCGAGTATCACCATGTGCACTGTCACCATGGGCACTATCACAATGAGAACTGTCAGCGTGGGCACTGTCACTGTTGGCAAGGGCACCGTGGGCACATCCACCATGGGCAAAGTCACCATGGGCACTATCACTGTGAGCACTGTCAACATGAGCACGTCACCATGGGCACTGTCAACATGTGTACTATCTCGTAGGGCAATGTCACCATGAGCATAGTCAGGATGGGCAATTACACCAGGAGCACTGTCACCAAAGGCACTATCACCATGAGCAATGTCACTGTGGGCCGTGTCACCAGGGGCACTATCACCATGGTTAATGTTATCATTGGCACTTTCCCGTGAGCACTGTCACCCTGGGCACTGTCATCATGGCACGGTCACCGTGAGCACTATCTCCATGAGCACAGCCACTGTGAACACCATCACCATAATCACTGGCCTCATCGGTACTGTCACCATGAGCACTGCCACAATGAGCACTGTCAGCATGGGCACTGTCACAATGCGGAGTGTCACCATGAGCCATATCACCATGGGAAATGTCACTGTGAGAAGTGTCACCATAGGCAATGTCACCATGGGCAATGTCACCATGGGAAATGCCATTTTGAGCACTGTCACCATGGGTACTGCCACCATTAGTACTGTCACCATGAGTACTGTAACCATTGGCAGTATGACCATGTGCACTTTCACGATGGGCACTATCACCATGACAACTCTCAGAGTGAGCACTGTCACTGTGGGAACTGGCATTGTGTGCAATTCCACCGTGGGCAATGTGACCATGGGCACTATCACTGTGAGCACTGTCAATATGAGCACGTCTACATGAGCCCTGTCACCATGAGCAATGTCACCGTGAGAAGTGTCACTATAGGCAATGTCACCGTAGGCACTGTCACCATGGTCACTGCCACCACTGTCACTGTCATTTTGAGCACTGTCACCATGGGTACTGCAACCATGAGCACTGTCACCATGAGCACTGTCACCATTGCGAGTATCACCATGTGCACTGTCACCATGGGCACTATCACAATGAGAACTGTCAGTGTGGGCACTGTCACTGTTGGCAAGGGCACCGTGGTCACTTCCACCATGGGCAATGTCACCATGGGCACTATCACTGTGAGCACTGTCAACATGAGCACGTCACCATGGGCACTGTCAACATGGGTACTATCTCGAAGGGCAATGTCACCATGAGCATTGTCAGGATGGGCAATTTCACCAGGAGCACTGTCACCAAAGGCACTATCACCATGAGCAATGTCACTGTGGGCCGTGTCACCAGAGGCACTATCACCATGGTTAATGTTATCATTGGCACATTCCACGTGAGCATTGTCACCCTGGGCACTGTCATCATGGGCACGGTCACCGTGAGCACTATCTCCATGAGCACAGCCACTGTGAACACCATCACCATAATCACTGGCCTCATCGGTACTGTCACCATGAGCACTGCCACAATGAGCACTGTCAGCATGGGCACTACCCCCATGAGCACTGTCACTATGAGAACTGCTACCATGGGTATTTTCGCCATGAGTACTGTCACCCTGTGTATTGTCACCATTTGCACTGTCACCATGAGGACTATTACCGTGAGCACTATCAAAGTGAGATCTCTCACCATGGTCACTGTCACCATGGCACCTTGCACAATGGGGAATGTCAAAATGAGTGCTGTCACCATTGCCACTATCACCGTGAGCCTTCTCACTGTGGTCAGTGTCACCATGGGCACTGTCACCATGAGCATTGTCAGCATAGGCAATGTCACCGTGGTCAGTGTCACCATGAGCACTGTCAACATGGGCACTCATACAGTGGGCACTGTCACTGTGAGCACTGTCACCATGGGTACGGTCACCATGAGCAGTGTCTCTGTGAGTACTGTCAGCATGGGTTTTTACCGTGAGCACTGTCACCATGAGCCTTGTCACAATTTTTCAGTGCCACCATGTGCACAACCACCATGTGCACTCTCTCCATGGGCACTCTCACAGAGAACACTATCTCCATAAGAACTGTCTTCCTGGGCACTGTCACCAAGGGCACGGCCATCATGTGAACTGTAACCAATGTCAGTATCACTGTGAGAAGTGTCACCATGGGAATTACCAACATAGGCACTGTCATCATGAGCACTTTCAGAATGGGAACTGTCACCATGGGCCCTATCAACGTGAGGACTCTCACCATGGGAATGATCGCCATGGGCACTATCAGCATTAGAACTGTCACCGTGGTGACTGTCATGATGGAATTTGTCACTGTGAGCACTGTCACGATAGGCAAAATCACGGTTTGCACTGTCCCCTTGGGCCCTGTCACAGTGAGCACTATCACTTTGACGGTGGTGTCCATGGGCACTGCCACCATGGACACTACCAAATTGAGAATTATCACCATTTGTACTCTCAGCGTGGTCATGGCCAACAAGTGCACTATCAATATGCTCACTATGACCGTGAGCACTGTCACTATGGGCACCTTAATCATGGGCACTATTACCGTGAGCACTATCACCATCGGCACTATCACTGTGATCACTGTCACCATAGACACTATCATGGTGAGCACATTTAACATGAGCATTGTAACAGTGAGCACTGTCACAATGGGTAATGCAGCCATGAACCCAGTCACCGTGAGCACTGTCAGCATGGGTTGTCACCTTGTGCACTGTCAGCTTGAGCACTGTCACCATGGGCACTATAACTATTTTTCAGTGCAACCATGTGCATTACAACCATGTGCACTGTCACCTTGGACACTATCACCATGAGCACTGTCAACATTAGTAGTGTCCTCATGGGCAATGGCACAGCCACCATCTGCAATCTTACCATGGTCACTATCACTGTGAGCACTGTCACCAATGGAACTACCAACATGGGCACTGACATCATGAGCACTTTCACCATACGAACTGTCACCATGGGCACTATGAACGTGAGAACACTCACCATGGGCACTGTCACCATGAGCATTGTCACCATAGGCACTGTCACCGTGAGAACTGTCACCATGTGCAGGGTCAACAAGGGCACTATCACATGGAGCAGTATCAACATGTGTACTGTCACCATAGGCACTGTCACCATGGGCACGTTCACCAAGTACACTATCACTATGCTCACTATTACTCTGAACACTCTCAACATGGGCACTATCTCCGGGAGCATTATCAGCATCGGTACCGCAATCATGATTACTGTAACCATGGGTCATATTACCGTAAGCACGGATACTATGGGCACTGTCACCATGTGCACGGCCCCATCGGTACTCTCACCATGGGAACTGCCACCATGAGCACTGTTACCATGAGCACTGGCACCACGAGCACTGCCACCCAGGGCAGTGCCACCATGAGCACTGTCACCATAACTGTTGGTATCAGAATTGTAACCATGGTCCATTTCTCAATGAGTAATGTCACCATGTGTATTTTCACCTTGGGCACTCTCAACATAAACAGTATTACCTTTAGCACTTTCACTGTGAGCACTGTCACCATGGGCACTGGCACAATGTCGTGTGTCACCATGAGCAATGTCACAATGGGAAATGTCACCGTGAGAAGTGTCACCATAGGCAATGTCACCATGGGCAATGTCACCATGGGAACAGCCATTTTGAGCACTGTCACCATGGGTGCTGCAACCATGAGTACTGTCACCATGAGTACTGTCACCATTGGCAGTATGACCATGTGCACTGTCACCATGGGCACTATCACCATGACAACTCTCAGCGTGAGCACTGTCACTGTGGGAACTGGCATTGTGTGCAATTCCACCATGGGCAATGTCACCATGGGCACTATCACTGCAAGCTCTGTCAATATGAGCACGTCTACATGAGCCCTGTCACCATGAGCAATGTCACCGTGAGAAGTGTCACTATAGGCAATGTCACCGTAGGCACTGTCACCATGGTCACTGCCACCACTGTCACTGTCATTTTGAGCACTGTAACCATGGGTACTGCAACCATGAGCACTGTCACCATGAGCAGTGTCAACATGGGCACTCATACAGTGGGCGCTGTCACTGTGAGCACGGTCACCATGGGTACTGCCACCATGAGCAGTGTCTCTGTGAGTATTGTCAGCATGGGTTTTTACCGTGAGCACTGTCACCATGAGCCCTGTCACCATTTTTCAGTGCCACCATGTGCACTACAACCATGTGCACTCTCACCATGGGCACTATCACTGAGAACACTGTCACCGTAAGTACTGTCTTCATGGGCACTGTCACCAAGGGCACGGCCAACATGTGAACTGTAACCATTGTCAGTATCACTGTGAGAAGTGTCACCATGGGAATTACCAACATAGGAACTGTCATCATGAGCACATTCAAAATGGGAACTGTGACCATGGACACTATCACCGTGAGGACTCTCACCATGGGAATGATCGCCATGGGCACTAACACCTTGAGAATTATCACCATGAGTACTGTCACCATGGGTATTGTCATTATGGGCACTATCAGCATTAGAACTGTTACGGTGGTCACTGTCACGATGGAATTTGTCACTGTGAGCACTGTCACGATAGGCAAAGTCACGGTTTGCACTGTCCCCTTGGGCCCTGTCACAGTGAGCACTATCACTTTGCCGGTGGTGTCCATGGGCACTGCCACCATGGACACAACCAACTTGAGAATTATCACTATTTGTACTCTCAGCGTGGTCATGGTCAACAAGTGCACTACCACTATGCTCACTATGACCGTGAGCACTGTCACCATGGGCAACTTAACCATGGGCACTATCACCATGAGCACTATCACCATCGGCACTATCACTGGGATCACTATCACCATGGACACTATCATGGTGAGCACAGTTAACATGAGCATTGTAACAGTGAGCACTGTCACAATGGATAATGCAACCATGAGCCCAGTCACCGTGAGCACTGTCAGCATGGGTTGTCACCTTGTGCACTTTCAGCATGAGCACTGTCACCATGGGCACTATACATATTTTTCAGTGCCACCATTTGCATTACAACCATGTGCACTGTCACCTTGCACACTATCACCATGAACACTGTCACCATGAGTAGTGTCATCATGGGCAATGGCACAGCCACCATCTGCAATCTTACCATGGTCACTATCACAGTGAGCACTGTCACCAATGGAACTACCAACATGGGCACTGTCATCATGAGCACTTTCACCATACGAACTGTCACCATGGGCACGATGAACGTGAAAATGCTCACAATGGGCACTGTCACCATGAGCATTGTCATCATAGGCACTGTCACCGTGAGAACTATCATCATGCACACTGTCCACAAGGGCACTATCACATTGAGCTGTAACACCATGTGTACTGTCATCTTGGGCACAGTCACCATGGGCACACTCACCAAGTACACTATCACTATGCTCACTATTACTCTGAACACTGTCACCTTGGGCACCGTAACCATGGGCACTATCATCGGGAGCATTATCAGCATTGGCACAACAGGCGTGATAACTGTCACCATGGGTCATATCACCGTGAGCACGGTTGCCATGGGCTCTGTCACGATGGGCAATGCCCCATTGGTACTCTCACCATGGGAACTGCCACCATGAGCACTGTCACCATGAGCACTGACACCACGAGCACTGCCACCGAGGGCACTGCAACCATGAGCACTGTCACCATGTGAACTGTTACTATGAGAAATGTAACCATGGGCAATTTCTCGATGAGTACTCTCACCATGGGTATTTTCACCTTGGGCACTCTCAACGTAAACAGTATTACCATGAGCACTTTCACTGTGAGCACTGTCACCATGGGCAGTGTCACAGTGCAGAGTGTCACCATGAGCCATGTCACCATGGGAAATGTCACCGTGAGAAGTGTCACCATAGGCAATGTCACTATGGGCAATGTCACCATGGGAAATGCCATTTTGAGCACTGTCACCATGGGTACTGCCACCATGAGTACTGTCACCATGGGTACTGTCACCATAGGCAGTATCACCATGTGCACTGTCACCATGGGCACTATCACCATGACAACTCTCAGCATGAGCACTGTCACTGTGGGCACTGGCATCGTGAGCAATTCCACCATGGGCAATGTCACCATGGGCACTATCACTGTGAGCACTCTCAACATGAGCAAGTCACCATGAGCCCTGTCACCATGGGCAATGTCACCGTGAGTAGTGTCAACATAGGCAATGTCATCGTGGGCACTGTCACCATGAGCACCACTGTCACTGTCATTTTGAGCACTGTCACCAAGGGCACTGCAACCATGAGCACTGTCACCATGAGCACTGTCACCATTGCGAGTATCACCATGTGCACTGTCACCATGGGCACTATCACAATGAGAACTGTCAGCGTGGGCACTGTCACTGTTGGCAAGGGCACCGTGGGCACATCACCATGGGCAAAGTCACCATGGGCACTATCACTGTGAGCACTGTCAACATGAGCACGTCACCATGGGCACTGTCAACATGTGTACTATCTCGAAGGGCAAAGTCACCATGAGCATAGTCAGGATGGGCAATTACACCAGGAGCACTGTCACCAAAGGCACTATCACCATGAGCAATGTCACTGTGGGCCGTGTAACCAGGGGCACTATCACCATGGTTAATGTTATCATTGGCACTTTCCCCGTGAGCACTGTCACCCTGGGCACTGTCATCATGGCACGGTCACCGTGAGCACTATCTCCATGAACACAGCCACTGTGAACACCATCACCATAATCACTGGCCTCATCGGTACTGTCACCATGAGCACTGCCACAATGAGCACTGTCAGCATGGGCACTGTCACAATGCGGAGTGTCACCATGAGCCATATCACCATGGGAAATGTCACTGTGAGAAGTGTCACCATAGGCAATGTCACCATGGGCAATGTCACCATGGGAAATGCCATTTTGAGCACTGTCACCATGGGTACTGCCACCATTAGTACTGTCACCATGAGTACTGTAACCATTGGCAGTATGACCATATGCACTTTCACGATGGGCACTATCACCATGACAACTCTCAGCGTGAGCACTGTCACTGTGGGAACTGGCATTGTGTGCAATTCCACCATGGGCAATGTGACCATGGGCACTATCACTGTGAGCACTGTCAATATGAGCACGTCTACATGAGCCCTGTCACCATGAGCAATGTCACCGTGAGAAGTGTCACTATAGGCAATGTCACCGTAGGCACTGTCACCATGGTCAATGCCACCACTGTCACTGTCATGTTGAGCACTTTCACCATGGGTACTACAACCATGAGCACTGTCACCATGAGCACTGTCACCATTGTGAGTATCACCATGTGCACTGTCACCATGGGCACTATCACAATGAGAACTGTCAGTGTGGGCACTGTCACTGTTGGCAAGGGCACCGTGGGCACTTCCACCATGGGCAATGTCACCATGGGCACTATCACTGTGAGCACTGTAAACATGAGCACGTCACCATGGGCACTGTCAACATGGGTACTATCTCGAAGGGCAATGTCACCATGAGCATAGTCAGGATGGGCAATTACACCAGGAGCACTGTCACCAAAGGCACTATCACCATGAGCAATGTCACTGTGGGCCGTGTCACCAGAGGCACTATCACCATGGTTAATGTTATCATTGTCACTTTCCCCATGAGCATTGTCACCCTGGGCACTGTCATCATGGGCACGGTCACCGTGAGCACTATCTCCATGAGCACAGCCACTGTGAACACCATCACCATAATCACTGGCCTCATCGGTACTGTCACCATGAGCACTGCCACAATGAGCACTGTCAGCATGGGCACTACCCCCATGAGCACTGTCACTATGAGAACTGCTACCATGGGTATTTTCGCCATGAGTACTGTCACCCTGTGTATTGTCACCATTTGCACTGTCACCATGAGGACTATTACCGTGAGCACTATCAAAGTGAGATCTCTCACCATGGTCACTGTCACCATGGCACCTTGCACAATGGGGAATGTCAAAATGAGTGCTGTCACCATTGCCACTATCACCGTGAGCCTTCTCACTGTGGTCAGTGTCACCATGGGCACTGTCACCATGAGCACTGTCAGCATAGGCAATGTCACCGTGGTCAGTGTCACCATGAGCACTGTCAACATGGGCACTCATACAGTGGGCACTGTCACTGTGAGCACTGTCACCTTGGGTACTGCCACCATGAGCAGTGTCTCTGTGAGTACTGTCAGCATGGGTTTTTACCGTGAGCACTGTCACCATGAGCCTTGTCACAATTTTTCAGTGCCACCATGTGCACAACCACCATGTGCACTCTCTCCATGGGCACTCTCACAGAGAACACTATCTCCATAAGAACTGTCTTCCTGGGCACTGTCACCAAGGGCACGGCCATCATGTGAACTGTAACTAATGTCAGTATCACTGTGAGAAGTGTCACCATGGGAATTACCAACATAGGCACTGTCATCATGAGCACTTTCAGAATGGGAACTGTCACCATGGGCCCTATCAACGTGAGGACTCTCACCATGGGAATGATCGCCATGGGCACTATCAGCATTAGAACTGTCACCGTGGTGACTGTCATGATGGAATTTGTCACTGTGAGCACTGTCACGATAGGCAAAATCAGGGTTTGCACTGTCCCCTTGGGCCCTGTCACAGTGAGCACTATCACTTTGACGGTGGTGTCCATGGGCACTGCCACCATGGACACTACCAAATTGAGAATTATCACCATTTGTACTCTCAGCGTGGTCATGGCCAACAAGTGCACTATCAATATGCTCACTATGACCGTGAGCACTGTCACTATGGGCACCTTAATCATGGGCACTATTACCGTGAGCACTATCACCATCGGCACTATCACTGTGATCACTGTCACCATAGACACTATCATGGTGAGCACATTTAACATGAGCATTGTAACAGTGAGCACTGTCACAATGGGTAATGCAGCCATGAACCCAGTCACCGTGAGCACTATCAGCATGGGTTGTCACCTTGTGCACTGTCAGCTTGAGCACTGTCACCATGGGCACTATAACTATTTTTCAGTGCAACCATGTGCATTACAACCATGTGCACTGTCACCTTGGACACTATCACCATGAGCACTGTCAACATGAGTAGTGTCCTCATGGGCAATGGCACAGCCACCATCTGCAATCTTACCATGGTCACTATCACTGTGAGCACTGTCACCAATGGAACTACCAACATGGGCACTGTCATCATGAGCACTTTCACCATACGAACTGTCACCATCGGCACTATGAACGTGAGAACACTCACCATGGGCACTGTCACCATGAGCATTTTCACCATAGGCGCTGTCACCGTGAGAACTGTCATCATGAGCAGGGTCAACAAGGGCACTATCACATGGAGCAGTATCACCATGTGTACTGTCACCATAGGCACTGTCACCATGGGCACGTTCACCAAGTACACTATCACTATGCTCACTATTACTCTGAACACTCTCAACATGGGCACTATCTCCGGGAGCATTATCAGCATCGGTACCGCAATCATGATTACTGTAACCATGGGTCATATTACCGTAAGCACAGATACTATGGGCACTGTCACCATGTGCACGGCCCCATCGGTACTCTCACCATGGGAACTGCCACCATGAGCACTGTTACCATGAGCACTGGCACCACGAGCACTGCCACCCAGGGCAGTGCCACCATGAGCACTGTCACCATAACTGTTGGTATGAGAATTGTAACCATGGGCCATTTCACAATGAGTAATGTCACCATGTGTATTTTCACCTTGGGCACTCTCAACATAAACAGTATTACCATTAGCACTTTCACTGTGAGCACTGTCACCATGGGCACTGGCACAATGTCGTGTGTCACCATCAGCAATGTCACAATGGGAAATGTCACCGTGAGAAGTGTCACCATAGGCAATGTCACCATGGGCAATGTCACCATGGGAACTGCCATTTTGAGCACTGTCACCATGGGTGCTGCAACCATGAGTACTGTCACAATGAGTACTGTCACCATTGGCAGTATGACCATGTGCACTGTCACCATGGGCACTATCACCATGACAACTCTCAGCGTGAGCACTGTCACTGTGGGAACTGGCATTGTGTGCAATTCCACCATGGGCAATGTCACCATGGGCACTATCACTGCAAGCTCTGTCAATATGAGCACGTCTACATGAGCCCTGTCACCATGAGCAATGTCACCGTGAGAAGTGTCACTATAGGCAATGTCACCGTAGGCACTGTCACCATGGTCACTGCCACCACTGTCACTGTCATTTTGAGCACTGTCACCATGGGTACTGCAACCATGAGCACTGTCACCATGAGCACTGTCACCATTGCGAGTATCACCATGTGCACTGTCACCATGGGCACTATCACAATGAGAACTGTCAGTGTGGGCACTGTGACTGTTGGCAAGGGCACCGTGGGCACTTCCACCATGGGCAATGTCAACATGGGCACTATCACTGTGAGCACTGTAAACATGAGCACGTCACCATGGGCACTGTCAACATGGGTACTATCTCGAAGGGCAATGTCACCATGAGCATTGTCAGGATGGGCAATTTCACCAGGAGCACTGTCACCAAAGGCACTATCACCATGAGCAATGTCACTGTGGCCCGTGTCACCAGAGGCACTATCACCATGGTTAATGTTATCATTGGCACTTTCCCCGTGAGCATTGTCACCCTGGGCACTGTCATCATGGGCACGGTCACCGTGAGCACTATCTCCATGAGCACAGCCACTGTGAACACCATCACCATAATCACTGGCCTCATCGGTACTGTCACCATGAGCACTGCCACAATGAGCACTGTCAGCATGGGCACTGTCACAATGCGGAGTGTCACCATGAGCCATATCACCATGGGAAATGTCACTGTGAGAAGTGTCACCATAGGCAATGTCACCATGGGCAATGTCACCATGGGAAATGCCATTTTGAGCACTGTCACCATGGGTACTGCCACCATTAGTACTGTCACCATGAGTACTGTAACCATTGGCAGTATGACCATGTGCACTTTCACGATGGGCACTATCACCATGACAACTCTCAGTGTGAGCACTGTCACTGTGGGAACTGGCATTGTGTGCAATTCCACCATGGGCAATGTGACCATGGGCACTATCACTGTGAGCACTGTCAATATGAGCACATCTACATGAGCCCTGTCACCATGAGCAATGTCACCGTGAGAAGTGTCTCTATAGGCAATGTCACCGTAGGCACTGTCACCATGGTCATTGCCACCACTGTCACTGTCATTTTGAGCACTGTCACCATGGGTACTACAACCATGAGCACTGTCACCATGAGCACTGTCACCATTGCGAGTATCACCATGTGCACTGTCACCATGGGCACTATCACAATGAGAACTGTCAGTGTGGGCACTGTCACTGTTGGCAAGGGCACCGTGGTCACTTCCACCATGGGCAATGTCACCATGGGCACTATCACTGTGAGCACTGTAAACATGAGCACGTCACCATGGGCACTGTCAACATGGGTACTATTTCGAAGGGCAATGTCACCATGAGCATTGTCAGGATGGGCAATTTCACCAGGAGCACTGTCACCAAAGGCACTATCACCATGAGCAATGTCACTGTGGGCCGTGTCACCAGAGGCACTATCACCATGGTTAATGTTATCATTGGCACTTTCCCCGTGAGCATTGTCACCCTGGGCACTGTCATCATGGGCACGGTCACCGTGAGCACTATCTCCATGAGCACAGCCACTGTGAACACCATCACCATAATCACTGGCCTCATCGGTACTGTCACCATGAGCACTGCCACAATGAGCACTGTCAGCATGGGCACTACCCCCATGAGCACTGTCACTATGAGAACTGCTACCATGGGTATTTTCGCCATGAGTACTGTCACCCTGTGTATTGTCACCATTTGCACTGTCACCATGAGGACTATTACCGTGAGCACTATCAAAGTGAGATCTCTCACCATGGTCACTGTCACCATGGCACCTTGCACAATGGGGAATGTCAAAATGAGTGCTGTCACCATTGCCACTATCACCGTGAGCCTTCTCACTGTGGTCAGTGTCACCATGGGCACTGTCACCATGAGCACTGTCAGCATAGGCAATGTCACCGTGGTCAGTGTCACCATGAGCACTGTCAACATGGGCACTCATACAGTGGGCACTGTCACTGTGAGCACTGTCACCTTGGGTACTGCCACCATGAGCAGTGTCTCTGTGAGTACTGTCAGCATGGGTTTTTACCGTGAGCACTGTCACCATGAGCCTTGTCACAATTTTTCAGTGCCACCATGTGCACAACCACCATGTGCACTCTCTCCATGGGCACTCTCACAGAGAACACTATCTCCATAAGAACTGTCTTCCTGGGCACTGTCACCAAGGGCACGGCCATCATGTGAACTGTAACCAATGTCAGTATCACTGTGAGAAGTGTCACCATGGGAATTACCAACATAGGCACTGTCATCATGAGCACTTTCAGAATGGGAACTGTCACCATGGGCCCTATCAACGTGAGGACTCTCACCATGGGAATGATCGCCATGGGCACTATCAGCATTAGAACTGTCACCGTGGTGACTGTCATGATGGAATTTGTCACTGTGAGCACTGTCACGATAGGCAAAATCACGGTTTGCACTGTCCCCTTGGGCCCTGTCACAGTGAGCACTATCACTTTGACGGTGGTGTCCATGGGCACTGCCACCATGGACACTACCAAATTGAGAATTATCACCATTTGTACTCTCAGCGTGGTCATGGCCAACAAGTGCACTATCAATATGCTCACTATGACCGTGAGCACTGTCACTATGGGCACCTTAATCATGGGCACTATTACCGTGAGCACTATCACCATCGGCACTATCACTGTGATCACTGTCACCATAGACACTATCATGGTGAGCACATTTAACATGAGCATTGTAACAGTGAGCACTGTCACAATGGGTAATGCAGCCATGAACCCAGTCACCGTGAGCACTATCAGCATGGGTTGTCACCTTGTGCACTGTCAGCTTGAGCACTGTCACCATGGGCACTATAACTATTTTTCAGTGCAACCATGTGCATTACAACCATGTGCACTGTCACCTTGGACACTATCACCATGAGCACTGTCAACATGAGTAGTGTCCTCATGGGCAATGGCACAGCCACCATCTGCAATCTTACCATGGTCACTATCACTGTGAGCACTGTCACCAATGGAACTACCAACATGGGCACTGTCATCATGAGCACTTTCACCATACGAACTGTCACCATCGGCACTATGAACGTGAGAACACTCACCATGGGCACTGTCACCATGAGCATTGTCACCATAGGCACTGTCACCGTCAGAACTGTCACCATGTGCAGGGTCAACAAGGGCACTATCACATGGAGCATTATCACCATGTGTACTGTCACCATAGGCACTGTCACCATGGGCACGTTCACCAAGTACACTATCACTATGCTCACTATTACTCTGAACACTCTCAACATGGGCACTATCTCCGGGAGCATTATCAGCATCGGTACCGCAATCATGATTACTGTAACCATGGGTCATATTACCGTAAGCACAGATACTATGGGCACTGTCACCATGTGCACGGCCCCATCGGTACTCTCACCATGGGAACTGCCACCATGAGCACTGTTACCATGAGCACAGGCACCACGAGCACTGCCACCCAGGGCAGTGCCACCATGAGCACTGTCACCATAACTGTTGGTATGAGAATTGTAACCATGGGCCATTTCTCAATGAGTAATGTCACCATGTGTATTTTCACCTTGGGCACTCTCAACATAAACAGTTTTACCATTAGCACTTTCACTGTGAGCACTGTCACCATGGGCACTGGCACAATGTCGTGTGTCACCATGAGCAATGTCACAATGGGAAATGTCACCGTGAGAAGTGTCACCATAGGCAATGTCACCATGGGCAATGTCACCATGGGAACTGCCATTTTGAGCACTGTCACCATGGGTGCTGCAACCATGAGTACTCTCACCATGAGTACTGTCACCATTGGCAGTATGACCATGTGCACTGTCACCATGGGCACTATCACCATGACAACTCTCAGCGTGAGCACTGTCACTGTGGGAACTGGCATTGTGTGCAATTCCACCATGGGCAATGTCACCATGGGCACTATCACTGCAAGCTCTGTCAATATGAGCACGTCTACATGAGCCCTGTCACCATGAGCAATGTCACCGTGAGAAGTGTCACTATAGGCAATGTCACCGTAGGCACTGTCACCATGGTCACTGCCACCACTGTCACTGTCATTTTGAGCACTGTAACCATGGGTACTGCAACCATGAGCACTGTCACCATGAGCAGTGTCAACATGGGCACTCATACAGTGGGCACTGACACTGTGAGCACGGTCACCATGGGTACTGCCACCATGAGCAGTGTCTCTGTGAGTATTGTCAGCATGGGTTTTTACCGTGAGCACTCTCACCATGAGCCCTGTCACCATTTTTCAGTGCCACCATGTACACTACAACCATGTGCACTCTCACCATGGGCACTAACAACGAGAACACTGTCATCGTAAGTACTGTCTTCATGGGCACTGTCACCAAAGGCACAGCCAACATGTGAACTTAACCATTGTCCGTATCACTGTTAGAAGTGTCACCATGGGAATTACCACCATAGGCACTGTCATCATGAGCACTTTCAGAATCGGAACTGTCACCATGGGCACTATCACCGTGAGGACTCTCACCATGGGAATTATCGCCATGGGCACTATCAGCATTAGAACTGTCACCGTGGTCACTGTCAAGATGGAATAAGTCACTGTGAGCACTGTCACGATAGGCAAAGTCACGGTTTGCTCTGTCCCCTTGGGCCCTGTCACAGTGAGCACTATCACTTTGACAGTGCTGTCCATGGGCACTGCCACCATGGACACTACCAACTTGAGAATTATCACCATTTGTACTCTCAGCGTGGTCATCGTCAACAAGTGCACTATCACTATGCTCACTATGACCGTGAGCTCTGTCACCATAGGCACTATCACTGTGATCACTATCACCATGGACACTATCATGGTGAGCACAGTTAACATGAGCATTGTAACTGTGAGCACTGTCACAATGGGTAATGCAACCATGAGCCCAGTCACCGTGAGCACTGTCAGCATGGGTTGTCACCTTGTGCACTGTCAGCATGAGCACTGTCACCATGGGCTCTATAACTATTTTTCAGTACCGCCATATGCATTACAAACATGTGCACTGTCACCTTGTTCACAAACACCATGAGCACTGTCACCATGAGTACTGTCATCATGGGCAATGGCACAGCCATCATCTGCAATCTTACCATGGACACTATCACTGTGAGCTCTGTCACCAATGGAACTACCAACATGGGCACTGTCATCATGAGCACTTTCACCATACGAACTGTCACCATGGGCACGATGAACGTGAGAACGGTCACCATGGGCACTGTCACCATGAGCATTGTCACCATAGGCACTGTCACCGTGAGAACTGTCACCATGCACAGGGTCAACAAGGGCACTATCACATGGAGCATTATCACCATGTGTACTGTCACCATAGGCACTGTCACCATGGGCACACTCACCAAGTACACTATCACTATGCTCACTATTACTCTGAACACTGTCACCATGGGCACCTTAACCATGGGCACTAACTCCGGGAGCATTATCAGCATCGGTACCACAATCATGATAACTGTAACCATGGGTCATATAACCGTAAGCACGGTTACCATGGGCAATGTCACCATGGGAAATGCCATTTTGAGCACTGTCACCATGGGTACTGCCACCATGAGCACTGTCACCATGAGCACTGACACCACGAGCAGTGCCACCCAGGGCAGTACCACCATGAGCACTGTCACCATAACTGTTGCTATGAGAATTGTAACCATGGGCAATTTCTCAATGAATAATGTCACCATGTGTATTTTCACCTTGGGCACTCACAACGTAAACAGTATTACCATTAGCACTTTCACTGTGAGCACTGTCACCATGGGCACTGGCACAATGCGGTGTGTCACCGTGAGCCATGTCACCATGGGAAATGTCACCGTGAGAAGTGTCACCATAGGCAATGTCACCATGGGCAATGTCACCATGGGAAATGCCATTTTTTAGCACTGTCACCATGGGTACTGAAACCATGAGTACTGTCACCATTGGCAGTATGACCATGGGCACTATCACCATAACAACTCTCAGCGTGAGCACTGTCACTGTTGGAACTGGCATTGTGTGCAATTCCACCATGGGCAATGTCAGCATGGGCACTATCACTGCAAGCACTGTCAATATGAGCACGTCAACATGAGCCCTGTCACCATGAGCAATGTCACCGTGAGAAGTGTCACTATAGGCAATGTCACCGTAGGCCCTGTCAACATGATCACTGCCACCAATGTCACTGTCACTTTGAGCACTGTAACCACGGGTACTGCAACCATTAGCACTGTCACCATGAGCAGTGTCAACATTGCCACTCATACAGTGGGCGTTGTCACTGTGAGCACGGTCACCATGGGTACTGCCACCATGAGCAGTGTCTCTGTGAGTACTGTCAGCATGGATTTTTATCGTGAGCACTGTCACCATGAGCAATGTCACCATTTTTCAGTGCCACCATGTGCACTACAACCATGTGCACTCTCACCATGGGCACTATCACCGAGAACACTGTCACCATAAGTACTGTCTTCATGGGCACTGTCACCAAGGGCACGGCCAACATGTGAACTGTAACCATTGTCAGTATCACTGTGAGAAGTGTCACCATGGGAATTACCAACATAGGAACTGTCATCATGAGCACATTCAAAATGGGAACTGTCACCATGGACACTATCACCGTGAGGACTCTCACCATGGGAATGATCGCCATGGGCACTAACATCTTGAGAATTATCACCATGAGTACTGTCACCATGGGTATTGTCATTATGGGTACTATCAACATTAGAACTGTTACGGTGGTCACTGTCACGATGGAATTTGTCACTGTGAGCACTGTCACGATAGGCAAAGTCACGGTTTGCACTGTCCCCTTGGGCCCTGTCACAGTGAGCACTATCACTTTGCCGGTGGTATCCATGGGCACTGCCACCATGGACACAACCAACTTGAGAATTATCACTATTTGTACTCTCAGCGTGGTCATGGTCAACAAGTGCACTACCACTATGCTCACTATGACCGTGAGCACTGTCACCATGGGCAACTTAACCATGGGCACTATCACCATGAGCACTATCACCATCGGCACTATCACTGTGATCACTATCACTATGGACAGTATCATGGTGAGCACAGTTAACATGAGCATTGTAACAGTGAGCACTGTCACAATGTGTCTTGCAACCATGAGCCCAGTCTCCGTGAGCACTGTCAGCATGGGTTGTCACCTTGTGCACTTTCAGCATGAGCACTGTCACCATGGGCACTATACATATTTTTCAGTGCCACCATTTGCATTACAACCATGTGCACTGTCACCTTGCACACTATCACCATGAACACTGTCACCATGAGTAGTGTCATCATGGGCAATGGCACAGCCACCATCTGCAATCTTACCATGGTCACTATCACTGTGAGCACTGTCACCAATGGAACTACCAACATGGGCACTGTCATCATGAGCACTTTCATCATACGAATTGTCACCATGGGCACGATGAACGTGAGAACGGTCACCATGGGCACTGTCACCATGAGCATTGTCATCATAGGCAATGTTACCGTGAGAACTATCATCATGCGCACTGTCCACAAGGGCACTACCACATTGAGCTGTAACACCATGTGTACTATCATCTTGGGCACAGTCCCCATGGGCACACACACCAAGTACACTATCACTATGCTCACTATTACTCTGAACACTGTCCCCATGGGCACAGTAACCATGGGCACTATCACCGGGAGCATTATCAGCATCGGCACAACAGGCGTGATAACTGTCACCATGGGTCATATCACCGTGAGCACGGCTGCCATGGGCACTTTCACGATGGGCAATGCCTCATTGGTACTCTCACCATGGGAACTGCCACTGTGCTGCCATGAGCACTTTCACTGTGAGTACTGTCACCCTGGGTACTGTCACAGTGCGGAGTGTCACCATGAGACATGTCACCATGGGAAATGTCACCGTGAGAAGTGTCACCATAGGCAATGTCACCATGGGCAATGTCACCATGGGAAATGCCATTTTGAGCACTGTCACCATGGGTACTGCCACCATGAGTACTGTCACCATGAGCACTGACACCACGAGCAGTGCCACCCAGGGCAGTACCACCATGAGCACTGTCACCATAACTGTTGCTATGAGAATTGTAACCATGGGCAATTTCACAATGAGTAATGTCACCATGTGTATTTTGACCTTGGCATCGTGAGGAATTCCACCATGGGCAATGTCACCATGGGCACTATCACTGTGAGGACTCTCAACATGAGCACGTCAACATAAGCCCAGTCACCATGGGCAATGTCACCATGAGAAGTGTCACCATGGGCAATGTCATCGGGGGCACTGTCACCATGATCACTGCCACCACTGTCACTGTCATTTTGAGCACTGTCAGCAAGGGCACTGCTACTATGAGCACTGTCACCATGAGCACTGTCACCATTGCGAGTATCACCATGTGCACTGTCACCATGGGCACTATCACAATGAGAACTGTCAGCGTGGGCACTGTCACTGTTGGCAAGGGCACCGTGGGCACATCTACCATGGGCAAAGTCACCATGGGCACTATCACTGTGAGCACTGTCAACATGAGCACGTCACCATGGGCACTGTCAACATGTGTACTATCTCGAAGGGCAATGTCACCATGAGCATAGTCAGGATGGGCAATTACACCAGGAGCACTGTCACCAAAGGCACTATCACCATGAGCAATGTCACTGTGGGCCGTGTCACCAGGGGCACTATCACCATGGTTAATGTTATCATAGGCACTTTCCCCGTGAGCACTGTCACCCTGGGCACTGTCATCATGGCACGGTCACTGTGAGCACTATCTCCATGAGCACAGCCACTGTGAACACCATCACCATAATCACTGGCCTCATCGGTACTGTCACCATGAGCACTGCCACATTGAGCACTGTCAGCATGGGCACTGTCACAATGTGGAATGTCACCATGAGCCATATCACCATGGGAAATGTCACTGTGAGAAGTGTCACCATAGGCAATGCCACCATGGGCAATGTCACCATGGGAAATGCCATTTTGAGCACTGTCACCATGGGTACTGCCACCATTAGTACTGTCACCATGAGTACTGTAACCATTGGCAGTATGACCATGTGCACTTTCACGATGGGCACTATCACCATGACAACTCTCAGCGTGAGCACTGTCACTGTGGGAACTGGCATTGTGTGCAATTCCACCATGGGCAATGTGACCATGGGCACTATCACTGTGAGCACTGTCAATATGAGCACGTGTACATGAGCCCTGTCACCATGAGCAATGTCACCATGAGAAGTGTCACTAAAGGCAATGTCACCGTAGGCACTGTCACCATGGTCACTGCCACCACTGTCACTGTCATTTTGAGCACTGTCACCATGGGTACTGCAACCATGAGCACTGTCACCATGAGCACTGTCAGCATTGCGAGTATCACCATGTGCACTGTCACCATGGGCACTATCACAATGAGAACTGTCAGTGTGGGCACTGTCACTGTTGGCAAGGGCACCGTGGTCACTTCCACCATGGGCAATGTCACCATGGGCACTATCACTGTGAGCACTGTAAACATGAGCACGTCACCATGGGCACTGTCAACATGGGTACTATTTCGAAGGGCAATGTCACCATGAGCATTGTCAGGATGGGCAATTTCACCAGGAGCACTGTCACCAAAGGCACTATCACCATGAGCAATGTCACTGTGGGCCGTGTCACCAGAGGCACTATCACCATGGTTAATGTTATCATTGGCACTTTCCCCGTGAGCATTGTCACCCTGGGCACTGTCATCATGGGCACGGTCACCGTGAGCACTATCTCCATGAGCACAGCCACTGTGAACACCATCACCATAATCACTGGCCTCATCGGTACTGTCACCATGAGCACTGCCACAATGAGCACTGTCAGCATGGGCACTACCCCCATGAGCACTGTCACTATGAGAACTGCTACCATGGGTATTTTCGCCATGAGTACTGTCACCCTGTGTATTGTCACCATTTGCACTGTCACCATGAGGACTATTACCGTGAGCACTATCAAAGTGAGATCTCTCACCATGGTCACTGTCACCATGGCACCTTGCACAATGGGGAATGTCAAAATGAGTGCTGTCACCATTGCCACTATCACCGTGAGCCTTCTCACTGTGGTCAGTGTCACCATGGGCACTGTCACCATGAGCACTGTCAGCATAGGCAATGTCACCGTGGTCAGTGTCACCATGAGCACTGTCAACATGGGCACTCATACAGTGGGCACTGTCACTGTGAGCACTGTCACCATGGGTACGGCCACCATGAGCAGTGTCTCTGTGAGTACTGTCAGCATGGGTTTTTACCGTGAGCACTGTCACCATGAGCCTTGTCACAATTTTTCAGTGCCACCATGTGCACAACCACCATGTGCACTCTCTCCATGGGCACTCTCACAGAGAACACTATCTCCATAAGAACTGTCTTCCTGGGCACTGTCACCAAGGGCACGGCCATCATGTGAACTGTAACCAATGTCAGTATCACTGTGAGAAGTGTCACCATGGGAATTACCAACATAGGCACTGTCATCATGAGCACTTTCAGAATGGGAACTGTCACCATGGGCCCTATCAACGTGAGGACTCTCACCATGGGAATGATCGCCATGGGCACTATCAGCATTAGAACTGTCACCGTGGTGACTGTCATGATGGAATTTGTCACTGTGAGCACTGTCACGATAGGCAAAGTCACGGTTTGCACTGTCCCCTTGGGCCCTGTCACAGTGAGAACTATCACTTTGACGGTGGTGTCCATGGGCACTGCCACCATGGACACTACCAAATTGAGAATTATCACCATTTGTACTCTCAGCGTGGTCATGGCCAACAAGTGCACTATCAATATGCTCACTATGACCGTGAGCACTGTCACTATGGGCACCTTAATCATGGGCACTATTACCGTGAGCACTATCACCATCGGCACTATCACTGTGATCACTGTCACCATAGACACTATCATGGTGAGCACATTTAACATGAGCATTGTAACAGTGAGCACTGTCACAATGGGTAATGCAGCCATGAACCCAGTCACCGTGAGCACTGTCAGCATGGGTTGTCACCTTGTGCACTGTCAGCTTGAGCACTGTCACCATGGGCACTATAACTATTTTTCAGTGCAACCATGTGCATTACAACCATGTGCACTGTCACCTTGGACACTATCACCATGAGCACTGTCACCATGAGTACTGTCATCATGGGCAATGGCACAGCCACCATCTGCAATCTTACCATGGTCACTATCACTGTGAGCACTGTCACCAATGGAACTACCAACATGGGCACTGACATCATGAGCACTTTCACCATACGAACTGTCACCATGGGCACTATGAACGTGAGAACACTCACCATGGGCACTGTCACCATGAGCATTGTCACCATAGGCACTGTCACCGTGAGAACTGTCACCATGTGCAGGGTCAACAAGGGCACTATCACATGGAGCGGTATCACCATGTGTACTGTCACCATAGGCACTGTCACCATGGGCACGTTCACCAAGTACACTATCACTATGCTCACTATTACTCTGAACACTCTCAACATGGGCACTATCTCCGGGAGCATTATCAGCATCGGTACCGCAATCATGATTACTGTAACCATGGGTCATATTACCGTAAGCACGGATACTATGGGCACTGTCACCATGTGCACGGCCCCATCGGTACTCTCACCATGGGAACTGCCACCATGAGCACTGTCACCATGAGCACTGGCACCACGAGCACTGCCACCCAGGGCAGTGCCACCATGAGCACTGTCACCATAACTGTTGGTATGAGAATTGTAACCATGGGCCATTTCTCAATGAGTAATGTCACCATGTGTATTTTCACCTTGGGCACTCTCAACATAAACAGTATTACCATTAGCACTTTCACTGTGAGCACTGTCACCATGGGCACTGGCACAATGTCGTGTGTCACCATGAGCAATGTCACAATGGGAAATGTCACCGTGAGAAGTGTCACCATAGGCAATGTCACCATGGGCAATGTCACCATGGGAACTGCCATTTTGAGCACTGTCACCATGGGTGCAGCAACCATGAGTACTGTCACCATGAGTACTGTCACCATTGGCAGTATGACCATGTGCACTGTCACCATGGGCACTATCGCCATGACAACTCTCAGCGTGAGCACTGTCACTGTGGTAACTGGCATTGTGTGCAATACCACCATGGGCAATGTCACCATGGGCAATATCACTGCAAGCTCTGTCAATATGAGCACGTCTACATGAGCCCTGTCACCATGAGCAATGTCACCGTGAGAAGTGTCACTATAGGCAATGTCACCGTAGGCACTGTCACCATGGTCACTGCCACCACTGTCACTGTCATTTTGAGCACTGTAACCATGGGTACTGCAACCATGAGCACTGTCACCATGAGCAGTGTCAACATGGGCACTCATACAGTGGGCGCTGTCACTGTGAGCACGGTCACCATGGTTACTGCCACCATGAGCAGTGTCTCTGTGAGTATTGTCTGCATGGGTTTTTACCGTGAGCACTGTCACCATGAGCCCTGTCACCATTTTTCAGTGCCACCATGTGCACTACAACCATGTGCACTCTCACCATGTGCACTATCACCGAGAACACTGTCACCATAAGTACTGTCTTCATGGGCACTGTCACCAAGGTCACGGCCAACATGTGAAATGTAACCATTGTCAGTATCACTGTGAGAAGTGTCACCATGGGAATTACCAACATAGGAACTGTCATCACGAGCACATTCAAAATGGGAACTGTCACCATGGACACTATCACCGTGAGGACTCTCACCATGGGAATGATCGCCATGGGCACTAACACCTTGAGAATTATCACCATGAGTACTGTCACCATGGGTATTGTCATTATGGGCACTATCAGCATTAGAACTGTTACGGTGGTCACTGTCACGATGGAATTTGTCACTGTGAGCACTGTCACGATAGGCAAAGTCACGGTTTGCACTGTCCCCTTGGGCCCTGTCACAGTGAGCACTATCACTTTGCCGGTGGTGTCCATGGGCACTGCCACCATGGACACAACCAACTTGAGAATTATCACTATTTGTACTCTCAGCGTGGTCATGGTCAACAAGTGCACTACCACTATGCTCACTATGACCGTGAGCACTGTCACCATGGGCAACTTAACCATGGGCACTATCACCATGAGCACTATCACCATCGGCACTATCACTGTGATCACTATCACCATGGACACTATCATGGTGAGCACAGTTAACATGAGCATTGTAACAGTGAGCACTGTCACAATGGATAATGCAACCATGAGCCCAGTCACCGTGAGCACTGTCAGCATGGGTTGTCACCTTGTGCACTTTCAGCATGAGCACTGTCACCATGGGCACTATACATATTTTTCAGTGCCACCATTTGCATTACAACCATGTGCACTGTCACCTTGCACACTATCACCATGAACACTGTCACCATGAGTAGTGTCATCATGGGCAATGGCACAGCCACCATCTGCAATCTTACCATGGTCACTATCACAGTGAGCACTGTCACCAATGGAACTACCAACATGGGCACTGTCATCATGAGCACTTTCACCATACGAACTGTCACCATGGGCACGATGAACGTGAGAATGCTCACAATGGGCACTGTCACCATGAGCATTGTCATCATAGGCAATGTCACCGTGAGAACTATCATCATGCGCACTGTCCACAAGGGCACTATCACATTGAGCTGTAACACCATGTGTACTGTCATCTTGGGCACAGTCACCATGGGCACACTCACCAAGTACACTATCACTATGCTCACTATTACTCTGAACACTGTCACCATGGGCACCGTAACCATGGGCACTATCATCGGGAGCATTATCAGCATTGGCACAACAGGCGTGATAACTGTCACCATGGGTCATATCACCGTGAGCACGGTTGCCATGGACTCTGTCACGATGGGCAATGCCCCATTGGTACTCTCACCATGGGAACTGCCACCATGAGCACTGTCACCATGAGCACTGACACCACGAGCACTGCCACTGAGGGCACTGCAACCATGAGCACTGTCACCATGAGAACTGTTACTATGAGAAATGTAACCATGGGCAATTTCTCGATGAGTACTCTCACCATGGGTATTTTCACCTTGGGCACTCTCAACGTAAACAGTATTACCATGAGCACTTTCACTGTGAGCACTGTCACCATGGGCAGTGTCACAGTGCAGAGTGTCACCATGAGCCATGTCACAATGGGAAATGTCACCGTGAGAAGTGTCACCATAGGCAATGTCACTATGGGCAATGTCACCATGGGAAATGCCATTTTGAGCACTGTCACCATGGGTACTGCCACCATGAGTACTGTCACCATGGGTACTGTCACCATAGGCAGTATCACCATGTGCACTGTCACCATGGGCACTATCACCATGACAACTCTCAGCATGAGCACTGTCACTGTGGGCACTGGCATCGTGAGCAATTCCACCATGGGCAATGTCACCATGGGCACTATCACTGTGAGCACTCTCAACATGAGCAAGTCACCATGAGCCCTGTCACCATGGGCAATGTCACCGTGAGTAGTGCCAACATCGGCAATGTCATCGTGGGCACTGTCACCATGAGCACCACTGTCACTGTCATTTTGAGCACTGTCACCAAGGGCACTGCAACCATGAGCACTGTCACCATGAGCACTGTCACCATTGCGAGTATCACCATGTGCACTGTCACCATGGGCACTATCACAATGAGAACTGTCAGCGTGGGCACTGTCACTGTTGGCAAGGGCACCGTGGGCACATCACCATGGGCAAAGTCACCATGGGCACTATCACTGTGAGCACTGTCAACATGAGCACGTCACCATGGGCACTGTCAACATGTGTACTATCTCGAAGGGCAATGTCACCATGAGCATAGTCAGGATGGGCAATTACACCAGGAGCACTGTCACCAAAGGCACTATCACCATGAGCAATGTCACTGTGGGCCGTGTCACCAGGGGCACTATCACCATGGTTAATGTTATCATTGGCACTTTCCCCGTGAGTACTGTCACCCTGGGCACTGTCATCATGGCACGGTCACCGTGAGCACTATCTCCATGAGCACAGCCACTGTGAACACCATCACCATAATCACTGGCCTCATCGGTACTGTCACCATGAGCACTGCCACAATGAGCACTGTCAGCATGGGCACTGTCACAATGCGGAGTGTCACCATGAGCCATATCACCATGGGAAATGTCACTGTGAGAAGTGTCACCATAGGCAATGTCACCATGGGCAATGTCACCATGGGAAATGCCATTTTGAGCACTGTCACCATGGGTACTGCCACCATTAGTACTGTCACCATGAGTACTGTAACCATTGGCAGTATGACCATGTGCACTTTCACGATGGGCACTATCACCATGACAACTCTCAGCGTGAGCACTGTCACTGTGGGAACTGGCATTGTGTGCAATTCCACCATGGGCAATGTGACCATGGGCACTATCACTGTGAGCACTGTCAATATGAGCACGTCTACATGAGCCCTGTCACCATGAGCAATGTCACCATGAGAAGTGTCACTATAGGCATTGTCACCGTAGGCACTGTCACCATGGTCACTGCCACCACTGTCACTGTCATTTTGAGCACTGTCACCATGGGTACTGCAACCATGAGCACTGTCACCATGAGCACTGTCACCATTGCGAGTATCACCATGTGCACTGTCACCATGGGCACTATCACAATGAGAACTGTCAGTGTGGGCACTGTCACTGTTGGCAAGGGCACCGTGGTCACTTCCACCATGGGCAATGTCACCATGGGCACTATCACTGTGAGCACTGTAAACATGAGCACGTCACCATGGGCACTGTCAACATGGGTACTATCTCGAAGGGCAATGTCACCATGAGCATTGTCAGGATGGGCAATTTCACCAGGAGCACTGTCACCAAAGGCACTATCACCATGAATAATGTCACTGTGGGCCGTGTCACCAGAGGCACTATCACCATGGTTAATGTTATCATTGGC
Organism: Mesoplodon mirus; assembly: GCF_964341445.2. Lineage (NCBI taxonomy): Eukaryota > Metazoa > Chordata > Mammalia > Artiodactyla > Ziphiidae > Mesoplodon > Mesoplodon mirus. The sequence continues at coordinate 126,877,007 of NC_138976.1, read as the reverse complement.
ACTTTCCCCGTGAGCATTGTCACCCTGGGCACTGTCATCATGGGCACGGTCACCGTGAGCACTATCTCCATGAGCACAGCCACTGTGAACACCATCACCATAATCACTGGCCTCATCGGTACTGTCACCATGAGCACTGCCACAATGAGCACTGTCAGCATGGGCACTACCCCCATGAGCACTGTCACTATGAGAACTGCTACCATGGGTATTTTCGCCATGAGTACTGTCACCCTGTGTATTGTCACCATTTGCACTGTCACCATGAGGACTATTACCGTGAGCACTATCAAAGTGAGATCTCTCACCATGGTCACTGTCACCATGGCACCTTGCACAATGGGGAATGTCAAAATGAGTGCTGTCACCATTGGCACTATCACCGTGAGCATTCTCACTGTGGTCAGTGTCACCATGGGCACTGTCACCATGAGCACTGTCACCGTGGTCAGTGTCACCATGAGCACTGTCAACATGGGCACTCATACAGTGGACACTGTCACTATGAGCACTGTCACCATGGGTACTGCCACCATGAGCAGTGTCTCTGTGAGTACTGTCAGCATGGGTTTTTACCGTGAGCAGTTTCACAATGAGCACTCTCACCATTTTTCATTGCCACCATGTGCACTACCACCATGTGCACACTCACCATGGGCACTATCACCGAGAACACTGTCACCATAAGTACTGTCTTCATGGGCACTGTCACCAAGGGCACGGCCAACATGTGAACTGTAACCATTGTCAGTTTCACTGTGAGAAGTGTCACCATGGGAATTACCAACATAGGCACTGTCATCATGAGCACTTTCAGAATGGGAACTGTCACCATGGGGACTATCACCGTGAGGACTCTCACCATGGGAATGAGCGCCAGGGGCACTACCACCTTGAGAATTATCACCATGAGTACTGTCACCATGGGTATTGTCACTATGGGTACTATCAGCATTAGAACCGTTACTGTGGTCACTGTCACGATGGAATTTGTCACTGTGAGCACTGTCACAATAGGCAAAGTCACGTTGTGTACTGTCCCCTTGGGCCCTGTCACAGTGAGCACTATCACTTTGACGGTGGTGTCCATGGGCACTGCCACCATGGACACTACCAACTTGAGAATTATCAAAATTTGTACTCTCAGCGTGGTCATGGTCAACAAGTGCACTATCACTATGATCACTATGACCACGAGCACTGTCACCAGGGGCAAATTAACCATGGGCACTATCACCATGAGCACTATCACCATCGGCACTATCACTGTGATCATTATCACCATGGACACTATCATGGTGAGCACAGTTAACATGAGCATTGTAACTGTGAGCACTGTCACAATGGGTAACGCAACCATGAGCCCAGTCACCGTGAGCACTGTCAGCATGGGTGGTCACCTAGTGCACGGTCAGCATGAGCACTGTCACCATGGGCACTATAACTATTTTTCAGTTCCACCATGTGCATTACAACCATGTGCACTGTCACCTTGCACACTCTCACCATGAGCACTGTCACCATGTGTACTGTCATCATGGTCAATGGCACAGCCACCATCTGCAATCTTACCATGGTCACTATCACTGTGAGCACTGTCACCAATGGAACTACCAACATGGGCACTCTCATTATGAGCATTTTCACCATACGAACTGTCACCATGGTCACTATGAACGTGAGAACGTTCACCATGGGCACTGCCACCATGAGCATTGTCATCATCGGCAATGTCACCGTGAGAACTATCACCAGGCGCACTGTCCACAAGGGCACTATCACATTGAGCTTTATCACCATGTGTACTGTCATCTTGGGCACAGTCACCATGGGCACACTCACCAAGTACACTATCACTATGCTCACTATTATTCTGAAAACTGTCAACATGGGCACCGTAACCATGGGCACTATCACCGGGAGCATTATCAGCAATGGCACAACAGGCGTGATAACTGTCACCATGGGTCATATCACCGTGAGCATATTTGCCATGGGCACTGTCACGATGGGCAATGCCCCATTGGTACTCTCATCATGGGAACTGCCACCATGAGCACTGTCACCATGAGCTCTGACACCACAGGCACTGCCACCGAGGGCACTGCAACCATGAGCACTCTCACCATGAGAACTGTTACTATGAGAAATGTAACCATGGGCAATTTCTCGATGAGTACTCTCACCATGGGTATTTTCACCTTGGGCACTCTCAACGTAAACAGTATTACCATGAGCACTTTCACTGTGAGCACGGTCACCATGGGCAGTGTCACAATGCGGGGTGTCACCATGAGCCATGTCACCATGGGAAATGTCACCGAGAGAAGTGTCAACATAGGCAATGTCACCATGGGCAATGTCACCATGGGAAATGCCATTTTGAGCACTGTCACCATGGGTACTGCCACCATGAGAACTGTCACAAGGAGTACTGTCACCATTGGCAGTATCACCATGGGAACTGTCACCATGGGCACTATCACCATGACAACTCTCAGCGTGAGCACTGTCACTGTGGGCACTGGCATCGTGAGCAATTCCACCATGGTCAATGTCACCATAGGCACTATCACTGTGAGCACTCTCAACATGAGCACGTCACCATGAGCCCTGTCACCATGGGCAATGTCACCGTGAGAAGTGCCACCATAGGCAATGTCATCGTGGGCACTGTCACCATGGTCACTGCCACCACTGTCACTGTCATTTTGAGCACTGTCACCAAGGGTACTGCAACCATGAGCACTGTCACCATGAGCACTGTCACCATTGCGTGTATGACCATGTGCACTGACACCTTGGGCACTATCACAATGAGAACTGTCAGCGTGGGCACTGTCACTGTTGGCAAGGGCACCGTGGGCACTTCCACCATGGGCAATGTCACCAAGGGCACTATCACTGTGAGCACTGTCAACATGAGCATGTCACCATGGGCACTGTCAACATGGGTACTATCTCGAAGGGCAATGTCACCATGAGCATTGTCAGGAAGGGCAATTTCACCAGGAGCACTGTCACCAAAGGCACTATCACCATGAGCAATGTCACTGTGGGCCGTGTCACCAGGGGCACTATCACCATGGTTAATGTTATCATTGGCACTTTCCCCGTGAGCATTGTCACCCTGGGCACTGTCATCATGGGCACGGTCACTGTGAGCACTATCTCCATGAGCACAGCCACTGTGAACACCATCAACATAATCACTGGCCTCATCGGTACTGTCACCATGAGCACTGTCACAATGAGCACTGTCAGCATGGGCACTTCTCCCATGAGCACTGTCGCTATGAGAACTGCTACCATGGGTATTTTCACCATGAGTACTGTCACCCTGTGTATTGTCACCATTTGCACTGTCACCATGAGGACTATTACCGTGAGCGCTATCACCGTGAGATCTCTCACCACGGTCACTGTCACCATGGCACCTTGCGCACTGTGGGCTGTCAACATGAGTGCTCTCACCATTGGCGTTATCACCGTGAGCATTCTCACTGTGGTCTGTGTCACCATGGGCACTGTCAACATGGTCACTCCTACAGTGGGCACTGTCAATGTGAGAACTGTCACCATGGGTACTGCGACTATGATCAGTGTCTCTGTGAGTACTGTCAGCATGGGTTTTTACCGTGAGCACTGTCACCATGAGCCCTGTCACCATTTTTCAGTGCCACCATGTGCACTACCACCATGTGCACTCTCACCATGGGCACTATCACCGAGAACACTGTCACCATATGTACTCTCTTCATGTGCACTGTCATCAATGGCACGGCCATCATGTGAACTGTAACCATTGTCAGTGTCACTGTGAGAAGTGTCACCATGGGAATTACCAACATAGGCACTGTCATCATGAGCACTTTCACAATGGGAACTGTCACCATGGGCACTATCACCGTGAGGATTCTCACCATTGGAATTATCGCCATGGGCACTCTCAGCATTAGAACTGTCACTGTGGTCGCTGTCACGATGGAATTTGTCACTGTGAGCACTGTCACAATAGGCAAAGTCACGGTGTGTACTGTCCCCTTGGGCCCTGTCACAGTGAGCACTATCACTTTGACGGTGGTGTCCATGGGCACTGCCACCATGGACACTACCAACTTGAGAATTATCACCATTTGTACTCTCAGCGTGGTCATGGTCAACAAGTGCACTATCACTATGCTCACTATGACTGTGAGCACTGTCACCATGGGCACCTTAACCATGGGCACTATCACCGTGAGCACTATCACCATCGGCACTATCACCATGGACACTATCATGGTGAGCACAGTTAAAATGAGCATTGTAAATGTGAGCACTGTCACAATGGGTATTGCAACCATGAGCCCAGTCACCGTGAGCACTGTCAGCATGGGTTGTCACCTTGTGCACTGTCAGCATGAGCACTGTCACCATGGGCACTATAACTATTTTTTAGTGCCGCCATGTGCATTACAAACATGTGCACTGTCACCTTGTACACAAACACCATGTGCACTGTCACCATGAATACTGTTATCATGGGCAATGACACAGCCACCATCTGCAATCTTACCATGGTCACTATCATTATGAGCTCTGTCACCAATGGAACTACCAACATGGGCACTGTCATCATGAGCACTTTCACCATACGAACTGTCACCATGGGCACTATGAACGTGAGAACGGTCACCATGGGCACTGTCACCATGAGCATTGTCACCATAGGCACTGTCACCGTGAGAACTGTCACCATGCGCAGTGTCAACAAGGGCACTATCACATGGAACATTATAACCATGTGTACTGTCACCATTGGCACTGTCACCATGGGCACAGTTACCAAGTACACTATCACTATGCTCACTCTTACTCAGAACACTGTCACCATGGGCACCTTAACCATGGGCACTATCTCTGGGAGCATTATCAGCATCGGTACCACAATCATGATAACTGTAACCATGGGTCATATAACCGTAAGCACGGTTACCATGGGCACTGTCACCATGTGCACTGCCCCATCGGTACTCTCACAATGGGAATTGCCCCCATGAGTACTGTCACCATGAGCACTGACACCACGAGCCCTGCCACCGAGGGCACTGCAACCATGAGCACTGTCACCATGAGAACTGTTACTATGAGAAATGTAACCATGGGCAATTTCTCGATGAGTACTCTCACCTTGGGTATTTTCACCTTGGGCACTCTCAACGTAAACATTATTACCATGAGCACTTTCACTGTGAGCACTGTCAGCATGGTCACTGTCACAGTGCGGAGTGTCACCATGAGCCATGTCACCATGGGAAATGTCACCGTGAGAAGTGTCACCATAGGCAATGTCACCATGGGCAATGTCACCATGGGAAATGCCATTTTGAGCACTGTCACCATGGGTACTGCCACCATGAGTACTGACACCATGAGTACTGTCACCATTGGCAGTATCACCATGGGAACTGTCACCATGGGCACTATCACCATGACAACTCTCAGCGTGAGCACTGTCACTGTGGGCACTGGCATCGTGAGCAATTCCACCATGGGCAATGTCACCATGGGCACTATCACTGTGAGGACTCTCAACATGAGCACGTCAACATAAGCCCTGTCACCATGGGCAATGTCACCGTGAGAAGTGTCACCATAGACAATCTCATCGTGGGCACTGTCACGATGATCACTGCCACCACTGTCACTGTCATTTTGAGCACTGTCACCAAGGGCACTGCAACCATGAGCACTGTCACCATGAGCACTGTCACCATTGCGAGTATCACCATGTGCACTGTCACCATGGGCACTATCACAATGAGAACTGTCAGCGTGGGCACTGTCACTGTTGGCAAGGGCACCGTGGGCACATCACCATGGGCAAAGTCACCATGGGCACTATCACTGTGAGCACTGTCAACATGAGCACGTCACCATGGGCACTGTCAACATGTGTACTATCTCGAAGGGCAATGTCACCATGAGCATAGTCAGGATGGGCAATTACACCAGGAGCACTGTCACCAAAGGCACTATCACCATGAGCAATGTCACTGTGGGCCGTGTCACCAGGGGCACTATCACCATGGTTAATGTTATCATTGGCACTTTCCCCGTGAGCACTGTCACCCTGGGCACTGTCATCATGGCACGGTCACCGTGAGCACTATCTCCATGAGCACAGCCACTGTGAACACCATCACCATAATCACTGGCCTCATCGGTACTGTCACCATGAGCACTGCCACAATGAGCACTGTCAGCATGGGCACTGTCACAATGCAGAGTGTCACCATGAGCCATATCACCATGGGAAATGTCACTGTGAGAAGTGTCACCATAGGCAATGTCACCATGGGCAATGTCACCATGGGAAATGCCATTTTGAGCACTGTCACCATGGGTACTGCCACCATTAGTACTGTCACCATGAGTACTGTAACCATTGGCACTATGACCATGTGCACTTTCACGATGGGCACTATCACCATGACAACTCTCAGCGTGAGCACTGTCACTGTGGGAACTGGCATTGTGTGCAATTCCACCATGGGCAATGTGACCATGGGCACTATCACTGTGAGCACTGTCAATATGAGCACGTCTACATGAGCCCTGTCACCATGAGCAATGTCACCGTGAGAAGTGTCACTATAGGCAATGTCACCGTAGGCACTGTCACCATGGTCACTGCCACCACTGTCACTGTCATTTTGAGCACTGTCACCAAGGGTACTGCAACCATGAGCACTGTCACCATGAGCACTGTCACCATTGCGAGTATCACCATGTGCACTGTCACCATGGGCACTATCACAATGAGAAATGTCAGTGTGGGCACTGTCACTGTTGGCAAGGTCACCGTGGGCACTTCCACCATGGGCAATGTCACCATGGGCACTATCACTGTGAGCACTGTAAACATGAGCACATCACCATGGGCACTGTCAACATGGGTACTATCTCGAAGGGCAATGTCACCATGAGCATTGTCAGGATTGGCAATTTCACCATGAGCACTGTCACCAAAGGCACTATCACCATGAGCAATGTCACTGTGGGCGGTGTCACCAGAGGCACTATCACCATGGTTAATGTTATCATTGGCACTTTCCCCGTGAGCATTGTCACCATGGGCACTGTCACCATGAGCACTGTCAGCATAGGCAATGTCACCGTGGTCAGTGTCACCATGAGCACTGTCAACATGGGCACTCATATAGTGGGCACTGTCACTGTGAGCACTGTCACCATGGGTATGGCCACCATGAGCAGTGTCTCTTTGAGTACTGTCAGCATGGGTTTTTACCGTGAGCACTGTCACCATGAGCCTTGTCACAATTTTTCAGTGCCACCATGTGCACAACCACCATGTGCACTCTCTCCATGGGCACTCTCACAGAGAACACTATCTCCATAAGAACTGTCTTCCTGGGCACTGTCACCAAGGGCACGGCCATCATGTGAACTGTAACCAATGTCAGTATCACTGTGAGAAGTGTCACCATGGGAATTACCAACATAGGCACTGTCATCATGAGCACTTTCAGAATGGGAACTGTCACCATGGGCCCTATCACCGTGAGGACTCTCACCATGGGAATGATCGCCATGGGCACTATCAGCATTAGAACTGTCACCGTGGTGACTGTCATGATGGAATTTTCACTGTGAGCACTGTCACGATAGGCAAAATCATGGTTTGCACTGTCCCCTTGGGCCCTGTCACAGTGAGCACTATCACTTTGACGGTGGTGTCCATGGGCACTGCCACCATGGACACTACCAAATTGAGAATTATCACCATTTGTACTCTCAGCGTGGTCATGGCCAACAAGTGCACTATCAATATGCTCACTATGACCATGAGCACTGTCACTATGGGCACCTTAATCATGGGCACTATTACCGTGAGCACTATCACCATCGGCACTATCACTGTGATCACTGTCACCATAGACACTATCATGGTGAGCACATTTAACATGAGCATTGTAACAGTGAGCACTGTCACAATGGGTAATGCAGCCATGAACCCAGTCACCGTGAGCACTGTCAGCATGGGTTGTCACCTTGTGCACTGTCAGCTTGAGCACTGTCACCATGGGCACTATAACTATTTTTCAGTGCAACCATGTGCATTACAACCATGTGCACTGTCACCTTGGACACTTTCACCATGAGCACTGTCAACATGAGTAGTGTCATCATGGGCAATGGCACAGCCACCATCTGCAATCTTACCATGGTCACTATCACTGTGAGCACTGTCACCAATGGAACTACCAACATGGGCACTGTCATCATGAGCACTTTCACCATACGAACTGTCACCATCGGCACTATGAACGTGAGAACACTCACCATGGGCACTGTCACCATGAGCATTGTCACCATAGGCACTGTCACCGTGAGAACTGTCACCATGTGCAGGGTCAACAAGGGCACTATCACATGGAGCAGTATCACCATGTGTACTGTCACCATAGGCACTGTCACCATGGGCACGTTCACCAAGTACACTATCACTATGCTCACTATTACTCTGAACACTCTCAACATGGGCACTATCTCCGGGAGCATTATCAGCATCGGTACCGCAATCATGATTACTGTAACCATGGGTCATATTACCGTAAGCACGGATACTATGGGCACTGTCACCATGTGCACGGCCCCATCGGTACTCTCACCATGGGAACTGCCACCATGAGCACTGTTACAATGAGCACTGGCACCACGAGCACTGCCACCCAGGGCAGTGCCACCATGAGCACTGTCACCATAACTGTTGGTATGAGAATTGTAACCATGGGCCATTTATCAATGAGTAATGTCACCAAGTGTATTTTCACCTTGGGCACTCTCAACATAAACAGTATTACCATTAGCACTTTCACTGTGAGCACTGTCACCATGGGCACTGGCACAATGTCGTGTGTCACCATGAGCAATGTCACAATGGGAAATGTCACCGTGAGAAGTGTCACCATAGGCAATGTCACCATGGGCAATGTCACCATGGGAACTGCCATTTTGAGCACTGTCACCATGGGTGCTGCAACCATGAGTACTGTCACCATGAGTACTGTCACCATTGGCAGTATGACCATGTGCACTGTCACCATGGGCATTATCACCATAACAACTCTCAGCGTGAGCACTGTCACTGTGGGAACTGGCATTGTGTGCAATTCCACCATGGGCAATGTCACCATGGGCACTATCACTGCAAGCTCTGTCAATATGAGCACGACTACATGAGCCCTGTCACCATGAGCAATGTCACCGTGAGAAGTGTCACTATAGGCAATGTCACCGTAGGCACTGTCACCATGGTCACTGCCACCACTGTCACTGTCATTTTGAGCACTGTCACCATGGGTACTGCAACCATGAGCACTGTCACCATGAGCAGTGTCAACATGGGCACTCATACAGTGGGCGCTGTCACTGTGAGCACGGTCACCATGGGTACTGCCACCATGAGCAGTGTCTCTGTGAGTATTGTCAGCATGGGTTTTTACCGTGAGCACTGTCACCATGAGCCCTGTCACCATTTTTCAGTGCCACCATGTGCACTACAACCATGTGCACTCTCACCATGGGCACTATCACCGAGAACACTGTCACCGTAAGTACTGTCTTCATGGGCACTGTCACCAAGGTCACGGCCAACATGTGAACTGTAACCATTGTCAGTATCACTGTGAGAAGTGTCACCATGGGAATTACCAACATAGGAACTCTCATCATGAGCACATTCAAAATGGGAACTGTCACCATGGACACTATCACCGTGAGGACTCTCACCATGGGAATGATCGCCATGGGCACTAACACCTTGAGAATTTTCACCATGAGTACTGTCACCATGGGTATTGTCATTATGGGCACTATCAGCATTAGAACTGTTACGGTGGTCACTGTCACGATGGAATTTGTCACTGTGAGCACTGTCACGATAGGCAAAGTCACGGTTTGCACTGTCCCCTTGGGCCCTGTCACAGTGAGCACTATCACTTTGCCGGTGGTGTCCATGGGCACTGCCACCATGGACACAACCAACTTGAGAATTATCCCTATTTGTACTCTCAGCGTGGTCATGGTCAACAAGTGCACTACCACTATGCTCACTATGACCGTGAGCACTGTCACCATGGGCAACTTAACCATGGGCACTATCACCATGAGCACTATCACCATCGGCACTATCACTGTGATCACTATCACCATGGACACTATCATGGTGAGCACAGTTAACATGAGCATTGTAACAGTGAGCACTGTCACAATGTGTCTTGCAACCATGAGCCCAGTCACCGTGATCACTGTCAGCATGGGTTGTCACCTTGTGCACTTTCAGCATGAGCACTGTCACCATGGGCACTATACATATTTTTCAGTGCCACCATTTGCATTACAACCATGTGCACTGTCACCTTGCACACTATCACCATGAACACTGTAACCATGAGTACTGTCATCATGGGCAATGGCACAGCCACCATCTGCAATCTTACCATGGTCACTATCACAGTGAGCACTGTCACCAATGGAACTACCAACATGGGCACTGTCAACATGAGCACTTTCACCATACGAACTGTCACCATGGGCACGATGAACGTGAGAACATTCACCATGGGCACTGTCACCATGAGCATTGTCATCATAGGCAATGTTACCGTGAGAACTATCATCATGCGCACTGTCCACAAGGGCACTATCACATTGAGCTGTAACACCATGTGTACTGTCATCTTGGGCACAGTCACCATGGGCACACTCACCAAGTACACTATCACTATGCTCACTATTACTCTGAACACTGTCACCATGGGCACCGTAACAATGGGCACTATCATCGGGAGCATTATCAGCATTGGCACAACAGGCGTGATAACTGTCACCATGGGTCATATCACCGTGAGCACGGTTGCCATGGGCACTGTCACGATGGGCAATGCCCCATTGGTACTCTCACCATGGGAACTGCCACCATGAGCACTGTCACCATGAGCACTGACACCACGAGCACTGCCACCGAGGGCACTGCAACCATGAGCAATGTCACCATGAGAACTGTTACTATGAGAAATGTAACCTTGGGCAATTTCTCGATGAGTACTCTCACCATGGGTATTTTCACCTTGGGCACTCTCAACGTAAACAATATTACCATGAGCACTTACACTGTGAGAACTGTCACCATGGGCAGTGTCACAGTGCAGAGTGTCACCATGAGCCATGTCACCATGGGAAATGTCACCGTGAGAAGTGTCACCATAGGCAATGTCACTATGGGCAATGTCACCATGGGAAATGCCATTTTGAGCACTGTCACCATGGGTACTGCCACCATGAGTACTGTCACCATGGGTACTGTCACCATAGGCAGTATCACCATGTGCACTGTCACCATGGGCACTATCACCATGACAACTCTCAGCATGAGCACTGTCACTGTGGGCACTGGCATCGTGAGCAATTCCACCATGGGCAATGTCACCATGGGCACTATCACTGTGAGCACTCTCAACATGAGCAAGTCACCATGAGCCCTGTCACCATGGGCAATGTCACCGTGAGTAGTGTCAACATAGGCAATGTCATCGTGGGCACTGTCACCATGAGCACCACTGTCACTGTCATTTTGAGCACTGTCACCAAGGGCACTGCAACCATGAGCACTGTCACCATGAGCACTGTCACCATTGCGAGTATCACCATGTGCACTGTCACCATGGGCACTATCACAATGAGAACTGTCAGTGTGGGCACTGTCACTGTTGGCAAGGGCACCGTGGGCACTTCCACCATGGGCAATGTCACCATGGGCACTATCACTGTGAGCACTGTAAACATGAGCACGTCACCATGGGCACTGTCAACATGGGTACTATCTCGAAGGGCAATGTCACCATGAGCATTGTCAGGAAGGGCAATTTCACCATGAGCACTGTCACCAAAGGCACTATCACCATGAGCAATGTCACTGTGGGCCGTGTCACCAGGGGCACTATCACCATGGTTAATGTTCTCATTGGCACTTTCCCCGTGAGCATTGTCACCCTGGGCACTGTCATCATGGGCACGGTCACCGTGAGCACTATCTCCATGAGCACAGCCACTGTGAACACCATCACCATAATCATTGGCCTCATCGGTACTGTCACCATGAGCACTGCCACAATGAGCACTGTCAGCATGGGCACTACCCCCATGAGCACTGTCACTATGAGAACTGCTACCATGGGTATTTTCGCCATGAGTACTGTCACCCTGTGTATTGTCACCATTTGCACTGTCACCATGAGGACTATTACCGTGAGCACTATCAAAGTGAGATCTCTCACCATGGTCACTGTCACCATGGCACCTTGCACAATGGGGAATGTCAAAATGAGTGCTGTCACCATTGCCACTATCACCGTGAGCCTTCTCACTGTGGTCAGTGTCACCATGGGCACTGTCACCATGAGCACTGTCAGCATAGGCAATGTCACCGTGGTCAGTGTCACCATGAGCACTGTCAACATGGGCACTCATACAGTGGGCACTGTCACTGTGAGCACTGTCACCATGGGTACGGCCACCATGAGCAGTGTCTCTGTGAGTACTGTCAGCATGGGTTTTTACCGTGAGCACTGTCACCATGAGCCTTGTCACAATTTTTCAGTGCCACCATGTGCACAACCACCATGTGCACTCTCTCCATGGGCACTCTCACAGAGAACACTATCTCCATAAGAACTGTCTTCCTGGGCACTGTCACCAAGGGCACGGCCATCATGTGAACTGTAACCAATGTCAGTATCACTGTGAGAAGTGTCACCATGGGAATTACCAACATAGGCACTGTCATCATGAGCACTTTCAGAATGGGAACTGTCACCATGGGCCCTATCAACGTGAGGACTCTCACCATGGGAATGATCGCCATGGGCACTATCAGCATTAGAACTGTCACCGTGGTGACTGTCATGATGGAATTTGTCACTGTGAGCACTGTCACGATAGGCAAAATCATGGTTTGCACTGTCCCCTTGGGCCCTGTCACAGTGAGCACTATCACTTTGACGGTGGTGTCCATGGGCACTGCCACCATGGACACTACCAAATTGAGAATTATCACCATTTGTACTCTCAGCGTGGTCATGGCCAACAAGTGCACTATCAATATGCTCACTATGACCGTGAGCACTGTCACTATGGGCACCTTAATCATGGGCACTATTACCGTGAGCACTATCACCATCGGCACTATCACTGTGATCACTGTCACCATAGACACTATCATGGTGAGCACATTTAACATGAGCATTGTAACAGTGAGCACTCTCACAATGGGTAATGCAGCCATGAACCCAGTCACCGTGAGCACTGTCAGCATGGGTTGTCACCTTGTGCACTGTCAGCATAAGCACTGTCACCATGGGCACTATAACTATTTTTCAGTGCAACCATGTGCATTACAACCATGTGCACTGTCACCTTGGACACTATCACCATGAGCACTGTCACCATGAGTACTGTCATCATGGGCAATGGCACAGCCACCATCTGCAATCTTACCATGGTCAATATCACTGTGAGCACTGTCACCAATGGAACTACCAACATGGGCACTGACATCATGAGCACTTTCACCATACGAACTGTCACCATGGGCACTATGAACGTGAGAACACTCACCATGGGCACTGTCACCATGAGCATTGTCACCATAGGCACTGTCACCGTGAGAACTGTCACCATGTGCAGGGTCAACAAGGGCACTATCACATGGAGCAGTATCACCATGTGTACTGTCACCATAGGCACTGTCACCATGGGCACGTTCACCAAGTACACTATCACTATGCTCACTATTACTCTGAACACTCTCAACATGGGCACTATCTCCGGGAGCATTATCAGCATCGGTACCGCAATCATGATTACTGTAACCATGGGTCATATTACCGTAAGCACGGATACTATGGGCACTGTCACCATGTGCACGGCCCCATCGGTACTCTCACCATGGGAACTGCCACCATGAGCACTGTTACAATGAGCACTGGCACCACGAGCACTGCCACCCAGGGCAGTGCCACCATGAGCACTGTCACCATAACTGTTGGTATCAGAATTGTAACCATGGGCAATTTCTCAATGAGTAATGTCACCATGTGTATTTTCACATTGGGCACTCTCAACATAAACAGTATTACCATTAGCACTTTCACTGTGAGCACTGTCACCATGGGCACTGGCACAATGTCGTGTGTCACCATGAGCAATGTCACAATGGGAAATGTCACCGTGAGAAGTGTCACCATAGGCAATGTCACCATGGGCAATGTCACCATGGGAACTGCCATTTTGAGCACTGTCACCATGGGTGCTGCAACCATGAGTACTGTCACCATGAGTACTGTCACCATTGGCAGTATGACCATGTGCACTGTCACCATGGGCACTATCACCATGACAACTCTCAGCGTGAGCACTGTCACTGTGGGAACTGGCATTGTGTGCAATTCCACCATGGGCAATGTCACCATGGGCACTATCACTGCAAGCTCTGTCAATATGAGCACGTCTACATGAGCCCTGTCACCATGAGCAATGTCACCGTGAGAAGTGTCACTATAGGCAATGTCACCGTAGGCACTGTCACCATGGTCACTGCCACCACTGTCACTGTCATTTTGAGCACTGTAACCATGGGTACTGCAACCATGAGCACTGTCACCATGAGCAGTGTCAACATGGGCACTCATACAGTGGGCGCTGTCACTGTGAGCACGGTCACGATGGGTACTGCCACCATGAGCAGTGTCTCTGTGAGTATTGTCAGCATGGGTTTTTACCGTGAGCACTGTCACCATGAGCCCTGTCACCATTTTTCAGTGCCACCATGTGCACTACAACCATGTGCACTCTCACCATGGGCACTATCACCGAGAACACTGTCACCGTAAGTACTGTCTTCATGGGCACTGTCACCAAGGTCACGGCCAACATGTGAACTGTAACCATTGTCAGTATCACTGTGAGAAGTGTCACCATGGGAATTACCAACATAGGAACTGTCATCATGAGCACGTTCAAAACGGGAACTGTCATCATGGACACTATCACCGTGAGGACTCTCACCATGGGAATGATCGCCATGGGCACTAACACCTTGAGAATTATCACCATGAGTACTGTCACCATGGGTATTGTCATTATGGGCAGTATCAGCATTAGAACTGTTACGGTGGTCACTGTCACGATGGAATTTGTCACTGTGAGCACTGTCATGATAGGCAAAGTCACGGTTTGCACTGTCCCCTTGGGCTCTGTCACAGTGAGCACTATCACTTTGCCAGTGGTGTCCATGGGCACTGCCACCATGGACACAACCAACTTGAGAATTATCACTATTTGTACTCTCAGCGTGGTCATGGTCAACAAGTGCACTACCACTATGCTCACTATGACCGTGAGCACTGTCACCATGGGCAACTTAACCATGGGCACTATCACCATGAGCACTATCACCATCGGCACTATCACTGTGATCACTATCACCATGGACACTATCATGGTGAGCACAGTTAACATGAGCATTGTAACAGTGAGCACTGTCACAATGGATAATGCAACCATGAGCCCAGTCACCGTGAGCACTGTAGCATGGGTTGTCACCTTGTGCACTTTCAGCATGAGCACTGTCACCATGGGCACTATACATATTTTTCAGTGCCACCATTTGCATTACAACCATGTGCACTGTCACCTTGCACACTATCACCATGAACACTGTCACCATGAGTACTGTCATCATGGGCAATGGCACAGCCACCATCTGCAATCTTACCATGGTCACTATCACAGTGAGCACTGTCACCAATGGAACTACCAACATGGGCACTGTCATCATGAGCAATTTCACCATACGAACTGTCACCATGGGCACGATGAACGTGAGAATGCTCACAATGGGCACTGTCACTATGAGCATTGTCATCATAGGCAATGTTACCGTGAGAACTATCATCATGCGCACTGCACACAAGGGCACTATCACATTGAGCTGTAACACCATGTGTACTGTCATCTTGGGCACAGTCACCATGGGCACACTCACCAAGTACACTATCACTATGCTCACTATTACTCTGAACACTGTCACCATGGGCACCGTAACCATGGGCACTATCATCGGGAGCATTATCAGCATTGGCACAACAGGCGTGATAACTGTCACCATGGGTCATATCACCGTGAGCACGGTTGCCATGGGCTCTGTCACGATGGGCAATGCCCCATTGGTACTCTCACCATGGGAACTGCCACCATGAGCACTGTCACCATGAGCACTGACACCACGAGCACTGCCACCGAGGGCACTGCAACCATGAGCACTCTCACCATGAGAACTGTTACTATGAGAAATGTAACCATGGGCAATTTCTCGATGAGTACTCTCACCATGGGTATTTTCACCTTGGGCACTCTCAACGTAAACAGTATTACCATGAGCACTTTCACTGTGAGCACGGTCACCATGGGCAGTGTCACACTGCAGAGTGTCACCATGAGCCATGTCACCATGGGAAATGTCACCGTGAGAAGTGTCACCATAGGCAATGTCACTATGGGCAATGTCACCATGGGAAATGCCATTTTGAGCACTGTCACCATGGGTACTGCCACCATGAGTACTGTCACCATGGGTACTGTCACCATAGGCAGTATCACCATGTGCACTGTCACCATGGGCACTATCACCATGACAACTCTCAGCATGAGCACTGTCACTGTGGGCACTGGCATCGTGAGCAATTCCACCATGGGCAATGTCACCATGGGCACTATCACTGTGAGCACTCTCAACATGAGCACGTCACCATGAGCCCTGTCACCATGGGCAATGTCACAGTGAGTAGTGTCAACATAGGCAATGTCATCGTGGGCACTGTCACCATGAGCACCACTGTCACTGTCATTTTGAGCACTGTCACCAAGGGCACTGCAACCATGAGCACTGTCACCATGAGCACTGTCACCATTGCGAGTATCACCATGTGCACTGTCACCATGGGCACTATCACAATGAGAACTGTCAGTGTGGGCACTGTCACTGTTGGCAAGGGCACCGTGTGCACATCCACCATGGGCAATGTCACCATGAGCACTATCACTGTGAGCACTGTCAACATGAGCATGTCACCATGGGCACTGTCAACATGGGTACTATCTCGAAGGGCAATGTCACCATGAGCGTTGTCAGGATGGGAAATTTCACCATGAGCACTGTCACCAAAGGCACTATCACCATGAGCAATGTCACTGTGGGCCGTGTCACCATGGGCACTATCACCATGGTTAATGTTATCATTGGCACTTTCCCCGTGAGCACTGTCACCCTGGGCACTGTCATCATGGGCACAGTCACCGTGAGCACTATATCCATGAGCACAGCCACTGTGAACACCATCACCATAATCACTGGCCTCATCGGTACTGTCACCATGAGCACTGCCACAATGAGCACTGTCAGCATGGGCACTTCCCCCATGAGCACTGTCACTATGAGAACTGCTACCATGGGTATTTTCGCCATGAGTACTGTCACCCTGTGTATTGTCACCATTTGCACTGTCACCATGAGGACTATTACCGTGAGCGCTATCACCGTGAGATCTCTCACCATGGTCACTGCCACCATGGCACCTTGCACAATGGGGGCTGTCAACACGAGTGCTGTCACCATTGGCACTATCACCGTGAGCCTTCTCACTGTGGTCAGTGTCACCATGGGCACTGTCACCATGAGCACTGTCACCGTGGTCAGTGTCACCATGAGCACTGTCAACATGGGCACTCATACAGTAGGCACTGTCACTATGAGCACTGTCACCATGGGTACTGCCACCATGAGCAGTGTCTCTGTGAGTACTGTCAGCATGGGTTTTTACCGTGAGCAGTTTCACCATGAGCACTGTCACCATTTTTCATTGCCACCATGTGCACTACCACCATGTGCACTCTCACCATGGGCACTATCACCGAGAACACTGTCACCATAAGTACTGTCTTCATGGGCACTGTCACCAAGGGCACGGCCAACATGTGAACTGTAACCATTGTCAGTTTCACTGTGAGAAGTGTCACCATGGGAATTACCAACATAGGCACTGTCATCATGAGCACTTTCAGAATGGGAACTGTCACCATGGGCACTAACACCGTGAGGACTCTCACCATGGGAATGAGCGCCAGGGGCACTACCACGTTGAGAATTATCACCATGAGTGCTGTCACCATGGGTATTGTCACTATGGGTACTATCAGCATTAGAACTGTTACTGTGGTCACTGTCACGATGGAATTTGTCACTGTGAGCACTGTCACAATAGGCAAAGTCACGGTCTGTACTGTCCCCTTGGGCCCTGTCACAGTGAGCACCATCACTTTGACGGTGGTGTCCATGGGCACTGCCACCATGGACACTACCAACTTGAGAATTATCAAAATTTGTACTCTCAGCGTGGTCATGGTCAACAAGTGCACTATCACTATGATCACTATGACCGCGAGCACTGTCACCATGGGCAAATTAACCATGGGCACTATCACCATGAGCACTATCACCATCGGCACAATCACTGTGATCACTATCACCTTGGACACTATCATGGTGAGCACAGTTAACATGAGCATTGTAACTGTGAGCACTGTCACAATGGGTAATGCAACCATGAGCCCAGTCACCGTGAGCACTGTCAGCATGGGTGGTCACCTTGTGCACGGTCAGCATGAGCACTGTCACCATGGGAACTATAACTATTTTTCAGTTCCACCATGTGCATTACAACCATGTGCACTGTCACCTTGCACACTCTCACCATGAGCACTGTCACCATGTGTACTGTCATCATGGTCAATGGCACAGCCACCATCTGCAATCTTACCATGGTCACTATCACTGTGAGCACCGTCACCAATGGAACTACCAACATGGGCACTGTCATTATGAGCATTTTCACCATACGAACTGTCGCCATGGGCACTATGAACGTGAGAACGGTCACCATGGGCACTGCCACCATGAGCATTGTCATCATCGGCAATGTCACCGTGAGAACTATCAACAGGCGCACTGTCCACAAGGGCACTATCACATTGAGCTTTATCACCATGTGTACTGTCATCTTGGGCACAGTCACCATGGGCACACTCACAAAGTACAATATCACTATGCTCATTATTATTCTGAAAACTGTCAACATGGGCACCGTAACCATGGGCACTATCACCGGGAGCATTATCAGCAATGGCACAACAGGCGTGATAACTGTCACCATGGGTCATATCACCGTGAGCATATTTGCCATGGGCTCTGTCACGATGGGCAATGCCCCATTGGTACTCTCATCATGGGAACTGCCACCATGAGCACTGTCACCATGAGCACTGACACCACGAGCACTGCCACCGAGGGCACGGCAACCATGAGCACTCTCACCATGAGAACTGTTACTATGAGAAATGTAACCATGGGCAATTTCTCGATGAGTACTCTCACCATGGGTATTTTCACCTTGGGCACTCTCAACGTAAACAGTACTACCATGAGCACTTTCACTGGGAGCACTGTCACCATGGTCACTGTCACAATGCGGAGTGTCACCATGAGCCATGTCACCATGGGAAATGTCACCGTGAGAAGTGTCAACATAGGCAATGTCACCATGGGCAATGTCACCATGGGAAATGCCATTTTGAGCACTGTCACCATGGGTACTGCCACCATGAGTACTGTCACAAGGAGTACTGTCACCATTGGCAGTATCACCATGGGCACTGTCACCATGGGCACTATCACCATGACAACTCTCAGCGTGAGCACTGTCACTGTGGGCACTGGCATCGTGAGCATTTCCACCATGGGCAATGTCACCATGGGCACTATCACTGTGAACACTCTCAACATGAGCACGTCACCATGAGCCCTGTCACCATGGGCAATGTCACCGTGAGAAGTGCCACCATAGGCAATGTCATCGTGGGCACTGTCACCCTGGTCACTGCCACCACTGTCACTGTCATTTTGAGCACTGTCACCAAGGGTACTGCAACCATGAGCACTGTCACCATGAGCACTGTCACCATTGCGAGTATCACCATGTGCACTGTCACCTTGGGCAATATCACAATGAGAACTGTCAGCGTGGGCACTGTCACTGTTGGCAAGGGCACCGTGGGCACTTCCACCATGGGCAATGTCACCAAGGGCACTATCACTCTGAGCACTGTCAACATGAGCATGTCACCATGGGCACTGTCAACATGGGTACTATCTCGAAGGGCAATGTCACCATGAGCATTGTCAGGATGGGCAATTTCACCATGAGCACTGTCACCAAAGGCACTATCACCATGAGCAATGTCACTCTGGGCCGTGTCACCAGGGGCACTATCACCATGGTTAATATTATCATTGGCACTTTCCCCGTGAGCATTGTCACCCTGGGCACTGTCATCATGGGCATGGTCACCGTGAGCACTATCTCCATGAGCACAGCCACTGTGAACACCATCACCATAATCACTTGCCTCATCGGTACTGTCACCATGAGCACTGTCACAATGAGCACTGTCAGCATGGGCACTTCCCCCATGAGCACTGTCTCTATGAGAACTGATACCATGGGTATTTTCACCATGAGTACTGTCACCCTGTGTATTGTCACCATTTGCACTGTCACCATGAGGACTATTACCGTGAGCGCTATCACCGTGAGATCTCTCACCATGGTCACTCTCACCATGGCACCTTGCGCAATGGGGGCTGTCAACATGAGTGCTCTCACCATTGGCATTATCACCGTGAGCATTCTCACTGTGGTCAGTGTCACCATGAGCACTGTCAACATGGGCACTCCTACAGTGGGCACTGTCAATGTGAGAACTGTCACCATGGGTACTGCGACTATGAGCAGTGTCTCTGTGAGTACTGTCAGCATGGGTTTTTACCGTGAGCACTGTCACCATGAGCCCTGTCACCATTTTTCAGTGCCACCATGTGCACTACCACCATGTGCACTCTCACCATGGGCACTATCACCGAGAACACTGTCACCATATGTACTCTCTTCATGTGCACTGTCATCAAGGGCACGGCCATCATGTGAACTGTAACCATTGTCAGTGTCACTGTGAGAAGTGTCACCATGGGAATTACCAACATAGGCACTGTCATCATGAGCACTTTCACAATGGGAACTGTCACCATGGGCACTATCACCGTGAGGATTCTCACCATTGGAATTATCGCCATGGGCACTCTCAGCATTAGAACTGTCACCGTGGTCGCTGTCACGATGGAATTTGTCACTGTGAGCACTGTCACGATACGCATAGTAACGGTTTGCACTGTTCCCTTGGGCCCTGTCACAGTGAGCACTATCACTTTGATGGTGGTGTCCATGGGCACTGCCACCATGGACACTACCAACTTGAGAATTATCACCATTTGTACTCTCAGCGTGGTCATGGTCAACAAGTGCACTATCACTATGCTCACTATGACTGTCACCATGGGCACCTTAACCATGGACACTATCACCGTGAGCACTATCACCATCGGCACTATCACCATGGACACTATCATGGTGAGCACAGTTAAAATGAGCATTGTAAATGTGAGCACTGTCACAATGGGTATTGCAACCATGAGCCCAGTCACCGTGAGCACTGTCAGCATGGGTTGTCACCTTGTGCACTGTCAGCATGAGCACTGTCACCATGGGCACTATAACTATTTTTCAGTGCCACCATGTGCATTACAAACATGTGCACTGTCACCTTGTACACAAACACCATGTGCACTGTCACCATGAATACTGTTATCATGGGCAATGACACAGCCACCATCTGCAATCTTACCATGGTCACTATCATTATGAGCTCTGTCACCAATGGAACTACCAACATGGGCACTGTCATCATGAGCACTTTCACCATACGAACTGTCACCATGGGCACTATGAACATGAGAACGGTCACCATGGGCACTGTCACCATGAGCATTGTCACCATAGGCACTGTCACCGTGAGAACTGTCACCATGCGCAGTGTCAACAAGGGCACTATCACATGGAACATTATCACCATGTGTACTGTCACCATAGGCACTGTCACCATGGGCACAGTTACCAAGTACACTATCACTATGCTCACTCTTACTCAGAACACTGTCACCATGGGCACCTTAACCATGGGCACTATCTCTGGGAGCATTATCAGCATCGGTACCACAATCATGATAACTGGAATCATGGGTCATATAACCGTAAGCACGGTTACCATGGGCACTGTCACCATGTGCCCTGCCCCATCGGTACTCTCACAATGGGAATTGCCACCATGAGTACTGTCACCATGAGCACTGACACCACGAGCCCTGCCACCGAGGGCACTGCAACCATGAGCACTGTCACCATGAGAACTGTTACTATGAGAAATGTAACCATGGGCAATTTCTCGATGAGTACACTCACCTTGGGTATTTTCACCTTGAGCACTCTCAACGTAAACATTATTACCATGAGCACTTTCACTGTGAGCACTGTCACCATGGGCACTGTCACAGTGCGGAGTGTCACCATGAGCCATGTCACCATGGGAAATGTCACCGTGAGAAGTGTCACCATAGGCAATGTCACCATGGGCAATGTCACCATGGGAAATGCCATTTTGAGCACTGTCACCATGGGTACTGCCACCATGAGTACTGACACAATGAGTACTGTCACCATTGGCAGTATCACCATGGGCACTGTCACCATGGGCACTATCACCATGACAACTCTCAGCGTGAGCACTGTCACTGTGGGCACTGGCATCGTCAGCAATTCCACCATGGGCAATGTCACCATGGGCACTATCACTGTGAGGACTCTCAACATGAGCACGTCAACATAAGCCCTGTCACCATGGGCAATGTCACCGTGAGAAGTGTCACCATAGGCAATGTCATCGTGGGCACTGTCACCATGATCACTGCCACCACTGTCACTGTCATTTTGGGCACTGTCACCAAGGGCACTGCAACCATGAGCACTGTCACCATGAGCACTGTCACCATTGCGAGTATCACCATTTGCACTGTCACCATGGGCACTATCACAATGAGAACTGTCAGCGTGGGCACTGTCACTGTTGGCAAGGGCACCGTGGGCACATCACCATGGGCAAAGTCACCATGGGCACTATCACTGTGAGCACTGTAAACATGAGCACGTCGCCATGGGCACTGTCAACATGGGTACTATCTCGAAGGGCAATGTCACCATGAGCATTGTCAGGATGGGCAATTTCACCATGAGTACTGTCACCAAAGGCACTATCACCATGAGCAATGTCACTGTGGGCCGTGTCACCAGAGGCACTATCACCATGGTTAATGTTATCATTGGCACTTTCCCCATGAGCATTGTCACCCTGGGCACTGTCATCATGGGCACGGTCACCGTGAGCACTATCTCCATGAGCACAGCCACTGTGAACACCATCACCATAATCACTGGCCTCATCGGTACTGTCACCATGAGCACTGCCACAATGAGAACTGTCAGCATGGGCACTACCCCCATGAGCACTGTCACTATGAGAACTGCTACCATGGGTATTTTCGCCATGAGTACTGTCACCCTGTGTATTGTCACCATTTGCACTGTCACCATGAGGACTATTACCGTGAGCACTATCAAAGTGAGATCTCTCACCATGGTCACTGTCACCATGGCACCTTGCACAATGGGGAATGTCAAAATGAGTGCTGTCACCATTGCCACTATCACCGTGAGCCTTCTCACTGTGGTCAGTGTCACCATGGGCACTGTCACCATGAGCACTGTCAGCATAGGCAATGTCACCGTGGTCAGTGTCACCATGAGCACTGTCAACATGGGCACTCATACAGTGGGCACTGTCACTGTGAGCACTGTCACCATGGGTACGGCCACCATGAGCAGTGTCTCTGTGAGTACTGTCAGCATGGGTTTTTACCGTGAGCACTGTCACCATGAGCCTTGTCACAATTTTTCAGTGCCACCATGTGCACAACCACCATGTGCACTCTCTCCATGGGCACTCTCACAGAGAACACTATCTCCATAAGAACTGTCTTCCTGGGCACTGTCACCAAGGGCACGGCCATCATGTGAACTGTAACCAATGTCAGTATCACTGTGAGAAGTGTCACCATGGGAATTACCAACATAGGCACTGTCATCATGAGCACTTTCAGAATGGGAACTGTCACCATGGGCCCTATCAACGTGAGGACTCTCACCATGGGAATGATCGCCATGGGCACTATCAGCATTAGAACTGTCACCGTGGTGACTGTCATGATGGAATTTGTCACTGTGAGCACTGTCACGATAGGCAAAATCACGGTTTGCACTGTCCCCTTGGGCCCTGTCACAGTGAGCACTATCACTTTGACGGTGGTGTCCATGGGCACTGCCACCATGGACACTACCAAATTGAGAATTATCACCATTTGTACTCTCAGCGTGGTCATGGCCAACAAGTGCACTATCAATATGCTCACTATGACCGTGAGCACTGTCACTATGGGCACCTTAATCATGGGCACTATTACCGTGAGCACTATCACCATCGGCACTATCACTGTGATCACTGTCACCATAGACACTATCATGGTGAGCACATTTAACATGAGCATTGTAACAGTGAGCACTGTCACAATGGGTAATGCAGCCATGAACCCAGTCACCGTGAGCACTGTCAGCATGGGTTGTCACCTTGTGCACTGTCAGCATAAGCACTGTCACCATGGGCACTATAACTAATTTTCAGTGCAACCATGTGTATTACAACCATGTGCACTGTCACCTTGGACTCTATCACCATGAGCACTGTCACCATGAGTACTGTCATCATGGGCAATGGCACAGCCACCATCTGCAATCTTACCATGGTCACTATCACTGTGAGCACTGTCACCAATGGAACTACCAACATGGGCACTGACATCATGAGCACTTTCACCATACGACCTGTCACCATGGGCACTATGAACGTGAGAACACTCACCATGGGCACTGTCACCATGAGCATTGTCACCATAGGCACTGTCACCGTGAGAACTGTCACCATGTGCAGGGTCAACAAGGGCACTATCACATGGAGCAGTATCACCATGTGTACTGTCACCATAGGCACTGTCACCATGGGCACGTTCACCAAGTACACTATCACTATGCTCACTATTACTCTGAACACTCTCAACATGGGCACTATCTCCGGGAGCATTATCAGCATCGGTACCGCAATCATGATTACTGTAACCATGGGTCATATTACCGTAATCACGGATACTATGGGCACTGTCACCATGTGCACGGCCCCATCGGTACTCTCACCATGGGAACTGCCACCATGAGCACTGTCACCATGAGCACTGGCACCACGAGCACTGCCACCCAGGGCTGTGCCACCATGAGCACTGTCACCATAACTGTTGGTATCAGAATTGTAACCATGGGCCATTTCTCAATGAGTAATGTCACCATGTGTATTTTCACCTTGGGCACTCTCAACTTAAACAGTATTACCATTAGCACTTTCACTGTGAGCACTGTCACCATGGGCACTGGCACAATGTCGTGTGTCACCATGAGCAATGTCACAATGGGAAATGTCACCGTGAGAAGTGTCACCATAGGCAATGTCACCATGGGCAATGTCACCATGGGAACTGCCATTTTGAGCACTGTCACCATGGGTGCAGCAACCATGAGTACTGTCACCATGAGTACTGTCACCATTGGCAGTATGACCATGTGCACTGTCACCATGGGCACTATCACCATGACAACTCTCAGCGTGAGCACTGTCACTGTGGGAACTGGCATTGTGTGCAATTCCACCATGGAAATGTCACCATGGGCACTATCACTGCAAGCTCTGTCAATATGAGCACGTCTACATGAGCCCTGTCACCATGAGCAATGTCACCGTGAGAAGTGTCACTATAGGCAATGTCACCGTAGGCACTGTCACCATGGTCACTGCCACCACTGTCACTGTCATTTTGAGCACTGTCACCATGGGTACTGCAACGATGAGCACTGTCACCATGAGCAGTGTCAACATGGGCACTCATACAGTGGGCGCTGTCACTGTGAGCACAGTCACCATGGGTACTGCCACCATGAGCAGTGTCTCTGTGAGTATTGTCAGCATGGGTTTTTACCGTGAGCACTGTCACCATGAGCCCTGTCACCATTTTTCAGTGCCACCATGTGCACTACCACCATGTGCACTCTCACCATGGGCACTATCACCGAGAACACTGTCACCGTAAGTACTGTCTTCATGGGCACTGTCACCAATGTCACGGCCAACATGTGAACTGTAACCATTGTCAGTATCACTGTGAGAAGTGTCACCATGGGAATTACCAACATAGGAACTCTCATCATGAGCACATTCAAAATGGGAACTGTCACCATGGACACTATCACCGTGAGGACTCTCACCATGGGAATGATCGCCATGGGCACTAACACCTTGAGAATTATCACCATGAGTACTGTCACCATGGGTATTGTCATTATGGGCACTATCAGCATTAGAACTGTTACGGTGGTCACTGTCACGATGGAATTTGTCACTGTGAGCACTGTCACGATAGGCAAAGTCACGGTTTGCACTGTCCCCTTGGGCCCTGTCACAGTGAGCACTATCACTTTGCCGGTGGTGTCCATGGGCACTGCCACCATGGACACAACCAACTTGAGAATTATCCCTATTTGTACTCTCAGCGTGGTCATGGTCAACAAGTGCACTACCACTATGCTCTCTATGACCGTGAGCACTGTCACCATGGGCAACTTAACCATGGGCACTATCACCATGAGCACTATCACCATCGGCACTATCACTGTGATCACTATCACCATGGACACTATCATGGTGAGCACAGTTAACATGAGCATTGTAACAGTGAGCACTGTCACAATGGATAATGCAACCATGAGCCCAGTCACCGTGAGCACTGTCAGCATGGGTTGTCACCTTGTGCACTTTCAGCATGAGCACTGTCACCATGGGCACTATACATATTTTTCAGTGCCACCATTTGCATTACAACCATGTGCACTGTCACCTTGCACACTATCACCATGAACACTGTCACCATGTGTACTGTCATCATGGGCAATGGCACAGCCACCATCTGCAATCTTACCATGGTCACTATCACAGTGAGCACTGTCACCAATGGAACTACCAACATGGGCACTGTCATCATGAGCACTTTCACCATACGAACTGTCACCATGGGCACGATGAACGTGAGAATGCTCACAATGGGCACTGTCACCATGAGCATTGTCATCATAGGCAATGTCACCGTGAGAACTGTCATCATGCGCACTGTCCACAAGGGCACTATCACATTGAGCTGTAACACCATGTGTACTGTCATCTTGGGCACAGTCACCATGGGCACACTCACCAAGTACACTATCACTATGCTCACTATTACTCTGAACACTGTCACCATGGGCACCGTAACCATGGGCACTATCATTGGGAGCATTATCAGCATTGGCACAACAGGCGTGATAACTGTCTCCATGGGTCATATCACCGTGAGCACGGTTGCCATGGGCTCTGTCACGATGGGCAATGCCCCATTGGTACTTTCACCATGGGAACTGCCACCATGAGCACTGTCACCATGAGCACTGACACCACGAGCACTGCCACCGAGGGCACTGCAACCATGAGCACTCTCACCATGAGAACTGTTACTATGAGAAATGTAACCATGGGCAATTTCTCGATGAGTACTCTCACCATGGGTATTTTCACCTTGGGCACTCTCAACGTAAACAGTATTACCATGAGCACTTTCACTGTGAGCACTGTCACCATGGGCAGTGTCACAGTGCAGAGTGTCACCATGAGCCATGTCACCATGGGAAATGTCACCGTGAGAAGTGTCACCATAGGCAATCTCACTATGGGCAATGTCACCATGGGAAATGCCATTTTGAGCACTGTCACCATGGGTACTGCCACCATTAGTACTGTCACCATGAGTACTCTAACCATTGACACTATGACCATGTGCACTTTCACGATGGGCACTATCACCATGACAACTCTCAGCGTGAGCACTGTCACTGTGAGCACTGGCATCGTGAGCAATTCCACCATGGGCAATGTCACCATGGGCACTATCACTGTGAGCACTCTCAACATGAGCAAGTCACCATGAGCCCTGTCACCATGGGCAATGTCACCGTGAGTAGTGTCAACATAGGCAATGTCATCGTGGGCACTGTCACCATGAGCACCACTGTCACTGTCATTTTGAGCACTGTCACCAAGGGCACTGCAACCATGAGCACTGTCACCATGAGCACTGTCACCATTGCGAGTATCACCATGTGCACTGTCACCATGGGCACTATCACAATGAGAACTGTCAGTGTGGGCACTGTCACTGTTGGCAAGGGCACCGTGTGCACATCCACCATGGGCATTGTCACCATGAGCACTATCACTGTGAGCACTGTCAACATGAGCATGTCACCATGGGCACTGTCAACATGGGTACTATCTCGAAGGGCAATGTCACCATGAGCGTTGTCAGGATGGGAAATTTCACCATGAGAACTGTCACCAAAGGCACTATCACCATGAGCAATGTCCCTGTGGGCCGTGTCACCATGGGCACTATCACCATGGTTAATGTTATCATTGGCACTTTCCCCGTGAGCACTGTCACACTGGGCACTGTCATCATGGGCACAGTCACCGTGAGCACTATATCCATGAGCACAGCCACTGTGAACACCATCACCATAATCACTGGCCTCATCGGTACTGTCACCATGAGCACTGCCACAATGAGCACTGTCAGCATGGGCACTTCCCCCATGAGCACTGTCACTATGAGAACTGCTACCATGGGTATTTTCGCCATGAGTACTGTCACCCTGTGTATTGTCACCATTTGCACTGTCACCATGAGGACTATTACCGTGAGCGCTATCACCGTGAGATCTCTCACCATGGTCACTGCCACCATGGCACCTTGCACAATGGGGGCTGTCAACACGAGTGCTGTCACCATTGGCACTATCACCGTGAGCATTCTCACTGTGGTCAGTGTCACCATGGGCACTGTCACCATGAGCACTGTCACCGTGGTCAGTGTCACCATGAGCACTGTCAACATGGGCACTCATACAGTGGACACTGTCACTATGAGCACTGTCACCATGGGTACTGCCACCATGAGCAGTGTCTCTGTGAGTACTGTCAGCATGGGTTTTTACCGTGAGCAGTTTCACCATGAGCACTGTCACCATTTTTCATTGCCACCATGTGCACTACCACCATGTGCACTCTCACCATGGGCACTATCACCGAGAACACTGTCACCATAAGTACTGTCTTCATGGGCACTGTCACCAAGGGCACGCCCAACATGTGAACTGTAACCATTGTCAGTTTCACTGTGAGAAGTGTCACCATGGGAATTACCAACATAGGCACTGTCATCATGAGCACTTTCAGAATGGGAACTGTCACCATGGGGACTATCACCATGAGGACTCTCACCATGGGAATGAGCGCCAGGGGCACTACCACCTTGAGAATTATCACCATGAGTACTGTCACCATGGGTATTGTCACTATGGGTACTATCAGCATTAGAACTGTTACTGTGGTCACTGTCACGATGGAATTTGTCACTGTGAGCACTGTCACAATAGGCAAAGTCACGGTGTGTACTGTCCCCTTGGGCCCTGTCACAGTGAGCACTATCACTTTGACGGTGGTGTCCATGGGCACTGCCACCATGGACACTACCAACTTGAGAATTATCAAAATTTGTACTCTCAGCGTGGTCATGGTCAACAAGTGCACTATCACTATGATCACTATGACCACGAGCACTGTCACCAGGGGCAAATTAACCATGGGCACTATCACCATGAGCACTATCACCATCGGCACAATCACTGTGATCATTATCACCTTGGACACTATCATGGTGAGCACAGTTAACATGAGCAATGTAACTGTGAGCACTGTCACAATGGGTAATGCAACCATGAGCCCAGTCACCGTGAGCACTGTCAGCATGGGTGGTCACCTAGTGCACGGTCAGCATGAGCACTGTCACCATGGGCACTATAACTATTTTTCAGTTCCACCATGTGCATTACAACCATGTGCACTGTCACCTTGCACACTCTCACCATGAGCACTGTCACCATGTGTACTGTCATCATGGTCAATGGCACAGCCACCATCTGCAATCTTACCATGGTCACTATCACTGTGAGCACTGTCACCAATGGAACTACCAACATGGGCACTGTCATTATGAGCATTTTCACCATACGAACTGTCACCATGGTCACTATGAACGTGAGAACGGTCACCATGGGCACTGCCACCATGAGCATTGTCATCATCGGCAATGTCACCGTGAGAACTATCACCAAGCGCACTGTCCACAAGGGCACTATCACATTGAGCTTTATCACCATGTGTACTGTCATCTTGGGCACAGTCACCATGGGCACACTCACCAAGTACACTATCACTATGCTCACTATTATTCTGAAAACTGTCAACATGGGCACCGTAACCATGGGCACTATCACCGGGAGCATTATCAGCAATGGCACAACAGGCGTGATAACTGTCACCATGTGTCATATCACCGTGAGCATATTTGCCATGGGCACTGTCACGATGGGCAATGCCCCATTGGTACTCTCATCATGGGAACTGCAACCATGAGCACTGTCACCATGAGCTCTGACACCACGAGCACTGCCACCGAGGGCACTGCAACCATGAGCACTCTCACCATGAGAACTGTTACTATGAGAAATGTAACCATGGGCAATTTCTCGATGAGTACTCTCACCATGGGTATTTTCACCTTGGGCACTCTCAACGTAAACAGTATTACCATGAGCACTTTCACTGGGAGCACTGTCACCATGGTCACTGTCACAATGCGGGGTGTCACCATGAGCCATGTCACCATGGGAAATGTCACTGTGAGAAGTGTCAACATAGGCAATGTCACCATGGGCAATGTCACCATGGGAAATGCCATTTTGAGCACTGTCACCATGGGTACTGCCACCATGAGAACTGTCACAAGGAGTACTGTCACCATTGGCAGTATCACCATGGGCACTATCACCATGGGCACTATCACCATGACAACTCTCAGCGTGAGCACTGTCACTGTGGGCACTGGCATCGTGAGCAATTCCACCATGGGCAATGTCACCATGGGCACTATCACTGTGAGAACTCTCAACATGAGCACGTCACCATGAGCCCTGTCACCATGAGCAATGTCACCGTGAGAAGTGCCACCATAGGCAATGTCATCGTGGGCACTGTCACCATGGTCACTGCCACCACTGTCACTGTCATTTTGAGCACTGTCACCAAGGGTACTGCAACCATGAGCACTGTCACCATTGCGTGTATGACCATGTGCACTGTCACCTTGGGCACTATCACAATGAGAACTGTCAGCGTGGGCACTGTCACTGTTGGCAAGGGCACCGTGGGCACTTCCACCATGGGCAATGTCACCAAGGGCACTATCACTGTGAGCACTGTCAAAATGAGCATGTCACCATGGGCACTGTCAACATGGGTACTATCTCGAAGGGCAATGTCACCATGAGCATTGTCAGGAAGGGCAATTTCACCAGGAGCACTGTCACCAAAGGCACTATCACCATGAGCAATGTCACTCTGGGCCGTGTCACCAGGGGCACTATCACCATGGTTAATGTTATCATTGGCACTTTCCCCGTGAGCATTGTCACCCTGGGCACTGTCATCATGGGCACGGTCACCGTGAGCACTATCTCCATGAGCACAGCCACTGTGAACACCATCACCATAATCACTGGCCTCATCGGTACTGTCACCATGAGCACTGTCACAATGAGCACTGTCAGCATGGGCACTTCCCCCATGAGCACTGTCGCTATGAGAACTGCTACCATGGGTATTTTCACCATGAGTACTGTCACCCTGTGTATTGTCACCATTTGCACTGTCACCATGAGGACTATTACCGTGAGCGCTATCACCGTGAGATCTCTCACCATGGTCACTGTCACCATGGCACCTTGCGCACTGTGGGCTGTCAACATGAGTGCTCTCACCATTGGCGTTATCACCGTGAGCATTCTCACTGTGGTCTGTGTCACCATGAGCACTGTCAACATGGTCACTCCTACAGTGGGCACTGTCAATGTGAGAACTGTCACCATGGGAACTGCGACTATGATCAGTGTCTCTGTGAGTACTGTCAGCATGGGTTTTTACCGTGAGCACTGTCACCATGAGCCCTGTCACCATTTTTCAGTGCCACCATGTGCACTACCACCATGTGCACTCTCACCATGGGCACTATCACCGAGAACACTGTCACCATATGTACTCTCTTCATGTGCACTGTCATCAAGGGCACGGCCATCATGTGAACTGTAACCATTGTCAGTTTCACTGTGAGAAGTGTCACCATGGGAATTACCAACATAGGCACTGTCATCATGAGCACTTTCAGAATGGGAACTGTCACCATGGGCCCTATCAACGTGAGGACTCTCACCATGGGAATGATCGCCATGGGCACTATCAGCATTAGAACTGTCACTGTGGTCGCTGTCACGATGGAATTTGTCACTGTGAGCACTGTCACAATAGGCAAAGTCACGGTGTGTACTGTCCCCTTGGGCCCTGTCACAGTGAGCACTATCACTTTGACGGTGGTGTCCATGGGCACTGCCACCATGGACACTACCAACTTGAGAATTATCACCATTTGTACTCTCAGCGTGGTCATGGTCAACAAGTGCACTATCACTATGCTCACTATGACTGTGAGCACTGTCACCATGGGCACCTTAACCATGGGCACTATCACCGTGAGCACTATCACCATCGGCACTATCACCATGGACACTATCATGGTGAGCACAGTTAAAATGAGCATTGTAAATGTGAGCACTGTCACAATGGGTATTGCAACCATGAGCCCAGTCACCGTGAGCACTGTCAGCATGGGTTGTCACCTTGTGCACTGTCAGCATGAGCACTGTCACCATGGGCACTATAACTATTGTTTAGTGCCGCCATGTGCATTACAAACATGTGCACTGTCACCTTGTACACAAACGCCATGTGCACTGTCACCATGAATACTGTTATCATGGGCAATGACACAGCCACCATCTGCAATCTTACCATGGTCACTATCATTATGAGCTCTGTCACCAATGGAACTACCAACATGGGCACTGTCATCATGAGCACTTTCACCATACGAACTGTCACCATGGGCACTATGAACGTGAGAACGGTCACCATGGGCACTGTCACCATGAGCATTGTCACCATAGGCACTGTCACCGTGAGAACTGTCACCATGCGCAGTGTCAACAAGGGCACTATCACATGGAACATTATAACCATGTGTACTGTCACCATTGGCACTGTCACCATGGGCACAGTTACCAAGTACACTATCACTATGCTCACTCTTACTCAGAACACTGTCACCATGGGCACCTTAACCATGGGCACTATCTCTGGGAGCATTATCAGCATCGGTACCACAATCATGATAACTGGAACCATGGGTCATATAACAGTAAGCACGGTTACCATGGGCACTGTCACCATGTGCACTGCCCCATCGGTACTCTCACAATGGGAATTGCCCCCATGAGTACTGTCACCATGAGCACTGACACCACGAGCCCTGCCACCGAGGGCACTGCAACCATGAGCACTGTCACCATGAGAACTGTTACTATGAGAAATGTAACCATGGGCAATTTCTCGATGAGTACTCTCACCTTGGGTATTTTCACCTTGGGCACTCTCAACGTAAACATTATTACCATGAGCACTTTCACTGTGAGCACTGTCAGCATGGTCACTGTCACAGTGCGGAGTGTCACCATGAGCCATGTCACCATGGGAAATGTCACCGTGAGAAGTGTCACCATAGGCAATGTCACCATGGGCAATGTCACCATGGGAAATGCCATTTTGAGCACTGTCACCATGGGTACTGCCACCATGAGTACTGACACCATGAGTACTGTCACCATTGGCAGTATCACCATGGGAACTGTCACCATGGGCACTATCACCATGACAACTCTCAGCGTGAGCACTGTCACTGTGGGCACTGGCATCGTGAGCAATTCCACCATGGGCAATGTCACCATGGGCACTATCACTGTGAGGACTCTCAACATGAGCACGTCAACATAAGCCCTGTCACCATGGGCAATGTCACCGTGAGAAGTGTCACCATAGACAATCTCATCGTGGGCACTGTCACGATGATCACTGCCACCACTGTCACTGTCATTTTGAGCACTGTCACCAAGGGCACTGCAACCATGAGCACTGTCACCATGAGCACTGTCACCATTGCGAGTATCACCATGTGCACTGTCACCATGGGCACTATCACAATGAGAACTGTCAGCGTGGGCACTGTCACTGTTGGCAAGGGCACCGTGGGCACATCACCATGGGCAAAGTCACCATGGGCACTATCACTGTGAGCACTGTCAACATGAGCACGTCACCATGGGCACTGTCAACATGTGTACTATCTCGAAGGGCAATGTCACCATGAGCATAGTCAGGATGGGCAATTACACCAGGAGCACTGTCACCAAAGGCACTATCACCATGAGCAATGTCACTGTGGGCCGTGTCACCAGGGGCACTATCACCATGGTTAATGTTATCATTGGCACTTTCCCCGTGAGCACTGTCACCCTGGGCACTGTCATCATGGCACGGTCACCGTGAGCACTATCTCCATGAGCACAGCCACTGTGAACACCATCACCATAATCACTGGCCTCATCGGTACTGTCACCATGAGCACTGCCACAATGAGCACTGTCAGCATGGGCACTGTCACAATGCAGAGTGTCACCATGAGCCATATCACCATGGGAAATGTCACTGTGAGAATTGTCACCATAGGCAATGTCACCATGGGCAATGTCACCATGGGAAATGCCATTTTGAGCACTGTCACCATGGGTACTGCCACCATTAGTACTGTCACCATGAGTACTGTAACCATTGGCACTATGACCATGTGCACTTTCACGATGGGCACTATCACCATGACAACTCTCAGCGTGAGCACTGTCACTGTGGGAACTGGCATTGTGTGCAATTCCACCATGGGCAATGTGACCATGGGCACTATCACTGTGAGCACTGTCAATATGAGCACGTCTACATGAGCCCTGTCACCATGAGCAATGTCACCGTGAGAAGTGTCACTATAGGCAATGTCACCGTAGGCACTGTCACCATGGTCACTGCCACCACTGTCACTGTCATTTTGAGCACTGTCACCAAGGGTACTGCAACCATGAGCACTGTCACCATGAGCACTGTCACCATTGCGAGTATCACCATGTGCACTGTCACCATGGGCACTATCACAATGAGAAATGTCAGTGTGGGCACTGTCACTGTTGGCAAGGTCACCGTGGGCACATCCACCATGGGCAATGTCACCATGGGCACTATCACTGTGAGCACTGTAAACATGAGCACATCACCATGGGCACTGTCAACATGGGTACTATCTCGAAGGGCAATGTCACCATGAGCATTGTCAGGATGGGCAATTTCACCATGAGCACTGTCACCAAAGGCACTATCACCATGAGCAATGTCACTGTGGGCGGTGTCACCAGAGGCACTATCACCATGGTTAATGTTATCATTGGCACTTTCCCCGTGAGCATTGTCACCCTGGGCACTGTCACCATGGGCACTGTCACCATGAGCACTGTCAGCATAGGCAATGTAACCGTGGTCAGTGTCACCATGAGCACTGTCAACATGGGCACTCATATAGTGGGCACTGTCACTGTGAGCACTGTCACCATGGGTACGGCCACCATGAGCAGTGTCTCTGTGAGTACTGTCAGCATGGGTTTTTACCGTGAGCACTGTCACCATGAGCCTTGTCACAATTTTTCAGTGCCACCATGTGCACAACCACCATGTGCACTCTCTCCATGGGCACTCTCACAGAGAACACTATCTCCATAAGAACTGTCTTCCTGGGCACTGTCACCAAGGGCACGGCCATCATGTGAACTGTAACCAATGTCAGTATCACTGTGAGAAGTGTCACCATGGGAATTACCAACATAGGCACTGTCATCATGAGCACTTTCAGAATCGGAACTGTCACCATGGGCCCTATCAACGTGAGGACTCTCACCATGGGAATGATCGCCATGGGCACTATCAGCATTAGAACTGTCACCGTGGTGACTGTCATGATGGAATTTGTCACTGTGAGCACTGTCACGATAGGCAAAATCACGGTTTGCACTGTCCCCTTGGGCCCTGTCACAGTGAGCACTATCACTTTGACGGTGGTGTCCATGGGCACTGCCACCATGGACACTACCAACTTGAGAATTATCACCATTTGTACTCTCAGCGTGGTCATGGCCAACAAGTGCACTATCAATATGCTCACTATGACCGTGAGCACTGTCACTATGGGCACCTTAATCATGGGCACTATTACCGTGAGCACTATCACCATCGGCACTATCACTGTGATCACTGTCACCATAGACACTATCATGGTGAGCACATTTAACATGAGCATTGTAACAGTGAGCACTGTCACAATGGGTAATGCAGCCATGAACCCAGTCACCGTGAGCACTGTCAGCATGGGTTGTCACCTTGTGCACTGTCAGCTTGAGCACTGTCACCATGGGCACTATAACTATTTTTCAGTGCAACCATGTGCATTACAACCATGTGCACTGTCACCTTGGACACTATCACCATGAGCACTGTCAACATGAGTAGTGTCATCATGGGCAATGGCACAGCCACCATCTGCAATCTTACCATGGTCACAATCACTGTGAGTACTGTCACCAATGGAACTACCAACATGGGCACTGTCATCATGAGCACTTTCACCATACGAACTGTCACCATGGGCACTATGAACGTGAGAACACTCACCATGGGCACTGTCACCATGAGCATTGTCACCATAGGCACTGTCACCGTGAGAACTGTCACCATGCTCAGGGTCCCCAAGGGCACTATCACATGGAGAAGTATCACCATGTGTACTGTCACCATAGGCACTGTCACCATGGGCACGTTCACCAAGTACACTATCACTATGCTCACTATTACTCTGAACACTCTCAACATGGGCACTATCTCCGGGAGCATTATCAGCATCGGTACCACAATCATGATTACTGTAACCATGGGTCATATTACCGTAAGCACGGATACTATGGGCACTGTCACCATGTGCACGGCCCCATCGGTACTCTCACCATGGGAACAGCCACCATGAGCACTGGCACCACGAGCACTGCAACCCAGGGCAGTGCCACCATGAGCACTGTCACCATAACTGTTGGTATGAGAATTGTAACCATGGGCCATTTCTCAATGAGTAATGTCACCAAGTGTATTTTCACCTTGGGCACTCTCAACATAAACAGTATTACCATTAGCAATTTCACTGTGAGCACTGTCACCATGGGCACTGGCACAATGTCGTGTGTCACCATGAGCAATGTCACAATGGGAAATGTCACCGTGAGAAGTGTCACCATAGGCAATGTCACCATGGGCAATGTCACCATGGGGACTGCCATTTTGAGCACTGTCACCATGGGTGCTGCAACCATGAGTACTGTCACCATGAGTACTGTCACCATTGGCAGTATGACCATGTGCACTGTCACCATGGGCACTATCACCATGACAACTGTCAGCGTGAGCACTGTCACTGTGGGAACTGGCATTGTGTGCAATTCCACCATGGGCAATGTCACCATGGGCACTATCACTGCAAGCTCTGTCAATATGAGCACGTCTACATGAGCCCTGTCACCATGAGCAATGTCACCGTAAGAAGTGTCACTATAGGCAATGTCACCGTAGGCACTGTCACCATGGTCACTGCCACCACTGTCACTGTCATTTTGAGCACTGTAACCATGGGTACTGCAACCATGAGCACTGTCACCATGAGCAGTGTCAACATGGGCACTCATACAGTGGGCGCTGTCACTGTGAGCACGGTCACCATGGGTACTGCCACCATGAGCAGTGTCTCTGTGAGTATTGTCAGCATGGGTTTTTACCGTGAGCACTGTCACCATGAGCCCTGTCACCATTTTTCAGTGCCACCATGTGCACTACAACCATGTGCACTCTCACCATGGGCACTATCACCGAGAACACTGTCACCGTAAGTACTGTCTTCATGGGCACTGTCACCAAGGTCACGGCCAACATGTGAACTGTAACCAATGTCAGTATCACTGTGAGAAGTGTCACCATGGGAATTACCAACATAGGAACTCTCATCATGAGCACATTCAAAATGGGAACTGTCACCAAGGACACTATCACCGTGAGGACTCTCACCATGGGAATGATCGCCATGGGCACTAACACCTTGAGAATTATCACCATGAGTACTGTCACCATGGGTATTGTCATTATGGGCAGTATCAGCATTAGAACTGTTACGGTGGTCACTGTCACGATGGAATTTGTCACTGTGAGCACTGTCACGATAGGCAAAGTCACGGTTTGCACTGTCCCCTTGGGCCCTGTCACAGTGAGCACTATCACTTTGCCGGTGGTGTCCATGGGCACTGTCACCATGGACACAACCAACTTGAGAATTATCACTATTTGTACTCTCAGCGTGGTCATGGTCAACAAGTGCACTACCACTATGCTCACTATGACCGTGAGCACTGTCACCATGGGCAACTTAACCATGGGCACTATCACCATGAGCACTATCACCATCGGCACTATCACTGTGATCACTATCACCATGGACACTATCATGGTGAGCACAGTTAACATGAGCATTGTAACAGTGAGCACTGTCACAAGGGATAATGCAACCATGAGCCCAGTCACCGTGATCACTGTCAGCATGGGTTGTCACCTTGTGCACTTTCAGCATGAGCACTGTCACCATGGGCACTATACATATTTTTCAGTGCCACCATTTGCATTACAACCATGTGCACTGTCACCTTGCACACTATCACCATGAACACTGTAACCATGAGTACTGTCATCATGGGCAATGGCACAGCCACCATCTGCAATCTTACCATGGTCACTATCACTGTGAGCACTGTCACCAATGGAACTACCAACATGGGCACTGTCAACATGAGCACTTTCACCATACGAACTGTCACCATGGGCACGATGAACGTGAGAACGTTCACCATGGGCACTGTCACCATGAGCATTGTCATCATAGTAAATGTTACCGTGAGAACTATCATCATGCGCCCTGTCCACAAGGGCACTATCACATTGAGCTGTAACACCATGTGTACTGTCATCTTGGGCACAGTCACCATGGGCACACTCACCAAGTACACTATCACTATGCTCACTATTACTCTGAACACTGTCACCATGGGCACCGTAACAATGGGCACTATCATCGGGAGCATTATCAGCATTGGCACAACAGGCGTGATAACTGTCACCATGGGTCATATCACCGTGAGCACGGTTGCCATGGGCACTGTCACGATGGGCAATGCCCCATTGGTACTCTCACCATGGGAACTGCCACCATGAGCACTGTCACCATGAGCACTGACACCACGAGCACTGCCACCGAGGGCACTGCAACCATGAGCACTGTCACCATGAGAACTGTTACTATGAGAAATGTAACCTTGGGCAATTTCTCGATGAGTACTCTCACCATGGGTATTTTCACCTTGGGCACTCTCAACGTAAACAATATTACCATGAGCACTTACACTGTGAGCACTGTCACCATGGGCAGTGTCACAGTGCAGAGTGTCACCATGAGCCATGTCACCATGGGAAATGTCACCGTGAGAAGTGTCACCATAGGCAATGTCACTATGGGCAATGTCACCATGGGAACTGCCATTTTGAGCACTGTCACCATTGGTGCTGCAACCATGAGTACTGTCACCATGAGTACTGTCACCATAGGCAGTATCACCATGTGCACTGTCACCATGGGCACTATCACCATGACAACTCTCAGCATGAGCACTGTCACTGTGGGCAATGGCATCGTGAGTAATTCCACCATGGGCAATGTCACCATGTGCACTATCACTGTGAGCACTCTCAACATGAGCAAGTCACCATGAGCCCTGTCACCATGGGCAATGTCACCGTGAGTAGTGTCAACATAGGCAATGTCATCGTGGGCACTGTCACCATGAGCACCACTGTCACTGTCATTTTGAGCACTGTCACCAAGGGCACTGCAACCATGAGCACTGTCACCATGAGCACTGTCACCATTGCGAGTATCACCATGTGCACTGTCACCATGGGCACTATCACAATGAGAACTGTCAGTGTGGGCACTGTCACTGTTGGCAAGGGCACCGTGTGCACATCCACCATGGGCAATGTCACCATGAGCACTATCACTGTGAGCACTGTCAACATGAGCATGTCACCATGGGCACTGTCAACATGGGTACTATCTCGAAGGGCAATGTCACCATGAGCGTTGTCAGGATGGGAAATTTCACCATGAGCACTGTCACCAAAGGCACTATCACCATGAGCAATGTCACTGTGGGCCGTGTCACCATGGGCACTATCACCATGGTTAATGTTATCATTGGCACTTTCCCCGTGAGCACTGTCACCCTGGGCACTGTCATCATGGGCACAGTCACCGTGAGCACTATATCCATGAGCACAGCCACTGTGAACACCATCACCATAATCACTGGCCTCATCAGTACTGTCACCGTGAGCACTGCCACAATGAGCACTGTCAGCATGGGCACTTCCCCCATGAGCACTGTCACTATGAGAACTGCTACCATGGGTATTTTCGCCATGAGTACTGTCACCCTGTGTATTGTCACCATTTGCACTGTCACCATGAGGACTATTACCGTGAGCGCTATCACCGTGAGATCTCTCACCATGGTCACTGCCACCATGGCACCTTGCACAATGGGGGCTGTCAACACGAGTGCTGTCACCATTGGCACTATCACCGTGAGCATTCTCACTGTGGTCAGTGTCACCATGGGCACTGTCACCATGAGCACTGTCACCGTGGTCAGTGTCACCATGAGCACTGTCAACATGGGCACTCATACAGTGGGCACTCTCACTATGAGCACTGTCACCATGTGTACTGCCACCATGAGCAGTGTCTCTGTGAGTACTGTCAGCATGGGTTTTTACCGTGAGCAGTTTCACCATGAGCACTGTCACCATTTTTAATTGCCACCATGTGCACTACCACCATGTGCACACTCACCATGGGCACTATCACCGAGAACACTTTCACCATAAGTACTGTCTTCATGGGCACTGTCACCAAGGGCACGGCCAACATGTGAACTGTAACCATTGTCACTTTCACTGTGAGAAGTGTCACCATGGGAATTACCAACATAGGCACTGTCATCATGAGCACTTTCAGAATGGGAACTGTCACCATGGGCACTATCACCATGAGGACTCTCACCATGGGAATGAGCGCCAGGGGCACTACCACCTTGAGAATTATCACCATGAGTACTGTCACCATGGGTATTGTCACTATGGGTACTATCAGCATTAGAACTGTTACTGTGGTCACTGTCACGATGGAATTTGTCACTGTGAGCACTGTCACAATAGGCAAAGTCACGGTGTGTACTGTCCCCTTGGGCCCTGTCACAGTGAGCAATATCACTTTGACGGTGGTGTCCATGGGCACTGCCACCATGGACACTACCAACTTGAGAATTATCAAAATTTGTACTCTCAGCGTGGTCATGGTCAACAAGTGCACTATCACTATGATCACTATGACCGCGAGCACTGTCACCATGGGCAAATTAACCATGGGCACTATCACCATGAGCACTATCACCATCGGCACAATCACTGTGATCACTATCACCTTGGACACTATCATGGTGAGCACAGTTAACATGAGCATTGTAACTGTGAGCACTGTCACAATGGGTAATGCAACCATGAGCCCAGTCACCGTGAGCACTGTCAGCATGGGTGGTCACCTTGTGCACAGTCAGCTTGTGCACTGTCACCATGGGAACTATAACTATTTTTCAGTTCCACCATGTGCATTACAACCATGTGCACTGTCACCTTGCACACTCTCACCATGAGCACTGTCACCATGTGTACTGTCATCATGGTCAATGGCACAGCCACCATCTGCAATCTTACCATGGTCACTATCACTGTGAGCACCGTCACCAATGGAACTACCAACATGGGCACTGTCATTATGAGCATTTTCACCATACGAACTGTCACCATGGGCACTATGAACGTGAGAACGTTCACCATGGTCACTGCCACCATGAGCATTGTCATCATCGGCAATGTCACCGTGAGAACTATCACCAGGCGCACTGTCCACAAGGGCACTATCACATTGAGCTTTATCACCATGTGTACTGTCATCTTGGGCACAGTCACCATGGGCACACTCACCAAGTACACTATCACTATGCTCACTATTATTCTGAAAACTGTCAACATGGGCACCGTAACCATGGGCACTATCACCGGGAGCATTATCAGCAATGGCACAACAGGCGTGATAACTGTCACCATGGGTCATATCACCGTGAGCATATTTGCCATGGGCACTGTCACGATGGGCAATGCCCCATTGGTACTCTCATCATGGGAACTGCCACCATGAGCACTGTCACCATGAGCACTGACACCACGAGCACTGCCACCGAGGGCACTGCAACCATGAGCACTCTCAACATGAGAACTGTTACTATGAGAAATGTAACCATGGGCAATTTCTCGATGAGTACTCTCACCATGGGTATTTTCACCTTGGGCACTCTCAACGTAAACAGTATTACCATGAGCACTTTCACTGGGAGCACTGTCACCATGGGCACTGTCACAATGCGGAGTGTCACCATGAGCCTTGTCACCATGGGAAATGTCACCGTGAGAAGTGTCACCATAGGCAATGTCACTATGGGCAATGTCACCATGGGAAATGCCATTTTGAGCACTGTCACCATGGGTACTGCCACCATGAGTACTGTCACAAGGAGTACTGTCACCATTGGCAGTATCACCATGGGCACTGTCACCATGGGCACTATCACCATGACAACTCTCAGCGTGAGCACTGTCACTGTGGGCACTGGCATCGTGAGCAATTCCACCATGGGCAATGTCACCATGGGCACTATCACTGTGAGCACTCTCAACATGAGCAAGTCACCATGAGCCCTGTCACCATGGGCAATGTCACCGTGAGAAGTGCCACCATAGGCAATGTCATCGTGGGCAATGTCACCATGGTCACTGCCACCACTGTCACTGTCATTTTGAGCACTGTCACCAAGGGTACTGCAACCATGAGCACTGTCACCATGAGCACTGTCACCATTGCGAGTATCACCATGTGCACTGTCACCTTGGGCACTATCACAATGAGAACTGTCAGTGTGGGCACTGTCACTGTTGGCAAGGGCACCGTGGGCTCTTCCACCATGGGCAATGTCACCATGGGCACTATCACTGTGAGCACTGTAAACATGAGCACGTCACCATGGGCACTGTCAACATGGGTACTATCTCGAAGGGCAATGTCACCATGAGCATTGTCACCAAAGGCACTATCACCATGAGCAATGTCACTGTGGGCCGTGTCACCAGGGGCACTATCACCATGGTTAATGTTATCATTGGCACTTTCCCCGTGAGCATTGTCACCCTGGGCACTGTCA
This sequence comes from Mesoplodon mirus, assembly GCF_964341445.2. Lineage (NCBI taxonomy): Eukaryota > Metazoa > Chordata > Mammalia > Artiodactyla > Ziphiidae > Mesoplodon > Mesoplodon mirus. The sequence continues at coordinate 126,833,088 of NC_138976.1, read as the reverse complement.
TCATGGGCACGGTCACCGTGAGCACTATCTCCATGAGCACAGCCACTGTGAACACCATCACCATAATCACTGGCCTCATCGGTACTGTCACCATGAGCACTGCCACAATGAGCACTGTCAGCATGGGCACTACCCCCATGAGCACTGTCACTATGAGAACTGCTACCATGGGTATTTTCGCCATGAGTACTGTCACCCTGTGTATTGTCACCATTTGCACTGTCACCATGAGGACTATTACCGTGAGCACTATCAAAGTGAGATCTCTCACCATGGTCACTGTCACCATGGCACCTTGCACAATGGGGAATGTCAAAATGAGTGCTGTCACCATTGCCACTATCACCGTGAGCCTTCTCACTGTGGTCAGTGTCACCATGGGCAATGTCACCATGAGCACTGTCAGCATAGGCAATGTCACCGTGGTCAGTGTCACCATGAGCACTGTCAACATGGGCACTCAGACAGTGGGCACTGTCACTGTGAGCACTGTCACCATGGGTACGGCCACCATGAGCAGTGTCTCTGTGAGTACTGTCAGCATGGGTTTTTACCGTGAGCACTGTCACCATGAGCCTTGTCACAATTTTTCAGTGCCACCATGTGCACAACCACCATGTGCACTCTCTCCATGGGCACTCTCACAGAGAACACTATCTCCATAAGAACTGTCTTCCTGGGCACTGTCACCAAGGGCACGGCCATCATGTGAACTGTAACCAATGTCAGTATCACTGTGAGAAGTGTCACCATGGGAATTACCAACATAGGCACTGTCATCATGAGCACTTTCAGAATGGGAACTGTCACCATGGGCCCTATCAACGTGAGGACTCTCACCATGGGAATGATCGCCATGGGCACTATCAGCATTAGAACTGTCACCGTGGTGACTGTCATGATGGAATTTGTCACTGTGAGCACTGTCACGATAGGCAAAATCATGGTTTGCACTGTCCCCTTGGGCCCTGTCACAGTGAGCACTATCACTTTGACGGTGGTGTCCATGGGCACTGCCACCATGGACACTACCAACTTGAGAATTATCACCATTTGTACTCTCAGCGTGGTCATGGCCAACAAGTGCACTATCAATATGCTCACTATGACCGTGAGCACTGTCACTATGGGCACCTTAATCATGGGCACTATTACCGTGAGCACTATCACCATCAGCACTATCACTGTGATCACTGTCACCATAGACACTATCATGGTGAGCACATTTAACATGAGCATTGTAACAGTGAGCACTGTCACAATGGGTAATGCAGCCATGAACCCAGTCACCGTGAGCACTGTCAGCATGGGTTGTCACCTTGTGCACTGTCAGCATAAGCACTGTCACCATGGGCACTATAACTGTTTTTCAGTGCAACCATGTGCATTACAACCATGTGCACTGTCACCTTGGACACTATCACCATGAGCACTGTCACCATGAGTACTGTCATCATGGGCAATGGCACAGCCACCATCTGCAATCTTACCATGGTCACTATCACTGTGAGCACTGTCACCAATGGAACTACGAACATGGGCACTGACATCATGAGCACTTTCACCATACGAACTGTCACCATGGGCACTATGAACGTGAGAACACTCACCATGGGCACTGTCACCATGAGCATTGTCACCATAGGCACTGTCACTGTGAGAACTGTCACCATGTGCAGGGTCAACAAGGGCACTATCACATGGAGCAGTATCACCATGTGTACTGTCACCATAGGCACTGTCACCATGGGCACGTTCACCAAGTACACTATCACTATGCTCACTATTACTCTGAACACTCTCAACATGGGCACTATCTCCGGGAGCATTATCAGCATCAGTACCGCAATCATGATTACTGTAACCATGGGTCATATTACCATAAGCACGGATACTATGGGCACTGTCACAATGTGCACGGCCCCATCGGTACTCTCACCATGGGAACTGCCACCATGAGCACTGTTACCATGAGCACTGGCACCACGAGCACTGCCACGCAAGGCAGTGCCACCATGAGCACTGTCACCATAACTGTTGGTATGAGAATTGTAACCATGGGCCATTTCTCAATGAGTAATGTCACCATGTGTATTTTCACCTTGGGCACTCTCAACATAAACAGTATTACCATTAGCACTTTCACTGTGAGCACTGTCACCATGGGCACTGGCACAATGTCGTGTGTCACCATGAGCAATGTCACAATGGGAAATGTCACCGTGAGAAGTGTCACCATAGGCAATGTCACCATGGGCAATGTCACCATGGGAACTGCCATTTTGAGCACTGTCACCATGGGTGCTGCAACCATGAGTACTGTCACCATGAGTACTGTCACCATTGGCAGTATGACCATGTGCACTGTCACCATGGGCACTATCACCATGACAACTCTCAGCGTGAGCACTGTCACTGTGGGAACTGGCATTGTGTGCAATTCCACCATGGGCAATGTCACCATGGGCACTATCACTGCAAGCTCTGTCAATATGAGCACGTCTACATGAGCCCTGTCACCATGAGCAATGTCACCGTGAGAAGTGTCACTATAGGCAATGTCACTGTAGGCACTGTCACCATGGTCACTGCCACCACTGTCACTGTCATTTTGAGCACTGTCACCATGGGTACTGCAACCATGAGCACTGTCACCATGAGCAGTGTCAACATGGGCACTCATACAGTGGGCGCTGTCACTGTGAGCACGGTCACCATGGGTACTGCCACCATGAGCAGTGTCTCTGTGAGTATTGTCAGCATGGGTTTTTACCGTGAGCACTGTCACCATGAGCCCTGTCACCATTTTTCAGTGCCACCATGTGCACTACAACCATGTGCACTCTCACCATGGGCACTATCACCGAGAACACTGTCACCGTAAGTACTGTCTTCATGGGCACTGTCACCAAGGTCACGGCCAACATGTGAACTGTAACCATTGTCAGTATCACTGTGAGAAGTGTCACCATGGGAATTACCAACATAGGAACTGTCATCATGAGCACGTTCAAAATGGGAACTGTCATCATGGACACTATCACCGTGAGGACTCTCACCATGGGAATGATCGCCATGGGCACTAACACCTTGAGAATTATCACCATGAGTACTGTCACCATGGGTATTGTCATTATGGGCACTATCAGCATTAGAACTGTTACGGTGATCACTTTCACGATGGAATTTGTCACTGTGAGCACTGTCATGATAGGCAAAGTCACGGTTTGCACTGTCCCCTTGGGCTCTGTCACAGTGAGCACTATCACTTTGCCGGTGGTGTCCATGGGCACTGCCACCATGGACACAACCAACTTGAGAATTATCACTATTTGTACTCTCAGCGTGGTCATGGTCAACAAGTGCACTACCACTATGCTCACTATGACCGTGAGCACTGTCACCATGGGCAACTTAACCATGGGCACTATCACCATGAGCACTATCACCATCGGCACTATCACTGTGATCACTATCACCATGGACACTATCATGGTGAGCACAGTTAACATGAGCATTGTAACAGTGAGCACTGTCACAATGGATAATGCAACCATGAGCCCAGTCACCGTGAGCACTGTCAGCATGGGTTGTCACCTTGTGCACTTTCAGCATGAGCACTGTCACCATGGGAACTATACATATTTTTCAGTGCCACCATTTGCATTACAACCATGTGCACTGTCACCTTGCACACTATCACCATGAACACTGTCACCATGAGTACTGTCATCATGGGCAATGGCACAGCCACCATCTGCAATCTTACCATGGTCACTATCACAGTGAGCACTGTCACCAATGGAACTACCAACATGGGCACTGTCATCATGAGCACTTTCACCATACGAACTGTCACCATGGGCACGATGAACGTGAGAATGCTCACAATGGGCACTGTCACCATGAGCATTGTCATCATAGGCAATGTCACCGTGAGAACTATCATCATGCGCACTGTCCACAAGGGCACTATCACATTGAGCTGTAACACCATGTGTACTGTCATCTTGGGCACAGTCACCATGGGCACACTCACCAAGTACACTATCACTATGCTCACTATTACTCTGAACACTGTCACCATGGGCACCGTAACCATGGGCACTATCATCGGGAGCATTATCAGCATTGGCACAACAGGCGTGATAACTGTCACCATGGGTCATATCACCGTGAGCACGGTTGCCATGGGCTCTGTCACGATGGGCAATGCCCCATTGGTACTCTCACCATGGGAACTGCCACCATGAGCACTGTCACCATGAGCACTGACACCACGAGCACTGCCACCGAGGGCACTGCAACCATGAGCACTCTCACCATGAGAACTGTTACTATGAGAAATGTAACCATGGGCAATTTCTCGATGAGTACTCTCACCATGGGTATTTTCACCTTGGGCACTCTCAACGTAAACAGTATTACCATGAGCACTTTCACTGTGAGCACGGTCACCATGGGCAGTGTCACAGTGCAGAGTGTCACCATGAGCCATGTCACCATGGGAAATGTCACCGTGAGAAGTGTCACCATAGGCAAAGTCACTATGGGCAATGTCACCATGGGAAATGCCATTTTGAGCACTGTCACCATGGGTACTGCCACCATGAGTACTGTCACCATGGGTACTGTCACCATAGGCAGTATCACCATGTGCACTGTCACCATGGGCACTATCACCATGACAACTCTCAGCATGAGCACTGTCACTGTGGGCACTGGCATCGTGAGCAATTCCACCATGGGCAATGTCACCATGGGCACTATCACTGTGAGCACTCTCAACATGAGCAAGTCACCATGAGCCCTGTCACCATGGGCAATGTCACCGTGAGTAGTGTCAACATAGGCAATGTCATCGTGGGCACTGTCACCATGGTCACTGCCACCACTGTCACTGTCATTTTGAGCACTGTCACCAAGGGTACTGCAACCATGAGCACTGTCACCATGAGCACTGTCACCATTGCGAGTATCACCATGTGCACTGTCACCATGGGCACTATCACAATGAGAACTGTCAGTGTGGGCACTGTCACTGTTGGCAAGGGCACCGTGTGCACATCCACCATGGGCCATGTCACCATGAGCACTATCACTGTGAGCACTGTCAACATGAGCATGCCACCATGGGCACTGTCAACATGGGTACTATCTCGAAGGGCAATGTCACCATGAGCGTTGTCAGGATGGGAAATTTCACCATGAGCACTGTCACCAAAGGCACTATCACCATGAGCAATGTCACTGTGGGCCGTGTCACCAGGGGCACTATCACCATGGTTAATGTTATCATTGGCACTTTCCCCGTGAGCACTGTCACCCTGGGCACTGTCATCATGGGCACAGTCACCGTGAGCACTATATCCATGAGCACAGCCACTGTGAACACCATCACCATAATCACTGGCCTCATCGGTACTGTCACCATGAGCACTGCCACAATGAGCACTGTCAGCATGGGCACTTCCCCCATGAGCACTGTCACTATGAGAACTGCTACCATGGGTATTTTCGCCATGAGTACTGTCACCCTGTGTATTGTCACCATTTGCACTGTCACCATGAGGACTATTACCGTGAGATCTCTCACCATGGTCACTGCCACCATGGCACCTTGCACAATGGGGGCTGTTAACACGAGTGCTGTCACCATTGGCACTATCACCCTGAGCATTCTCACTGTGGTCAGTGTCACCATGGTCACTGTCACCATGAGCACTGTCACCGTGGTCAGTGTCACCATGAGCACTGTCAACATGGGCACTCATACAGTGGACACTGTCACTATGAGCACTGTCACCATGGGTACTGCCACCATGAGCAGTGTCTCTGTGAGTACTGTCAGCATGGGTTTTTACCGTGAGCAGTTTCACCATGAGCACTGTCACCATTTTTCATTGCCACCATGTGCACTACCACCATGTGCACTCTCACCATGGGCACTATCACCGAGAACACTGTCACCATAAGTACTGTCTTCATGGGCACTGTCACCAAGGGCACGGCCAACATGCGAACTGTAACCATTGTCAGTTTCACTGTGAGAAGTGTCACCATGGGAATTACCAACATAGGCACTGTCATCATGAGCACTTTCAGAATGGGAACTGTCACCATGGGCACTATCACCGTGAGGACTCTCACCATGGGAATGAGCGCCAGGGGCACTACCACCTTGAGAATTATCACCATGAGTGCTGTCACCATGGGTATTGTCACTATGGGTACTATCAGCATTAGAACTGTTACTGTGGTCACTGTCACGATGGAATTTGTCACTGTGAGCACTGTCACAATAGGCAAAGTCACGGTGTGTACTGTCCCCTTGGGCCCTGTCACAGTGAGCACTATCACTTTGACGGTGGTGTCCATGGGCACTGCCACCATGGACACTACCAACTTGAGAATTATCAAAATTTGTACTCTCAGCGTGGTCATGGTCAACAAGTGCACTATCACTATGATCACTATGACCGCGAGCACTGTCACCATGGGCAAATTAACCATGGGCACTATCACCATGAGCACTATCACCATCGGCACAATCACTGTGATCACTATCACCTTGGACACTATCATGGTGAGCACAGTTAACATGAGCATTGTAACTGTGAGCACTGTCACAATGGGTAATGCAACCATGAGCCCAGTCACCGTGAGCACTGTCAGCATGGGTGGTCACCTTGTGCACGGTCAGCATGAACACTGTCACCATGGGAACTATAACTATTTTTCAGTTCCACCATGTGCATTACAACCATGTGCACTGTCACCTTGCACATTCTCACCATGAGCACTGTCACCATGTGTACTGTCATCATGGTCAATGGCACAGCCACCATCTGCAGTCTTACCATGGTCACTATCACTGTGAGCACCGTCACCAATGGAACTACCAACATGGGCACTGTCATTATGAGCATTTTCACCATACGAACTGTCGCCATGGGCACTATGAACGTGAGAACGGTCGCCATGGGCACTGCCACCATGAGCATTGTCATCATCGGCAATGTCACCGTGAGAACTATCACCAGGCGCACTGTCCACAAGGGCACTATCACATTGAGCTTTATCACCATGTGTACTGTCATCTTGGGCACAGTCACCATGGGCACACTCACCAAGTACACTATCACTATGCTCATTATTATTCTGAAAACTGTCAACATGGGCACCGTAACCATGGGCACTATCACCGGGAGCATTATCAGCAATGGCACAACAGGCGTGATAACTGTCAACATGGGTCATATCACCGTGAGCATATTTGCCATGGGCTCTGTCACGATGGGCAATGCCCCATTGGTACTCTCATCATGGGAACTGCCACCATGAGCACTGTCACCATGAGCACTGACACCACGAGCACTGCCACCGAGGGCACGGCAACCATGAGCACTCTCACCATGCGAACTGTTACTATGAGAAATGTAACCATGGGCAATTTCTCGATGAGTACTCTCACCATGGGTATTTTCACCTTGGGCACTCTCAACGTAAACAGTATTACCATGAGCACTTTCACTGGGAGCACTGTCACCATGGTCACTGTCACAATGCGGAGTGTCACCATGAGCCATGTCACCATGGGAAATGTCACCGTGAGAAGTGTCAACATAGGCAATGTCACCATGGGCAATGTCACCATGGGAAATGCCATTTTGAGCACTGTCACCATGGGTACTGCCACCATGAGTACTGTCACAAGGAGTACTGTCACCATTGGCAGTATCACCATGGGCACTGTCACCATGGGCACTATCACCATGACAACTCTCAGCGTGAGCACTGTCACTGTGGGCACTGGCATCGTGAGCATTTCCACCATGGGCAATGTCACCATGGGCACTATCACTGTGAGCACTCTCAACATGAGCACGTCACCATGAGCCCTGTCACCATGGGCAATGTCACCGTGAGAAGTGCCACCATAGGCAATGTCATCGTGGGCACTGTCACCATGGTCACTGCCACCACTGTCACTGTCATTTTGAGCACTGTCACCAAGGGTACTGCAACCATGAGCACTGTCACCATGAGCACTGTCACCATTGCGAGTATCACCATGTGCACTGTCACCTTGGGCAATATCACAATGAGAACTGTCAGCGTGGGCACTGTCACTGTTGGCAAGGGCACCGTGGGCACTTCCACCATGGGCAATGTCACCAAGGGCACTATCACTCTGAGCACTGTCAACATGAGCATGTCACCATGGGCACTGTCAACATGGGTACTATCTCGAAGGGCAATGTCACCATGAGCATTGTCAGGATGGGCAATTTCACCATGAGCACTGTCACCAAAGGCACTATCACCATGAGCAATGTCACTCTGGGCCGTGTCACCAGGGGCACTATCACCATGGTTAATATTATCATTGGCACTTTCCCCGTGAGCATTGTCACCCTGGGCACTGTCATCATGGGCACGGTCACCGTGAGCACTATCTCCATGAGCACAGCCACTGTGAACACCATCACCATAATCACTGGCCTCATCGGTACTGTCACCATGAGCACTGTCACAATGAGCACTGTCAGCATGGGCACTTCCCCCATGAGCACTGTCTCTATGAGAACTGCTACCAGGGGTATTTTCACCATGAGTACTGTCACCCTGTGTATTGTCACCATTTTCACTGTCACCATGAGGACTATTACCGTGAGCGCTATCACCGTGAGATCTCTCACTATGGTCACTCTCACCATGGCACCTTGCGCAATGGGGGCTGTCAACATGAGTGCTCTCACCATTGGCATTATCACCGTGAGCATTCTCACTGTGGTCAGTGTCACCATGAGCACTGTCAACATGGGCACTCCTACAGTGGGCACTGTCAATGTGAGAACTGTCACCATGGGTACTGCGACTATGAGCAGTGTCTCTGTGAGTACTGTCAGCATGGGTTTTTACCGTGAGCACTGTCACCATGAGCCCTGTCACCATTTTTCAGTGCCACCATGTGCACTACCACCATGTGCACTCTCACCATGGGCACTATCACCGAGAACACTGTCACCATATGTACTCTCTTCATGTGCACTGTCATCAAGGGCACGGCCATCATGTGAACTGTAACCATTGTCATTGTCACTGTGAGAAGTGTCACCATGGGAATTACCAACATAGGCACTGTCATCATGAGCACTTTCACAATGGGAACTGTCACCATGGGCACTATCACCGTGAGGATTCTCACCATGGGAATTATCGCCATGGGCACTCTCAGCATTAGAACTGTCACCGTGGTCGCTGTCACGAAGGAATTTGTCACTGTGAGCACTGTCACGATACGCATAGTAACGGTTTGCACTGTCCCCTTGGGCCCTGTCACAGTGAGCACTATCACTTTGATGGTGGTGTCCATGGGCACTGCCACCATGGACACTACCAACTTGAGAATTATCACCATTTGTACTCTCAGCGTGGTCATGGTCAACAAGTGCACTATCACTATGCTCACTATGACTGTGAGCACTGTCACCATGGGCACCTTAACCATGGGCACTCTCACCGTGAGCACTATCACCATCGGCACTATCACCATGGACACTATCATGGTGAGCACAGTTAAAATGAGCATTGTAAATGTGAGCACTGTCACAATGGGTATTGCAACCATGAGCCCAGTCACCGTGAGCACTGTCAGCATGGGTTGTCACCTTGTGCACTGTCAGCATGAGCACTGTCACCATGGGCACTATAACTATTTTTTAGTGCCGCCATGTGCATTACAAACATGTGCACTGTCACCTTGTACACAAACACCATGTGCACTGTCACCATGAATACTGTTATCATGGGCAATGACACAGCCACCATCTGCAATCTTACCATGGTCACTATCATTATGAGCTCTGTCACCAATGGAACTACCAACATGGGCACTGTCATCATGAGCACTTTCACCATACGAACTGTCACCATGGGCACTATGAACGTGAGAACGGTCACCATGGGCACTGTCACCATGAGCATTGTCACCATAGGCACTGTCACCGTGAGAACTGTCACCATGCGCAGTGTCAACAAGGGCACTATCACATGGAACATTATCACCATGTGTACTGTCACCATAGGCACTGTCACCATGGGCACAGTTACCAAGTACACTATCACTATGCTCACTCTTACTCAGAACACTGTCACCATGGGCACCTTAACCATGGGCACTATCTCTGGGAGCATTATCAGCATCGGTACCACAATCATGATAACTGTAACCATGGGTCATATAACCGTAAGCACGGTTACCATGGGCACTGTCACCATGTGCCCTGCCCCATCGGTACTCTCACAATGGGAATTGCCACCATGAGTACTGTCACCATGAGCACTGACACCACGAGCCCTGCCACCGAGGGCACTGCAACCATGAGCACTGTCACCATGAGAACTGTTACTATGAGAAATGTAACCATGGGCAATTTCTCGATGAGTACTCTCACCTTGGGTATTTTCACCTTGGGCACTCTCAACGTAAACATTATTACCATGAGCACTTTCACTGTGAGCACTGTCACCATGGGCACTGTCACAGTGCGGAGTGTCACCATGAGCCATGTCACCATGGGAAATGTCACTGTGAGAAGTGTCACCATAGGCAATGTCACCATGGGCAATGTCACCATGGGAAATGCCATTTTGAGCACTGTCACCATGGGTACTGCCACCATGAGTACTGACACAATGAGTACTGTCACCATTGGCAGTATCACCATGGGCACTGTCACCATGGGCACTATCACCATGACAACTCTCAGCGTGAGCACTGTCACTGTGGGCACTGGCATCGTCAGCAATTCCACCATGGGCAATGTCACCATGGGCACTATCACTGTGAGGACTCTCAACATGAGCACGTCAACATAAGCCCTGTCACCATGGGCAATGTCACCGTGAGAAGTGTCACCATAGGCAATGTCATCGTGGGCACTGTCACCATGATCACTGCCACCACTGTCACTGTCATTTTGGACACTGTCACCAAGGGCACTGCTACCATGAGCACTGTCACCATGAGCACTGTCACCATTGCGAGTATCACCATTTGCACTGTCACCATGGGCACTATCACAATGAGAACTGTCAGCGTGGGCACTGTCACTGTTGGCAAGGGCACCGTGGGCACATCACCATGGGCAAAGTCACCATGGGCACTATCACTGTGAGCACTGTAAACATGAGCACGTCGCCATGGGCACTGTCAACATGGGTACTATCTCGAAGGGCAATGTCACCATGAGCATTGTCAGGATGGGCAATTTCACCATGAGTACTGTCACCAAAGGCACTATCACCATGAGCAATGTCACTGTGGGCCGTGTCAGCAGAGGCACTATCACCATGGTTAATGTTCTCATTGGCACTTTCCCCGTGAGCATTGTCACCCTGGGCACTGTCATCATGGGCACGGTCACCGTGAGCACTATCTCCATGAGCACAGCCACTGTGAACACCATCACCATAATCACTGGCCTCATCGGTACTGTCACCATGAGCACTGCCACAATGAGCACTGTCAGCATGGGCACTACCCCCATGAGCACTGTCACTATGAGAACTGCTACCATGGGTATTTTCGCCATGAGTACTGTCACCCTGTGTATTGTCACCATTTGCACTGTCACCATGAGGACTATTACCGTGAGCACTATCAAAGTGAGATCTCTCACCATGGTCACTGTCACCATGGCACCTTGCACAATGGGGAATGTCAAAATGAGTGCTGTCACCATTGCCACTATCACCGTGAGCCTTCTCACTGTGGTCAGTGTCACCATGGGCACTGTCACCATGAGCACTGTCAGCATAGGCAATGTCACCGTGGTCAGTGTCACCATGAGCACTGTCAACATGGGCACTCATACAGTGGGCACTGTCACTGTGAGCACTGTCACCATGGGTACGGCCACCATGAGCAGTGTCTCTGTGAGTACTGTCAGCATGGGTTTTTACCGTGAGCACTGTCACCATGAGCCTTGTCACAATTTTTCAGTGCCACCATGTGCACAACCACCATGTGCACTCTCTCCATGGGCACTCTCACAGAGAACACTATCTCCATAAGAACTGTCTTCCTGGGCACTGTCACCAAGGGCACGGCCATCATGTGAACTGTAACCAATGTCAGTATCACTGTGAGAAGTGTCACCATGGGAATTACCAACATAGGCACTGTCATCATGAGCACTTTCAGAATGGGAACTGTCACCATGGGCCCTATCACCGTGAGGACTCTCACCATGGGAATGATCGCCATGGGCACTATCAGCATTAGAACTGTCACCGTGGTGACTGTCATGATGGAATTTGTCACTGTGAGCACTGTCACGATAGGCAAAATCATGGTTTGCACTGTCCCCTTGGGCCCTGTCACAGTGAGCACTATCACTTTGACGGTGGTGTCCATGGGCACTGCCACCATGGACACTACCAAATTGAGAATTATCACCATTTGTACTCTCAGCGTGGTCATGGCCAACAAGTGCACTATCAATATGCTCACTATGACCGTGAGCACTGTCACTATGGGCACCTTAATCATGGGCACTATTACCGTGAGCACTATCACCATCGGCACTATCACTGTGATCACTGTCACCATAGACACTATCATGGTGAGCACATTTAACATGAGCATTGTAACAGTGAGCACTGTCACAATGGGTAATGCAGCCATGAACCCAGTCACCGTGAGCACTGTCAGCATGGGTTGTCACCTTGTGCACTGTCAGCTTGAGCACTGTCACCATGGGCACTATAACTATTTTTCAGTGCAACCATGTGCATTACAACCATGTGCACTGTCACCTTGGACACTATCACCATGAGCACTGTCAACATGAGTAGTGTCATCATGGGCAATGGCACAGCCACCATCTGCAATCTTACCATGGTCACTATCAATGTGAGCACTGTCACCAATGGAACTACCAACATGGGCACTGTCATCATGAGCACTTTCACCATACGAACTGTCACCATGGGCACTATGAACGTGAGAACACTCACCATGGGCACTGTCACCATGAGCATTGTCACCATAGGCACTGTCACCGTGAGAACTGTCACCATGTGCAGGGTCAACAAGGGCACTATCACATGGAGCAGTATCACCATGTGTACTGTCACCATAGGCACTGTCACCATGGGCACGTTCACCAAGTACACTATCACTATGCTCACTATTACTCTGAACACTCTCAACATGGGCACTATCTCCGGGAGCATTATCAGCATCGGTACCGCAATCATGATTACTGTAACCATGGGTCATATTACCGTAAGCACGGATACTATGGGCACTGTCACCATGTGCACGGCCCCATCGGTACTCTCACCATGGGAACTGCCACCATGAGCACTGTTACCATGAGCACTGGCACCACGAGCACGGCCACCCAGGGCAGTGCCACCATGAGCACTGTCACCATAACTGTTGGTATGAGAATTGGAACCATGGGCCATTTCTCAATGAGTAATGTCACCATGTGTATTTTCACCTTGTGCACTCTCAACATAAACAGTATTACCATTAGCACTTTCACTGTGAGCACTGTCACCATGGGCACTGGCACAATGTCGTGTGTCACCATGAGCAATGTCACAATGGGAAATGTCACCGTGAGAAGTGTCACCATAGGCAATGTCACCATGGGCAATGTCACCATGGGAACTGCCATTTTGAGCACTGTCACCATGGGTGCTGCAACCATGAGTACTGTCACCATGAGTACTGTCACCATTGGCAGTATGACCATGTGCACTGTCACCATGGGCACTATCACCATGACAACTCTCAGCGTGAGCACTGTCACTGTGGGAACTGGCATTGTGTGCAATTCCACCATGGGCAATGTCACCATGGGCACTATCACTGCAAGCTCTGTCAATATGAGCATGTCTACATGAGCCCTGTCACCATGAGCAATGTCACCATGAGAAGTGTCACTATAGGCAATGTCACCGTAGGCACTGTCACCATGGTCACTGCCACCACTGTCACTGTCATTTTGAGCACTGTAACCATGGGTACTGCAACCATGAGCACTGTCACCATGAGCAGTGTCAACATGGGCACTCATACAGTGGGTGCTGTCACTGTGAGCACGGTCACCATGGGTACTGCCACCATGAGCAGTGTCTCTGTGAGTATTGTCAGCATGGGTTTTTACCGTGAGCACTGTCACCATGAGCCCTGTCACCATTTTTCATTGCCACCATGTGCACTACAACCATGTGCACTCTCACCATGGGCACTATCACCGAGAACAATGTCACTGTAAGTACTGTCTTCATGGGCACTGTCACCAAGGGCACGGCCAACATGTGAACTGTAACCATTGTCAGTATCACTGTGAGAAGTGTCACCATGGGAATTACCAACATAGGAACTCTCATCATGAGCACATTCAAAATGGGAACTGTCACCATGGACACTATCACCGTGAGGACTCTCACCATGGGAATGATCGCCATGGTCACTAACACCTTGAGAATTATCACCATGAGTACTGTCACCATGGGTATTGTCATTATGGGCACTATCAGCATTAGAACTGTTACGGTGGTCACTGTCACAATGGAATTTGTCACTGTGAGCACTGTCACGATAGGCAAAGTCACGATTTGCACTGTCACCTTGGGCCCTGTCACAGTGAGCACTATCACTTTGCCGGTGGTGTCCATGGGCACTGCCACCATGGACACAACCAACTTGAGAATTATCACTATTTGTACTCTCAGCGTGGTCATGGTCAACAAGTGCACTACCACTATGCTCACTATGACCGTGAGCACTGTCACCATGGGCAACTTAACCATGGGCACTATCACCATGAGCACTATCACCATCGGCACTATCACTGTGATCACTATCACCATGGACACTATCATGGTGAGCACAGTTAACATGAGCATTGTAACAGTGAGCACTGTCACAATGGATAATGCAACCATGAGCCCAGTCACCGTGAGCACTGTCAGCATGGGTTGTCACCTTGTGCACTTTCAGCATGAGCACTGTCACCATGGGCACTATACATATTTTTCAGTGCCACCATTTGCATTACAACCATGTGCACTGTCACCTTGCACTCTATCACCATGAACACTGTCACCATGAGTACTGTCATCATGGGTAATGGCACAGCCACCATCTGCAATCTTACCATGGTCACTATCACTGTGAGCACTGTCACCAATGGAACTACCAACATGGGCACAGTCAACATGAGCACTTTCACCATACGAACTGTCACCATGGGCACGATGAACGTGAGAATGCTCACAATGGGCACCGTCACCATGAGCATTGTCATCATAGGCAATGTTACCGTGAGAACTATCATCATGCGCACTGTCCACAAGGGCACTATCACATTGAGCTGTAACACCATGTGTACTGTCATCTTGGGCACAGTCACCATGGGCACACTCACCAAGTACACTATCACTATGCTCACTATTACTCTGAACACTGTCACCATGGGCACCGTAACCATGGGCACTATCATCGGGAGCATTATCAGCATTGGCACAACAGGCGTGATAACTGTCACCATGGGTCATATCACCGTGAGCACGGTTGCCATGGGCACTGTCACGATGGGCAATGCCCCATTGGTACTCTCACCATGGGAACTGCCACCATGAGCACTGTCACCATGAGCACTGACACCACGAGCACTGCCACTGAGGGCACTGCAACCATGAGCACTGTCACCATGAGAACTGTTACTATGAGAAATGTAACCATGGGCAATTTCTCGATGAGTACTCTCACCATGGGTATTTTCACCTTGGGCACTCTCAACGTAAACAGTATTACCATGAGCACTTTCACTGTGAGCACTGTCACCATGGGCAGTGTCACAGTGCAGAGTGTCACCATGAGCCATGTCACCATGGGAAATGTCACCGTGAGAAGTGTCACCATAGGCAATGTCACTATGGGCAATGTCACCATGGGAAATGCCATTTTGAGCACTGTCACCATGGGTACTGCCACCATGAGTACTGTCACCATGGGTACTGTCACCATAGGCAGTATCACCATGTGCACTGTCACCATGGGCACTATCACCATGACAACTCTCAGCATGAGCACTGTCACTGTGGGCACTGGCATCGTGAGCAATTCCACCATGGGCAATGTCACCATGGGCACTATCACTGTGAGCACTCTCAACATGAGCAAGTCACCATGAGCCCTGTCACCATGGGCAATGTCACCGTGAGTAGTGTCAACATAGGCAATGTCATCGTGGGCACTGTCACCATGAGCACCACTGTCACTGTCATTTTGAGCACTGTCACCAAGGGCACTGCAACCATGAGCACTGTCACCATGAGCACTGTCACCATTGCGAGTATCACCATGTGCACTGTCACCATGGGCACTATCACAATAAGAACTGTCAGTGTGGGCACTGTCACTGTTGGCAAGGGCACCGTGTGCACATCCACCATGGGCAATGTCACCATGAGCACTATCACTGTGAGCACTGTCAACATGAGCATGCCACCATGGGCACTGTCAACATGGGTACTATCTCGAAGGGCAATGTCACCATGAGCGTTGTCAGGATGGGAAATTTCACCATGAGCACTGTCACCAAAGGCACTATCACCATGAGCAATGTCACTGTGGGCCGTGTCACCATGGGCACTATCACCATGGATAATGTTATCATTGGCACTTTCCCCGTGAGCACTGTCACCCTGGGCACTGTCATCATGGGCACAGTAACCATGAGCACTATATCCATGAGCACAGCCACTGTGAACACCATCACCATAATCACTGGCCTCATCAGTACTGTCACCTTGAGCACTGCCACAATGAGCACTGTCAGCATGGACACTTCCCCCATGAGCACTGTCACTATGAGAACTGCTACCATGGGTATTTTCGCCATGAGTACTGTCACCCTGTGTATTGTCACCATTTGCACTGTCACCATGAGGACTATTACCGTGAGCGCTATCACCGAGAGATCTCTCACCATAGTCACTGCCACCATGGCACCTTGCACAATGGGGGCTGTCAACACGAGTGCTGTCACCATTGGCACTATCACCGTGAGCATTCTCACTGTGGTCAGTGTCACCATGGGCACTGTCACCATGAGCACTGTCACCGTGGTCAGTGTCACCATGAGCACTGTCAACATGGGCACTCATACAGTGGGCACTCTCACTATGAGCACTGTCACCATGGGTACTGCCACCATGAGCAGTGTCTCTGTGAGTACTGTCAGCATGGGTTTTTACCGTGAGCAGTTTCACCATGAGCACTGTCACCATTTTTCATTGCCACCATGTGCACTACCACCATGTGCACTCTCACCATGGGCACTATCACCGAGAACACTGTCACCATAAGTACTGTCTTCATGGGCACTGTCACCAAGGGCACGGCCAACATGTGAACTGTAACCATTGTCAGTTTCACTGTGAGAAGTGTCACCATGGGAATTACCAACATAGGCACTGTCATCATGAGCACTTTCAGAATGGGAACTGTCACCATGGGCACTATCACCGTGAGGACTCTCACCATGGGAATGAGCGCCAGGGGCACTACCACCTTGAGAATTATCACCATGAGTGCTGTCACCATGGGTATTGTCACTATGGGTACTATCAGCATTAGAACTGTTACTGTGGTCACTGTCACGATGGAATTTGTCACTGTGAGCACTGTCACAATAGGCAAAGTCACGGTGTGTACTGTCCCCTTGGGCCCTGTCACAGTGAGCACTATCACTTTGACGGTGGTGTCCATGGGCACTGCCACCATGGACACTACCAACTTGAGAATTATCAAAATTTGTACTCTCAGCGTGGTCATGGTCAACAAGTGCACTATCACTATGATCACTATGACCGCGAGCACTGTCACCATGGGCAAATTAACCATGGGCACTATCACCATGAGCACTATCACCATCGGCACAATCACTGTGATCACTATCACCTTGGACACTATCATGGTGAGCACAGTTAACATGAGCATTGTAACTGTGAGCACTGTCACAATGGGTAATGCAACCATGAGCCCAGTCACCGTGAGCACTGTCAGCATGGGTGGTCACCTTGTGCACGGTCAGCTTGAGCACTGTCACCATGGGCACTATAACTATTTTTCAGTTCCACCATGTGCATTACAACCATGTGCACTGTCACCTTGCACACTCTCACCATGAGCACTGTCACCATGTGCACTGTCATCATGGGCAATGGCACAGCCACCATCTGCAATCTTACCATGGTCACTATCACTGTGAGCACCGTCACCAATGGAACTACCAACATGGGCACTGTCATTATGAGCATTTTCACCATACGAACTGTCACCATGGGCACTATGAACGTGAGATCGTTCACCATGGGCACTGCCACCATGAGCATTGTCGTCATCGGCAATGTCACCGTGAGATCTATCACAAGGCGCACTGTCCACAAGGGCACTATCACATTGAGCTTTATCACCATGTGTACTGTCATCTTGGGCACAGTCACCATGGGCACACTCACCAAGTACACTATCACTATGCTCACTATTATTCTGAAAACTGTCAACATGGGCACCGTAACCATGGGCACTATCACCGGGAGCATTATCAGCAATGGCACAACAGGCGTGATAACTGTCACCATGGGTCATATCACCGTGAGCATATTTGCCATGGGCACTGTCATGATGGGCAATGCCCCATTGGTACTCTCATCATGGGAACTGCCACCATGAGCACGGTCACCATGAGCACTGACACCACGAGCACTGCCACCGAGGGCACTGCAACCATGAGCACTCTCACCATGAGAACTGTTACTATGAGAAATGTAACCATGGGCAATTTCTCGATGAGTACTCTCACCATGGATATTTTCACCTTGGGCACTCTCAACGTAAACAGTATTACCAAGAGCACTTTCACTGGGAGCACTGTCACCATGGGCACTGTCACAATGCGGAGTGTCACCATGAGCCATGTCACCATGGGAAATGTCACCGTGAGAAGTGTCACCATAGGCAATGTCACTATGGGCAATGTCACCATGGGAAATGCCATTTTGAGCACTGTCACCATGGGTACTGCCACCATGAGTACTGTCACAAGGAGTACTGTCACCATTGGCAGTATCACCATGAGCACTGTCACCATGGGCACTATCACCATGACAACTCTCAGCGTGAGCACTGTCACTGTGGGCACTGGCATCGTGAGCAATTCCACCATGGGCAATGTCACCATGGGCACTATCACTGTGAGCACTCTCAACATGAGCAAGTCACCATGAGCCCTGTCACCATGGGCAATGTCACCGTGAGAAGTGCCACCATAGGCAATGTCATCGTGGGCAATGTCACCATGGTCACTGCCACCACTGTCACTGTCATTTTGAGCACTGTCACCAAGGGTACTGCAACCATGAGCACTGTCACCATGAGCACTGTCACCATTGCGAGTATCACCATGTGCACTGTCACCTTGGGCACTATCACAATGAGAACTGTCAGTGTGGGCACTGTCACTGTTGGCAAGGGCACCGTGGGCACTTCCACCATGGGCAATGTCACCATGGGCACTATCACTGTGAGCACTGTAAACATGAGCACGTCACCATGGGCACTGTCAACATGGGTACTATCTCGAAGGGCAATGTCACCATGAGCATTGTCACCAAAGGCACTATCACCATGAGCAATGTCACTGTGGGCCGTGTCACCAGGGGCACTATCACCATGGTTAATGTTATCATTGGCACTTTCCCCATGAGCATTGTCACCCTGGGCACTGTCATCATGGGCACGGTCACCGTGAGCACTATCTCCATGAGCACAGCCACTGTGAACACCATCACCATAATCACTGGCCTCATCGGTACTGTCACCATGAGCACTGCCACAATGAGCACTGTCAGCATGGGCACTACCCCCATGAGCACTGTCACTATGAGAACTGCTACCATGGGTATTTTCGCCATGAGTACTGTCACCCTGTGTATTGTCACCATTTGCACTGTCACCATGAGGACTATTACCGTGAGCACTATCAAACTGAGATCTCTCACCATGGTCACTGTCACCATGGCACCTTGCACAATGGGGAATGTCAAAATGAGTGCTGTCACCATTGCCACTATCACCGTGAGCCTTCTCACTGTGGTCAGTGTCACCATGGGCACTGTCACCATGAGCACTGTCAGCATAGGCAATGTCACCGTGGTCAGTGTCACCATGAGCACTGTCAACATGGGCACTCATACAGTGGGCACTGTCACTGTGAGCACTGTCACCATGGGTACGGCCACCATGAGCAGTGTCTCTGTGAGTACTGTCAGCATGGGTTTTTACCGTGAGCACTGTCACCATGAGCCTTGTCACAATTTTTCAGTGCCACCATGTGCACAACCACCATGTGCACTCTCTCCATGGGCACTCTCACAGAGAACACTATCTCCATAAGAACTGTCTTCCTGGGCACTGTCACCAAGGGCACGGCCATCATGTGAACTGTAACCAATGTCAGTATCACTGTGAGAAGTGTCACCATGGGAATTACCAACATAGGCACTGTCATCATGAGCACTTTCAGAATGGGAACTGTCACCATGGGCCCTATCAACGTGAGGACTCTCACCATGGGAATGATCGCCATGGGCACTATCAGCATTAGAACTGTCACCGTGGTGACTGTCATGATGGAATTTGTCACTGTGAGCACTGTCACGATAGGCAAAATCACGGTTTGCACTGTCCCCTTGGGCCCTGTCACAGTGAGCACTATCACTTTGACGGTGGTGTCCATGGGCACTGCCACCATGGACACTACCAAATTAAGAATTATCACCATTTGTACTCTCAGCGTGGTCATGGCCAACAAGTGCACTATCAATATGCTCACTATGACCGTGAGCACTGTCACTATGGGCACCTTAATCATCGGCACTATTACAATGAGCACTATCACCATAAGCACTATCACTGTGATCACTGTCACCATAGACACTATCATGGTGAGCACATTTAACATGAGCATTGTAACAGTGAGCACTGTCACAATGGGTAATGCAGCCATGAACCCAGTCACCGTGAGCACTGTCAGCATGGGTTGTCACCTTGTGCACTGTCAGCATAAGCACTGTCACCATGGGCACTATAACTATTTTTCAGTGCAACCATGTGCATTACAACCATGTGCACTGTCACCTTGGACACTATCACCATGAGCACTGTCACCATGAGTACTGTCATCATGGGCAATGGCACAGCCACCATCTGCAATCTTACCATGGTCACTATCACTGTGAGCACTGTCACCAATGGAACTACCAACATGGGTACTGACATCATGAGCACTTTCACCATACGAACTGTCACCATGGGCACTATGAACGTGAGAACACTCACCATGGGCACTGTCACCATGAGCATTGTCACCATAGGCACTGTCACCGTGAGAACTGTCACCATGTGCAGGGTCAACAAGGGCACTATCACATGGAGCAGTATCACCATGTGTACTGTCACCATAGGCACTGTCACCATGGGCACGTTCACCAAGTACACTATCACTATGCTCACTATTACTATGAACACTCTCAACATGGGCACTATCTCCGGGAGCATTATCAGCATCGGTACCGCAATCATGATTACTGTAACCATGGGTCATATTACCGTAAGCACGGATACTATGGGCACTGTCACCATGTGCACAGCCCCATCGGTACTCTCACCATGGGAACTGCCACCATGAGCACTGATACAATGAGCACTGGCACCACGAGCACTGCCACCCAGGGCAGTGCCACCATGAGCACTGTCACCATAACTGTTGGTATCAGAATTGTAACCATGGGCCATTTCTCAATGAGTAATGTCACCATGTGTATTTTCACCTTGGGCACTCTCAACATAAACAGTATTACCATTAGCACTTTCACTGTGAGCACTGTCACCATGGGCACTGGCACAATGTCGTGTGTCACCATGAGCAATGTCACAATGGGAAATGTCACCGTGAGAAGTGTCACCATAGGCAATGTCACCATGGGCAATGTCACCATGGGTACTGCCATTTTGAGTACTGTCACCATGGGTGCTGCAACCATGTGTACTGTCACCATGAGTACTGTCACCATTGGCAGTATGACCATGTGCAATGTCACCATGGGCACTATCACCATGACAACTCTCAGCGTGAGCACTGTCACTGTGGGAACTGGCATTGTGTGCAATTCCACCATGGGCAATGTCACCATGGGCACTATCACTGCAAGCTCTGTCAATATGAGCACGTCTACATGAGCCCTGTCACCATGAGCAATGTCACCGTGAGAAGTGTCACTATAGGCAATGTCACCGTAGGCACTGTCACCATGGTCACTGCCACCACTGTCACTGTCATTTTGAGCACTGTAACCATGGGTACTGCAACCATGAGCACTGTCACCATGAGCAGTGTCAACATGGGCACTCATACAGTGGGCGCTGTCACTGTGAGCATGGTCACCATGGGTACTGCCACCATGAGCAGTGTCTCTGTGAGTATTGTCAGCATGGGTTTTTACCGTGAGCACTGTCACCATGAGCCCTGTCACCATTTTTCAGTGCCACCATGTGCAATACAACCATGTGCACTCTCACCATGGGCACTATCACCGAGAACACTGTCACCGTAAGTACTGTCTTCATGGGCACTGTCACCAAGGTCACGGCCAACATGTGAACTGTAACCATTGTCAGTATCACTGTGAGAAGTGTCACCATGGGAATTACCAACATAGGAACTGTCATCATGAGCACGTTCAAAATGGGAACTGTCATCATGGACACTATCACCGTGAGGACTCTCACCATGGGAATGATCGCCATGGGCACTAACACCTTGAGAATTATCACCATGAGTACTGTCACCATGGGTATTGTCATTATGGGCACTATCAGCATTAGAACTGTTATGGTGGTCACTGTCACGATGGAATTTGCCACTGTGAGCACTGTCATGATAGGCAAAGTCACGGTTTGCACTGTCCCCTTGGGCTCTGTCACAGTGAGCACTGTCACTTTGCCGGTGGTGTCCATGGGCACTGCCACCATGGACACAACCAACTTGAGAATTATCACTATTTGTACTCTCAGCGTGGTCATGGTCAACAAGTGCACTACCACTATGCTCACTATGACTGTGAGCACTGTCACCATGGGCAACTTAACCATGGGCACTATCACCATGAGCACTATCACCATCGGCACTATCACTGTGATCACTATCACCATGGACACTATCATGGTGAGCACAGTTAACATGAGCATTGTAACAGTGAGCACTGTCACAATGGATAATGCAACCATGAGCCCAGTCACCGTGAGCACTGTCAGCATGGGTTGTCACCTTGTGCACTTTCAGCATGAGCACTGTCACCATGGGCACTATACATATTTTTCAGTGCCACCATTTGCATTACAACCATGTGCACTGTCACCTTGCACACTATCACCATGAACACTGTCACCATGAGTACTGTCATCATGGGCAATGGCACAGCCACCATCTGCAATCTTACCATGGTCACTATCACAGTGAGCACTGTCACCAATGGAACTACCAACATGGGCACTGTCATCATGAGCACTTTCACCATACGAACTGTCACCATGGGCACGATGAACGTGAGAATGCTCACAATGGGCACTGTCACCATGAGCATTGTCATCATAGGCAATGTCACCGTGAGAACTATCATCATGCGCACTGTCCACAAGGGCACTATCACATTGAGCTGTAACACCATGTGTACTGTCATCTTGGGCACAGTCACCATGGGCACACTCACCAAGTACACTATCACTATGCTCACTATTACTCTGAACACTGTCACCATGGGCACCGTAACCATGGGCACTATCATCGGTAGCATTATCAGCATTGGCAAAACAGGCGTGATAACTGTCACCATGGGTCATATCACCGTGAGCACGGTTGCCATGGGCTCTGTCACGATGGGCAATGCCCCATTGGTACTCTCACCATGGGAACTGCCACCATGAGCACTGTCACCATGAGCACTGACACCACGAGCACTGCCACCGAGGGCACTGCAACCATGAGCACTCTCACCATGAGAACTGTTACTATGAGAAATGTAACCATGGGCAATTTCTCGATGAGTACTCTCACCATGGGTATTTTCACCTTGGGCACTCTCAACGTAAACATTATTACCATGAGCACTGTCACCATGAGCACTGTCACCATTGCGAGTATCACCATGTGCACTGTCACCATGGGCACTATCACAATGAGAACTGTCAGTGTGGGCACTGTCACTGTTGGCAAGGGCACCGTGTGCACATCCACCATGGGCAATGTCACCATGAGCACTATCACTGTGAGCACTGTCAACATGAGCATGTCACCATGGGCACTGTCAACATGGGTACTATCTCGAAGGGCAATGTCACCATGAGCGTTGTCAGGATGGGAAATTTCACCATGAGCACTGTCACCAAAGGCACTATCACCATGAGCAATGTCACTGTGGGCCGTGTCACCATGGGCACTATCACCATGGTTAATGTTATCATTGGCACTTTCCCCGTGAGCACTGTCACCCTGGGCACTGTCATCATGGGCACAGTCACCGTGAGCACTATATCCATGAGCACAGCCACTGTGAACACCATCACCATAATCACTGACCTCATCGGTACTGTCACCATGAGCACTGCCACAATGAGCACTGTCAGCATGGGCACTTCCCCCATGAGCACTGTCACTATGAGAACTGCTACCATGGGTATTTTCGCCATGAGTACTGTCACCCTGTGTATTGTCACCATTTGCACTGTCACCATGAGGACTATTACCGTGAGCGCTATCTCCGTGAGATCTCTCACCATGGTCACTGCCACCATGGCACCTTGCACAATGGGGGCTGTCAACACGAGTGCTGTCACCATTGGCACTATCACCGTGAGCATTCTCACTGTGGTCAGTGTCACCATGGGCACTGTCACCATGAGCACTGTCACCGTGGTCAGTGTCACCATGAGCACTGTCAACATGGGCACTCATACATTGGGCACTGTAACTATGAGCACTGTCACCATGGGTACTGCCACCATGAGCAATGTCTCTGTGAGTACTGTCAGCATGGGTTTTTACCGTGAGCAGTTTCACCATGAGCACTGTCACCATTTTTCATTGCCACCATGTGCACTACCACCATGTGCACTCTCACCATGGGCACTATCACCGAGAACACTTTCACCATAAGTACTGTCTTCATGGGCACTGTCACCAAGGGCACGGCCAACATGTGAACTGTAACCATTGTCAGTTTCACTGTGAGAAGTGTCACCATGGGAATTACCAACATAGGCACTGTCATCATGAGCACTTTCAGAATGGGAACTGTCACCATGGGCACTATCACCGTGAGGACTCTCACCATGGGAATGAGCGCCAGGGGCACTACCACCTTGAGAATTATCACCATGAGTGCTGTCACCATGGGTATTGTCACTATGGGTACTATCAGCATTAGAACTGTTACTGTGGTCACTGTCACAAAGGAATTTGTCACTGTGAGCACTGTCACAATAGGCAAAGTCACAGTGTGTACTGTCCCCTTGGGCCCTGTCACAGTGAGCACTATCACTTTGACGGTGGTGTCCATGGGCACTGCCACCATGGACACTACCAACTTGAGAATTATCAAAATTTGTACTCTCAGCGTGGTCATGGTCAACAAGTGCACTATCACTATGATCACTATGACCGCGAGCACTGTCACCATGGGCAAATTAACCATGGGCACTATCACCATGAGCACTATCACCATCGGCACAATCACTGTGATCACTATCACCTTGGACACTATCATGGTGAACACAGTTAACATGAGCATTGTAACTGTGAGCCCTGTCAAAATGGGTAATGCAACCATGAGCCCAGTCACCGTGAGCACTGTCAGCATGGGTGGTCACCTTGTGCACGGTCAGCATGAGCACTGTCACCATGGGCACTATAACTATTTTTCAGTTCCACCATGTGCATTACAACCATGTGCACTGTCACCTTGCACACTCTCACCATGAGCACTGTCACCATGTGTACTGTCATCATGGTCAATGGCACAGCCACCATCTGCAATCTTACCATTGTCACTATCACTGTGAGCACCGTTACCAATGGAACTACCAACATGGGCACTGTCATTATGAGCATTTTCAGCATACGAACTGTCGCCATGGGCACTATGAACGTGAGAACGGTCACCATGGGCACTGCCACCATGAGCATTGTCATCATCGGCAATGTCACCGTGAGAACTATCACCAGGCGCACTGTCCACAAGGGCACTATCACATTGAGCTTTATCACCATGTGTACTGTCATCTTGGGCACAGTCACCATGGGCACACTCACCAAGTACGCTATCACTATGCTCACTATTATTCTGAAAACTGTCAACATGGGCACCGTAACCATGGGCACTATCACCAGGAGCATTATCAGCAATGGCACAACAGGCGTGATAACTGTCACCATGGGTCATATCACCGTGAGCATATTTGCCATGGGCACTGTCACGATGGGCAATGCCCCATTGGTACTCTCATCATGGGAACTGCCACCATGAGCACTGTCACCATGAGCACTGACACCACGAGCACTGCCACCGAGGGCACGGCAACCATGAGCACTCTCACCATGAGAACTGTTACTATGAGAAATGTAACCATGGGCAATTTCTCGATGAGTACTCTCACCATGGGTATTTTCACCTTGGGCACTCTCAATGTAAACAGTATTACCATGAGCACTTTCACTGGGAGCACTGTCACCATGGTCACTGTCACAATGCGGAGTGTCACCATGAGCCATGTCACCATGGGAAATGTCACCGTGAGAAGTGTCAACATAGGCAATGTCACCATGGGCAATGTCACCATGGGAAATGCCATTTTGAGCACTGTCACCATGGGTACTGCCACCATGAGTACTGACACCATGAGTACTGTCACCATTGGCAGTATCACCATGGGCACTGTCACCATGGGCACTATCACCATGACAACTCTCAGCGTGAGCACTGTCACTGTGGGCACTGGCATCGTGAGCATTTCCACCATGGTCACTGTCACCATGGCACCTTGCACAATGGGGAATGTCAAAATGAGTGCTGTCACCATTGCCACTATCACCGTGAGCCTTCTCACTGTGGTCAGTGTCACCATGGACACTGTCACCATGCGCACTGTCAGCATAGGCAATGTCACCATGGTCAGTGTCACCATGAGCACTGTCAACATGGGCACTCATACAGTGGGCACTGTCACTGTGAGCACGGTCACCATGGGTACGGCCACCATGAGCAGTGTCTCTGTGAGTACTGTCAGCATGGGTTTTTACCGTGAGCACTGTCACCATGAGCCTTGTCACAATTTTTCAGTGCCACCATGTGCACAACCACCATGTGCACTCTCTCCATGGGCACTCTCACAGAGAACACTATCTCCATAAGAACTGTCTTCCTGGGCACTGTCACCAAGGGCACGGCCATCATGTGAACTGTAACCAATGTCAGTATCACTGTGAGAAGTGTCACCATGGGAATTACCAACATAGGCACTGTCATCATGAGCACTTTCAGAATGGGAACTGTCACCATGGGCCCTATCAACGTGAGGACTCTCACCATGGGAATGATCGCCATGGGCACTATCAGCATTAGAACTGTCACCGTGGTGACTGTCATGATGGAATTTGTCACTGTGAGCACTGTCACGATAGGCAAAATCACGGTTTGCACTGTCCCCTTGGGCCCTGTCACAGTGAGCACTATCACTTTGACGGTGGTGTCCATGGGCACTGCCACCATGGACACTACCAAATTGAGAATTATCACCATTTGTACTCTCAGCGTGGTCATGGCCAACAAGTGCACTATCAATATGCTCACTATGACCGTGAGCACTGTCACTATGGGCACCTTAATCATGGGCACTATTACCGTGAGCACTATCACCATCGGCACTATCACTGTGATCACTGTCACCATAGACACTATCATGGTGAGCACATTTAACATGAGCATTGTAACAGTGAGCACTGTCACAATGGGTAATGCAGCCATGAACCCAGTCACCGTGAGCACTGTCAGCATGGGTTGTCACCTTGTGCACTGTCAGCTTGAGCACTGTCACCATGGGCACTATAACTATTTTTCAGTGCAACCATGTGCATTACAACCATGTGCACTGTCACCTTGGACACTATCACCATGAGCACTGTCACCATGAGTAGTGTCATCATGGGCAATGGCACAGCCACCATCTGCAATCTTACCATGGTCACTATCACTGTGAGCACTGTCACCAATGGAACTACCAACATGGGCACTGACATCATGAGCACTTTCACCATACGAACTGTCACCATGGGCACTATGAACGTGAGAACACTCACCATGGGCACTGTCACCATGAGCATTGTCACCATAGGCACTGTCACCGTGAGAACTGTCACCATGTGCAGGGTCAACAAGGGCACTATCACATGGAGCAGTATCAACATGTGTACTGTCACCATAGGCACTGTCACCATGGGCACGTTCACCAAGTACACTATCACTATGCTCACTATTACTCTGAACACTCTCAACATGGGCACTATCTCCGGGAGCATTATCAGCATCGGTACCGCAATCATGATTACTGTAACCATGGGTCATATTACCGTAAGCACGGATACTATGGGCACTGTCACCATGTGCACGGCCCCATCGGTACTCTCACCATGGGAACTGCCACCATGAGCACTGTTACCATGAGCACTGGCACCACGAGCACTGCCACCCAGGGCAGTGCCACCATGAGCACTGTCACCATAACTGTTGTTATGAGAATTGTAACCATGGGCCATTTCTCAATGAGTAATGTCACCATGTGTATTTTCACCTTGGGCACTCTCAACATAAACAGTATTACCATTAGCACTTTCACTGTGAGCACTGTCACCATGGGCACTGGCACAATGTCGTGTGTCACCATGAGCAATGTCACAATGGGAAATGTCACCGTGAGAAGTGTCACCATAGGCAATGTCACCATGGGCAATGTCACCATGGGAACTGCCATTTTGAGCACTGTCACCATGGGTGCTGCAACCATGAGTACTGTCACCATGAGTACTGTCACCATTGGCAGTATGACCATGTGCACTGTCACCATGGGCACTATCACCATGTCAACTCTCAGCGTGAGCACTGTCACTGTGGGAACTGGCATTGTGTGCAATTCCACCATGGGCAATGTCACCATGGGCACTATCCCTGCAAGCTCTGTCAATATGAGCACGTCTACATGAGCCCTGTCACCATGAGCAATGTCACCGTGAGAAGTGTCACTATAGGCAATGTCACCGTAGGCACTGTCACCAGGGTCACTGCCACCACTGTCACTGTCATTTTGAGCACTGTCACCATGGGTACTGCAACCATGAGCACTGTCACCATGAGCAGTGTCAACATGGGCACTCATACAGTGGGCGCTGTCACTGTGAGCACGGTCACCATGGGTACTGCCACCATGAGCAGTGTCTCTGTGAGTATTGTCAGCATGGGTTTGTACCGTGAGCACTGTCACCATGAGCCCTGTCACCATTTTTCAGTGCCACCATGTGCACTACAAACATGTGCACTCTCACCATGGGCACTATCACCGAGAACACTGTCACCGTAAGTACTGTCTTCATGGGCACTGTCACCAAGGTCACGGCCAACATGTGAACTGTAACCATTGTCAGTATCACTGTGAGAAGTGTCACCATGGGAATTACCAACATAGGAACTGTCATCATGAGCACATTCAAAATGGGAACTGTCACCATGGACACTATCACCGTGAGGACTCTCACCATGGGAATGATCGCCATGGGCACTAACACCTTGAGAATTATCACCATGAGTACTGTCACCATGGGTATTGTCATTATGGGCACTATCAGCATTAGAACTGTTACGGTGGTCACTGTCACGATGGAATTTGTCACTGTGAGCACTGTCACGATAGGCAAAGTCACGGTTTGCACTGTCCCCTTGGGCCCTGTCACAGTGAGCACTATCACTTTGACGGTGGTGTCCATGGGCACTGCCACCATGGACACAACCAACTTGAGAATTATCCCTATTTGTACTCTCAGCGTGGTCATGGTCAACAAGTGCACTACCACTATGCTCACTATGACTGTGAGCACTGTCACCATGGGCAACTTAACCATGGGCACTATCACCATGAGCACTATCACCATCGGCACTATCACTGTGATCACTATCACCATGGACACTATCATGGTGAGCACAGTTAACATGAGCATTGTAACAGTGAGCAGTGTCACAATGGATAATGCAACCATGAGCCCAGTCACCGTGAGCACTGTCAGCATGGGTTGTCACCTTGTGCACTTTCAGCATGAGCACTGTCACCATGGGCACTATACATATTTTTCAGTGCCACCATTTGCATTACAACCATGTGCACTGTCACCTTGCACACTATCACCATGAACACTGTCACCATGAGTACTGTCATCATGGGCAATGGCACAGCCACCATCTGCAATCTTACCATGGTCACTATCACAGTGAGCACTGTCACCAATGGAACTACCAACATGGGCACTGTCATCATGAGCACTTTCACCATACGAACTGTCACCATGGGCACGATGAACATGAGAATGCTCACAATGGGCACTGTCACCATGAGCATTGTCATCATAGGCAATGTCACCGTGAGAACTATCATCATGCGCACTGTCCACAAGGGCACTATCACATTGAGCTGTAACACCATTTGTACTGTCATCTTGGGCACAGTCACCATGGGCACACTCACCAAGTACACTATCACTATGCTCACTATTACTCTGAACACTGTCACCATGGGCACCGTAACCATGGGCACTATCATTGGGAGCATTATCAGCATTGGCACAACAGGCGTGATAACTGTCACCATGGGTCATATCACCGTGAGCACGGTTGCCATGGGCTCTGTCACGATGGGCAATGCCCCATTGGTACTCTCACCATGGGAACTGCCACCATGAGCACTGTCACCATGAGCACTGACACCACGAGCACTGCCACCGAGGGCACTGCAACCATGAGCACTCTCACCATGAGAACTGTTACTATGAGAAATGTAACCATGGGCAATTTCTCGATGAGTACTCTCACCATGGGTATTTTCACCTTGGGCACTCTCAACGTAAACAGTATTACCATGAGCACTTTCACTGTGAGCCCTGTCACCATGGGCAGTGTCACAGTGCAGAGTGTCACCATGAGCCATGTCACCGTGGGAAATGTCACCGTGAGAAGTGTCACCATAGGCAATGTCACTATGGGCAATGTCACCATGGGAAATGCCATTTTGAGCACTGTCACCATGGGTACTGCCACCATGAGTACTGTCACCATGGGTACTGTCACCATAGGCAGTATCACCATGTGCACTGTCACCATGGGCACTATCACCATGACAACTCTCAGCATGAGCACTGTCACTGTGGGCACTGGCATCGTGAGCAATTCCACCATGGGCAATGTCACCATGGGCACTATCACTGTGAGCACTCTCAACATGAGCAAGTCACCATGAGCCCTGTCACCATGGGCAATGTCACCGTGAGTAGTGTCAACATAGGCAATGTCATCGTGGGCACTGTCACCATGAGCACCACTGTCACTGTCATTTTGAGCACTGTCACCAAGGGCACTGCAACCATGAGCACTGTCACCATGAGCACTGTCACCATTGCGAGTATCACCATGTGCACTGTCACCATGGGCACTATCACAATGAGAACTCTCAGTGTGGGCACTGTCACTGTTGGCAAGGGCACCGTGTGCACATCCACCATGGGCAATTTCACCATGAGCACTATCACTGTGAGCACTGTCAACATGAGCATGTCACCATGGGCACTGTCAACATGGGTACTATCTCGAAGGGCAATGTCACCATGAGCGTTGTCAGGATGGGAAATTTCACCATGAGCACTGTCACCAAAGGCACTATCACCATGAGCAATGTCACTGTGGGCCGTGTCACCATGGGCACTATCACCATGGTTAATGTTATCATTGGCACTTTCCCCGTGAGCACTGTCACCCTGGGCACTGTCATCATGGGCACTGTCACCGTGAGCACTATCTCCATGAGCACAGCCACTGTGAACACCATCACCATAATCACTGGCCTCATCGGTACTGTCACCATGAGCACTGCCACAATGAGCACTGTCAGCATGGGCACTTCCCCCATGAGCACTGTCACTATGAGAACTGCTACCATGGGTATTTTCGCCATGAGTACTGTCACCCTGTGTATTGTCACCATTTGCACTGTCACCATGAGGACTATTACCGTGAGCGCTATCACCGTGAGATCTCTCACCATGGTCACTGCCACCATGGCACCTTGCACAATGGGGGCTGTCAACACGAGTGCTGTCACCATTGGCACTATCACCGTGAGCATTCTCACTGTGGTCAATGTCACCATGGGCAATGTCACCATGAGCATTGTCACCGTGGTCAGTGTCACCATGAGCACTGTCAACATGGGCACTCATACAGTGGGCACTGTCACTATGAGCACTGTCACCATGGGTACTGCCACCATGAGCAGTGTCTCTGTGAGTACTGTCAGCATGGGTTTTTACCGTGAGCAGTTTCACCATGAGCACTGTCACCATTTTTCATTGCCACCATGTGCACTACCACCATGTGCACTCTCACCATGGGCACTATCACCGAGAACACTGTCACGATAAGTACTGTCTTCATGGGCACTGTCACCAAGGGCACGGCCAGCATGTGAACTGTAACCATTGTCAGTTTCACTGTGAGAAGTGTCACCATGGGAATTACCAACATAGGCACTGTCATCATGAGCACTTTCAGAATGGGAACTGTCACCATGGGCACTATCACCGTGAGGACTCTCACCATGGGAATGAGCGCCAGGGGCACTACCACCTTGAGAATTATCACCATGAGTACTGTCACCATGGGTATTGTCACTATGGGTACTATCAGCATTAGAACTGTTACTGTGGTCAATGTCACGATGGAATTTGTCACTGTGAGCACTGTCACAATAGGCAAAGTCACGGTGTGTACTGTCCCCTTGGGCCCTGTCACAGTGAGCACTATCACTTTGACGGTGGTGTCCATGGGCACTGCCACCATGGACACTACCAACTTGAGAATTATCAAAATTTGTACTCTCAGCGTGGTCATGGTCAACAAGTGCACTATCACTATGATCACTATGACCGTGAGCACTGTCACCATGGGCAAATTAACCATGGGCACTATCACCATGAGCACTATCACCATCGGCACAATCACTGTGATCACTATCACCTTGGACACTATCATGGTGAGCACAGTTAACATGAGCATTGTAACTGTGAGCACTGTCACAATGGGTAATGCAACCATGAGCCCAGTCACCGTGAGCACTGTCAGCATGGGTGGTCACCTTGTGCACGGTCAGCATGAGCACTGTCACCATGGGCACTATAACTATTTTTCAGTGCCACCATGTGCATTACAACCATGTGCACTGTCACCTTGCACACTATCACCATGAGCACTGTCAACATGAGTACTGTCATCATGGTCAATGGCACAGCCAACATCTGCAATCTTACCATGGTCACTATCACTGTGAGCACCATCACCAATGGAACTACCAACATGGGCACTGTCATTATGAGCATTTTCACCAGATGAACTGTCACCATGGGCACTATGAACGTGAGAACGTTCACCATGGGCACTGCCACCATGAGCATTGTCATCATCGGCAATGTCACCGTGAGAACTATCACCAGGCGCACTGTCCACAAGGGCACTATCACATTGAGCTTTATCACCATGTGTACTGTCATCTTGGGCACAGTCACCATGGGCACACTCACCAAGTACACTATCACTATGCTCACTATTATTCTGAAAACTGTCAACATGGGCACCGTAACCATGGGCACTATCACCGGGAGCATTATCAGCAATGGCACAACAGGCGTGATAACTGTCACCATGGGTCATATCACCGTGAGCATATTTGCCATGGGCACTGTCACGATGGGCAATGCCCCATTGGTACTCTCATCATGGGAACTGCCACCATGAGCACTGTCACCATGAGCACTGACACCACGAGCACTGCCACCGAGGGCACTGCAACCATGAGCACTCTCACCATGAGAACTGTTACTATGAGAAATGTAACCATGGGCAATTTCTCGATGAGTACTCTCACCATGGGTATTTTCACCTTGGGCACTCTCAACGTAAACAGTATTACCATGAGCACTATTACTGGGAGCACTGTCACCATGGTCACTGTCACAATGCAGAGTGTCACCATGAGCCATGTCACCATGGGAAATGTCACCGTGGGAAGTGTCAACATAGGCAATGTCACCATGGGCAATGTCACCATGGGAAATGCCATTTTGAGCACTGTCACCATGGGTACTGCCACCATGAGTACTGTCACAAGGAGTACTGTCACCATTGGCAGTATCACCATGGGCACTGTCACCATGGGCACTATCACCATGACAACTCTCAGCGTGAGCACTGTCACTGTGGGCACTGGCATCGTGACCAATTCCACCATGGGCAATGTCACCATGGGCACTATCACTGTGAGCACTCTCAACATGAGCACGTCACCATGAGTCCTGTCACCATGGGCAATGTCACCGTGAGAAGTACCACCATAGGCAATGTCATCGTGGGCACTGTCACCATGGTCACTGCCACCACTGTCACTGTCATTTGGAGCACTGTCACCAAGGGTACTGCAACCATGAGCACTGTCACCATGAGCACTGTCACCATTGCGAGTATCACCATGTGCACTGTCACCTTGGGCACTATCACAATGAGAACTGTCAGCGTGGGCACTGTCACTGTTGGCAAGGGCACCGTGGGCACTTCCACCATGGGCAATGTCACCAAGGGCACTATCACTCTGAGCACTGTCAACATGAGCATGTCACCATGGGCACTGTCACAATGGGTTCTATCTCGAAGGGCAATGTCACCATGAGCATTGTCAGGATGGGCAATTTCACCAGGAGCACTGTCACCAAAGGCACTATCACCATGAGCAATGTCACTCTGGGCCGTGTCACCAAGGGCACTATCACCATGGTTAATGTTATCATTGGCACTTTCCCCGTGAGCATTGTCACCCTGGGCACTGTCATCATGGGCACGGTCACCGTGAGCACTATCTCCATGAGCACAGCCACTGTGAACACCATCACCATAATCACTGGCCTCATCGGTACTGTCACCATGAGCACTGTCACAATGAGCACTGTCAGCATGGGCACTTCCCCCATGAGCACTGTCTCTATGAGAACTGCTACCATGGGTATTTTCACCATGAGTACTGTCACCCTGTGTATTGTCACCATTTGCACTGTCACCATGAGGACTATTACCGTGAGCGCTATCACCGTGAGATCTCTCACCATGGTCACTCTCACCATGGCACCTTGCGCAATGGGGGCTGTCAACATGAGTGCTCTCACCATTGGCATTATCACCGTGAGCATTCTCACTGTGGTCAGTGTCACCATGAGCACTGTCAACATGGGCACTCCTACAGTGGGCACTGTCAATGTGAGAACTGTCACCATGGGTACTGCGACTATGAGCAGTGTCTCTGTGAGTACTGTCAGCATGGGTTTTTACCGTGAGCACTGTCACCATGAGCCCTGTCACCATTTTTCAGTGCCATCATGTGCACTACCACCATGTGCACTCTCACCATGGGCACTATCACCGAGAACACTGTCACCATATGTACTCTCTTCATGTGCACTGTCATCAAGGGCACGGCCATCATGTGAACTGTAACCATTGTCAGTGTCACTGTGAGAAGTGTCACCATGGGAATTACCAACATAGGCACTGTCATCATGAGCAATTTCACAATGGGAACTGTCACCATGGGCACTATCACCGTGAGGATTCTCACCATTGGAAATATCGCCATGGGCACTCTCAGCATTAGAACTGTCACCCTGGTCGCTGTCACGATGGAATTTGTCACTGTGAGCACTGTCACGATACGCAAAGTAACGGTTTGCACTGTCCCCTTGGGCCCTGTCACAGTGAGCACTATCACTTTGACGGTGGTGTCCATGGGCACTGCCACCATTGACACTACCAACTTGAGAATTATCACCATTTGTACTCTCAGCGTGGTCATGGTCAACAAGTGCACTATCAGTATGCTCACTATGACTGTGAGCACTGTCACAATGGGCACCTTAACCATGGGCACTCTCACCGTGAGCACTATCACCATCGGCACTATCACCATGGACACTATCATGGTGAGCACAGTTAAAATGAGCATTGTAAATGTGAGCACTGTCACAATGGGTATTGCAACCATGAGCCCAGTCACCGTGAGCACTATCAGCATGCGTTGTCACCTTGTGCACTGTCAGCATGAGCACTGTCACCATGGGCACTATAACTATTTTTTAGTGCCGCCATGTGCATTACAAACATGTGCACTGTCACCTTGTACACAAACACCATGTGCACTGTCACCATGAATACTGTTATCATGGGCAATGACACAGCCACCATCTGCAATCTTACCATGGTCACTATCATTATGAGCTCTGTCACCAATGGAACTACCAACATGGGCACTGTCATCATGAGCACTTTCACCATACGAACTGTCACCATGGGCACTATGAACGTGAGAACGGTCACCATGGGCACTGTCACCATGAGCATTGTCACCATAGGCACTGTCACCGTGAGAACTGTCACCATGCGCAGTGTCAACAAGGGCACTATCACATGGAACATTATCACCATGTGTACTGTCACCATAGGCACTGTCACCATGGGCACAGTTACCAAGTACACTATCACTATGATCACTCTTACTCAGAACACTGTCACCATGGGCACCTTAACCATGGGCACTATCTCTGGGAGCATTATCAGCATCGGTACCACAATCATGATAACTGGAACCATGGGTCATATAACCGTAAGCACGGTTACCATGGGCACTGTCACCATGTGCACTGCCCCATCGGTACTCTCACAATGGGAATTGCCACCATGCGTACTGTCACCATGAGCACTGACACCACGAGCCCTGCCACCGAGGGCACTGCAACCATGAGCAATGTCACCATGAGAACTGTTACTATGAGAAATGTAACCATGGGAAATTTCTCGATGAGTACTCTCACCTTGGGTATTTTCACCTTGGGCACTCTCAACGTAAACATTATTACCATGAGCACTTTCACTGTGAGCAATGTCACCATGGGCACTGTCACAGTGCGGAGTGTCACCATGAGCCATGTCACCATGGGAAATGTCACCGTGAGAAGTGTCACCATAGGCAATGTAACCATGGGCAATGTCACCATGGGAAATGCCATTTTGAGCACTGTCACCATGGGTACTGCCACCATGAGTACTGACAAAATGAGTACTGTCACCATTGGCAGTATCACCATGGGCACTGCCACCATGGCCACTATCACCATGACAACTCTCAGCGTGAGCACTGTCACTGTGGGCACTGGCATCGTGAGCAATTCCACCATGGGCAATGTCACCATGGGCACTATCACTGTGAGGACTCTCAACATGAGCACGTCAACATAAGCCCTGTCACCATGGGCAATGTCACCGTGAGAAGTGTCACCATAGGCAATGTCACTATGGGCAGTGTCACCATGGGAACTGCCATTTTGACCACTGTCACCATGGGTGCTGCAACCATGAGTACTGTCACCATGAGTACTGTCACCATTGGCAGTATGACCATGTGCACTGTCACCATGGGCACTATCACCATGACAACTCTCAGCGTGAGCACTGTCACTGTGGGAACTGGCATTGTGTGCAATTCCACCATGGGCAATGTGACCATGGGCACTATCACTGTGAGCACTGTCAATATGAGCACGTCTACATGAGCCCTGTCACCATGAGCAATGTCACCGTGAGAAGTGTCACTATAGGCAATGTCACCGTAGGCACTGTCACCATGGTCACTGCCACCACTGTCACTGTCATTTTGAGCACTGTCACCATGGGTACTGCAACCATGAGCACTGTCACCATGAGCACTGTCACCATTGCGAGTATCACCATGTGCACTGTCACCATGGGCACTATCACAATGAGAACTGTCAGCGTGGGCACTGTCACTGTTGGCAAGGGCACCTTGGGCACTTCCACCATGGGCAATGTCACCATGGGCACTATCACTGTGAGCACTGTAAACATGAGCACGTCACCATGGGCACTGTCAACATGGGTACTATCTCGAAGGGCAATGTCACCATGAGCATTGTCAGGATGGGCAATTTCACCAGGAGCACTGTCACCAAAGGCACTATCACCATGAGCAATGTCACTGTGGGCCGTGTCACCAGAGGCACTATCACCATGGTTAATGTTATCATTGGCACTTTCCCCGTGAGCATTGTCACCCTGGGCACTGTCATCATGGGCACGGTCACCGTGAGCACTATCTCCATGAGCACAGCCACTGTGAACACCATCACCATAATCACTGGCCTCATCGGTACTGTCACCATGAGCACTGCCACAATGAGCACTGTCAGCATGGGCACTACCCCCATGAGCACTGTCACTATGAGAACTGCTACCATGGGTATTTTCGCCATGAGTACTGTCACCCTGTGTATTGTCACCATTTGCACTGTCACCATGAGGACTATTACCGTGAGCACTATCAAAGTGAGATCTCTCACCATGGTCACTGTCACCATGGCACCTTGCACAATGGGGAATGTCAAAATGAGTGCTGTCACCATTGCCACTATCACCGTGAGCCTTCTCACTGTGGTCAGTGTCACCATGGGCACTGTCACCATGAGCACTGTCAGCATAGGCAATGTCACCGTGGTCAGTGTCACCATGAGCACTGTCAACATGGACACTCATACAGTGGGCACTGTCACTGTGAGCACTGTCACCTTGGGTACTGCCACCATGAGCAGTGTCTCTGTGAGTACTGTCAGCATGGGTTTTTACCGTGAGCACTGTCACCATGAGCCTTGTCACAATTTTTCAGTGCCACCATGTGCACAACCACCATGTGCACTCTCTCCATGGGCACTCTCACAGAGAACACTATCTCCATAAGAACTGTCTTCCTGGGCACTGTCACCAAGGGCACGGCCATCATGTGAACTGTAACCAATGTCAGTATCACTGTGAGAAGTGTCACCATGGGAATTACCAACATAGGCACTGTCATCATGAGCACTTTCAGAATGGGAACTGTCACCATGGGCCCTATCAACGTGAGGACTCTCACCATGGGAATGATCGCCATGGGCACTAACACCTTGAGAATTATCACCATGAGTACTGTCACCATGGGTATTGTCATTATGGGCACTATCAGCATTAGAACTGTTACGGTGGTCACTGTCACGATGGAATTTGTCACTGTGAGCACTGTCACGATAGGCAAAGTAACGGTTTGCACTGTCCCCTTGGGCCCTGTCACAGTGAGCACTATCACTTTGCCGGTGGTGTCCATGGGCACTGCCACCATGGACACAACCAACTTGAGAATTATCACTATTTGTACTCTCAGCGTGGTCATGGTCAACAAGTACACTATCAATATGCTCACTATGACCGTGAGCACTGTCACCATGGGCAACTTAACCATGGGCACTATCACCATGAGCACTATCACCATCGGCACTATCACTGTGATCACTATCACCATGGACACTATCATGGTGAGCACAGTTAACATGAGCATTGTAACAGTGAGCACTGTCACAATGGATAATGCAACCATGAGCCCAGTCACCGTGAGCACTGTCAGCATGGGTTGTCACCTTGTGCACTTTCAGCATGAGCACTGTCACCATGGGAACTATACATATTTTTCAGTGCCACCATTTGCATTACAACCATGTGCACTGTCACCTTGCACACTATCACCATGAACACTGTCACCATGAGTACTGTCATCATGGGCAATGGCACAGCCACCATCTGCAATCTTACCATGGTCACTATCACAGTGAGCACTGTCACCAATGGAACTACCAACATGGGCACTGTCATCATGAGCACTTTCACCATACGAACTGTCACCATGGGCACGATGAACGTGAGAATGCTCACAATGGTCACTGTCACCATGAGCATTGTCATCATAGGCAATGTCACCGTGAGAACTATCATCATGCGCACTGTCCACAAGGGCACTATCACA
This sequence comes from Mesoplodon mirus, assembly GCF_964341445.2. Lineage (NCBI taxonomy): Eukaryota > Metazoa > Chordata > Mammalia > Artiodactyla > Ziphiidae > Mesoplodon > Mesoplodon mirus. The sequence continues at coordinate 126,792,692 of NC_138976.1, read as the reverse complement.
TTGAGCTGTAACACCATGTGTACTGTCATCTTGGGCACAGTCACCATGGGCACACTCACTAAGTACACTATCACTATGCTCACTATTACTCTGAACACTGTCACCATGGGCACCGTAACCATGGGCACTATCATCGGGAGCATTATCAGCATTGGCACAACAGGCGTGATAACTGTCACCATGGGTCATATCACCGTGAGCACGGTTGCCATGGGCTCTGTCACGATGGGCAATGCCCCATTGGTACTCTCACCATGGGAACTGCCAACATGAGCACTGTCACCATGAGCACTGACACCACGAGCACTGCTACCGAGGGCACTGCAACCATGAGCACTCTCACCATGAGAACTGTTACTATGAGAAATGTAACCATGGGCAATTTCTCGATGAGTACTCTCACCTTGGGTATTTTCACCTTGGGCACTCTCAACGTAAACAGTATTACCATGAGCACTTTCACTGTGAGCACTGTCACCATGGGCAGTGTCACAGTGCAGAGTGTCACCATGAGCCATGTCACAATGGGAAATGTCACCGTGAGAAGTGTCACCATAGGCAATGTCACTATGGGCAATGTCACCATGGGAAATGCCATTTTGAGCACTGTCACCATGGGTACTGCCACCATGAGTACTGTCACCATGTGTACTGTCACCATGGGCACAGTTACCAAGTACACTATCACTATGCTCACTCTTACTCAGAACACTGTCACCATGGGCACCTTAACCATGGGCACTATCTCTGGGAGCATTATCAGCATCGGTACCACAATCATGATAACTGTAACCATGGGTCATATAACCGTAAGCACGGTTACCATGGGCACTGTCACCATGTGCACTGCCCCATCGGTACTCTCACAATGGGAATTGCCACCATGAGTACTGTCACCATGAGCACTGACACCACGAGCCCTGCCACCGAGGGCACTGCAACCATGAGCACTGTCACCATGAGAACTGTTACTATGAGAAATGTAACCATGGGCAATTTCTCGATGAGTACTCTCACCTTGGGTATTTTCACCTTGGGCACTCTCAACGTAAACATTATTACCATGAGCACTTTCACTGTGAGCAATGTCACCATGGGCACTGTCACAGTGCGGAGTGTCACCATGAGCCATGTCACCATGGGAAATGTCACCGTGAGAAGTGTCACCATAGGCAATGTCACCATGGGCAATGTCACCATGGGAAATGCCATTTTGAGCACTGTCACCATGGGTACTGCCACCATGAGTAGTGTCACAAGGAGTACTGTCACCATTGGCAGTATCACCATGGGCACTGTCACCATGGGCACTATCACCATGACAACTCTCAGCGTGAGCACTGTCACTGTGGGCACTGCCATCGTGAGCAATTCCACCATGGGCAATGTCACCATGGGCACTATCACTGTGAGGACTCTCAACATGAGCACGTCAACATAAGCCCTGTCACCATGGGAATGTCACCGTGAGAAGTGTCACCATAGACAATCTCATCGTGGGCACTGTCACGATGATCACTGCCACCACTGTCACTGTCATTTTGAGCACTGTCACCAAGGGCACTGCAACCATGAGCACTGTCACCATGAGCACTGTCACCATTGCGAGTATCACCATGTGCACTGTCACCATGGGCACTATCACAATGAGAACTGTCAGCGTGGGCACTGTCACTGTTGGCAAGGGCACCGTGGGCACATCACCATGGGCAAAGTCACCATGGGCACTATCATTGTGAGCACTGTCAACATGAGCACGTCACCATGGGCACTGTCAACATGTGTACTATCTCGAAGGGCAATGTCACCATGAGCATAGTCAGGATGGGCAATTACACCAGGAGCACTGTCACCAAAGGCACTATCACCATGAGCAATGTCACTGTGGGCCGTGTCACCAGGGGCACTATCACCATTGTTAATGTTATCATTGGCACTTTCCCCGTGAGCACTGTCACACTGGGCACTGTCATCATGGCACGGTCACCGTGAGCACTATCTCCATGAGCACAGCCACTGTGAACACCATCACCATAATCACTGGCCTCATCGGTACTGTCACCATGAGCACTGTCAGCATGGGCACTGTCAGCATGGGCACTGTCACAATGCGGAGTGTCACCATGAGCCATATCACCACGTGAAATGTCACTGTGAGAAGTGTCACCATAGGCAATGTCACCATGGGCAATGTCACCATGGGAAATGCCATTTTGAGCACTGTCACCATGGGTACTGCCACCATTAGTACTGTCACCATGAGTACTGTAACCAATGGCAGTATGACCATGTGCACTTTCACGATGGGCACTATCACCATGACAACTCTCAGCGTGAGCACTGTCACTGTGGGAACTGGCATTGTGTGCAATTCCACCATGGGCAATGTGACCATGGGCACTATCACTGTGAGCACTGTCATTATGAGCACGTCTACATGAGCCCTGTCACCATGAGCAATGTCACCGTGAGAAGTGTCACTATAGGCAATGTCACCGTAGGCACTGTCACCATGGTCACTGCCACCACTGTCACTGTCATTTTGAGCACTGTCACTATGGGTACTGCAACCATGAGCACTGTCACCATGAACACTGTCACCATTGCGAGTATCACCATGTGCACTGTCACCATGGGCACTATCACAATGAGAACTGTCAGTGTGGGCACTGTCACTGTTGGCAAGGGCACCGTGGGCACTTCCACCATGGGCAATGTCACCATGGGCACTATCACTGTGAGCACTGTAAACATGAGCACGTCACCATGGGCACTGTCAACATGGGTACTATCTCGAAGGGCAATGTCACCATGAGCATTGTCAGGATGGGCAATTTCACCAGGAGCACTGTCACCAAAGGCACTATCACCATGAGCAATGTCACTCTGGGCCGTGTCACCAAGGGCACTATCACCATGGTTAATGTTATCATTGGCACTTTCCCCGTGAGCATTGTCACCCTGGGCCCTGTCATCATGGGCACGGTCACCGTGAGCACTATCTCCATGAGCACAGCCACTGTGAACACCATCACCATAATCACTGGCCTCATCGGTACTGTCACCATGAGCACTGCCACAATGAGCACTGTCAGCATGGGCACTACCCCCATGAGCACTGTCACTATGAGAACTGCTACCATGGGTATTTTCGCCATGAGTACTGTCACCCTGTGTATTGTCACCATTTGCACAGTCACCATGAGGACTATTACCGTGAGCACTATCAAAGTGAGATCTCTCACCATGGTCACTGTCACCATGGCACCTTGCACAATGGGGAATGTCAAAATGAGTGCTGTCACCATTGCCACTATCACCGTGAGCCTTCTCACTGTGGTCAGTGTCACCATGGGCACTGTCACCATGAGCACTGTCAGCATAGGCAATGTCACCGTGGTCAGTGTCACCATGAGCACTGTCAACATGGGCACTCATACAGTGGGCACTGTCACTGTGAGCACTGTCACCATGTGTACGGCCACCATGAGCAGTGTCTCTGTGAGTACTGTCAGCATGGGTTTTTTACCGTGAGCACTGTCACCATGAGCCTTGTCACAATTTTTCAGTGCCACCATGTGCACAACCACCATGTGCACTCTCTCCATGGGCACTCTCACAGAGAACACTATCTCCATAAGAACTGTCTTCCTGGGCACTGTCACCAAGGGCACGGCCATCATGTGAACTGTAACCAATGTCAGTATCACTGTGAGAAGTGTCACCATGGGAATTACCAACATAGGCACTGTCATCATGAGCACTTTCAGAATGGGAACTGTCACCATGGGCCCTATCAACGTGAGGACTCTCACCATGGGAATGATCGCCATGGGCACTATCAGCATTAGAACTGTCAACGTGGTGACTGTCATGATGGAATTTGTCACTGTGAGCACTGTCACGCTAGGCAAAATCACGGTTTGCACTGTCCCCTTGGGCCCTGTCACAGTGAGCACTATCACTTTGACGGTGGTGTCCATGGGCACTGCCACCATGGACACTACCAAATTGAGAATTATCACCATTTGTACTCTCAGCGTGGTCATGGCCAACAAGTGCACTATCAATATGCTCACTATGACCGTGAGCACTGTCACTATGGGCACCTTAATCATGGGCACTATTACCGTGAGCACTATCACCATCAGCACTATCACTGTGATCACTGTCACCATAGACACTATCATGGTGAGCACATTTAACATGAGCATTGTAACAGTGAGCACTGTCACAATGGGTAATGCAGCCATGAACCCAGTCACCGTGAGCACTGTCAGCATGGGTTGTCACCTTGTGCACTGTCAGCTTGAGCACTGTCACCATGGGCACTATAACTATTTTTCAGTGCAACCATGTGCATTACAACCATGTGCACTGTCACCTTGGACACTATCACCATGAGCACTATCACCATGAGTAGTGTCATCATGGGCAATGGCACAGCCACCATCTGCAATCTTACCATGGTCACTATCACTGTGAGCACTGTCACCAATGGAACTACCAACATGGGCACTGTCATCATGAGCACTTTCACCATACGAACTGTCACCATGGGCACTATGAACGTGAGAACACTCACCATGGGCACTGTCACCATGAGCATTGTCACCATAGGCACTGTCACCGTGAGAACTGTCACCATGTGCAGGGTCAACAAGGGCACTATCACATGGAGCAGTATCACCATGTGTACTGTCACCATAGGCACTGTCACCATGGGCACGTTCACCAAGTACACTATCACTATGCTCACTATTACTCTGAACACTCTCAACATGGGCACTATCTCCGGGAGCATTATCAGCATCGGTACCACAATCATGATTACTGTAACCATGGGTCATATTACCGTAAGCACGGATACTATGGGCACTGTCACCATGTGCACGGCCCCATCGGTACTCTCACCATGGGAACTGCCACCATGAGCACTGTTACCATGAGCACTGGCACCACGAGCACTGCCACCCAGGGCAGTGCCACCATGACCACTGTCACCATAACTGTTGGTATGAGAATTGTAACCATGGGCCATTTCTCAATGAGTAATGTCACCATGTGTATTTTCACCTTGGGCACTCTCAACATAAACAGTATTACCATTACCACTTTCACTGTGAGCACTGTCACCATGGGCACTGGCACAATGTCGTGTGTCACCATGAGCAATGTCACAATGGGAAATGTCACCGTGAGAAGTGTCACCATAGGCAATGTCACCATGGGCAATGTCACCATGGGAACTGCCATTTTGAGCACTGTCACCATTGGTGCTGCAACCATGAGTACTGTCACCATGTGTACTGTCATCATGGGCAATGGCACAGCCACCATCTGCAATCTTACCATGGTCACTATCACTGTGAGCACCGTCACCAATGGAACTACCAACATGGGCACTGTCATCATGAGCACTTTCACCATACGAACTGTCACCATGGGCATGATGAACGTGAGAATGCTCACAATGGGCACTGTCACCATGAGCATTGTCATCATAGGCAATGTCACCGTGAGAACTATCATCATGCGCACTGTCCACAAGGGCACTATCACATTGAGCTGTAACACCATGTGTACTGTCATCTTGGGCACAGTCACCATGGGCACACTCACCAAGTACACTATCACTATGCTCACTATTACTCTGAACACTGTCACCATGGGCACCGTAACCATGGGCACTATCATCGGGAGCATTATCAGCATTGGCACAACAGGCGTGATAACTGTCACCATGGGTCATATCACCGAGAGCACGGTTGCCATGGGCTCTGTCACGATGGGCAATGCCCCATTGGTACTCTCATCATGGGAACTGCCACCATGAGCACTGTCACCATGAGCACTGACACCACGAGCACTGCCACCGAGGGCACTGCAACCATGAGCACTCTCACCATGAGAACTGTTACTATGAGAAATGTAACCATGGGCAATTTCTCGATGAGTACTCTCACCATGGGTATTTTCACCTTGGGCACTCTCAACGTAAACAGTATTACCATGAGCACTTTCACTGTGAGCACTGTCACCATGGGCACTGTCACAGTGCAGAGTGTCACCATGAGCCATGTCACCATGGGAAATGTCACCGTGAGAAGTGTCACCATAGGCAATGTCACTATGGGCAATGTCACCATGGGAAATGCCATTTTGAGCACTGTCACCATGGGTACTGCCACCATGAGTACTGTCACCATGGGTACTGTCACCATAGGCAGTATCACCATGTGCACTGTCACCATGGGCACTATCACCATGACAATTCTCAGCGTGAGCACTGTCACTGTGGGCACTGGCATCGTGAGCAATTCCACCATGGGCAATGTCACCATGGGCACTATCACTGTGAGCACTCTCAACATGAGCAAGTCACCATGAGCCCTGTCACCATGGGCAATGTCACCGTGAGTAGTGTCAACATAGACAATGTCATCGTGGGCACTGTCATCATGAGCACCACTGTCACTGTCATTTTGAGCACTCTCACCAAGGGCACTGCAACCATGAGCACTGTCTCCATGAGCACTGTCACCATTGCGAGTATCACCATGTGCACTGTCACCAAGGGCACTATCACAATGAGAACTGTCAGTGTGGGCACTGTCACTGTTGGCAAGGGCACCGTGTGCACATCCACCATGGGCAATGTCACCATGAGCACTATCACTGTGAGCACTGTCAACATGAGCATGTCACCATGGGCACTGTCAACATGGGTACTATCTCGAAGGGCAATGTCACCATGAGTGTTGTCAGGATGGGAAATTTCACCATGAGCACTGTCACCAAAAGCACTATCACCATGAGCAATGTCACTGAGGGTCGTGTCACCATGGGCACTATCACCATGGTTAATGTTATCATTGGCACTTTCCCCGTGAGCACTGTCACCCTGGGCACTGTCATCATGGGCACAGTCACCGTGAGCACTATATCCATGAGCACAGCCACTGTGAACACCATCACCATAATCACTGGCCTCATCGGTACTGTCACCATGAGCACTGCCACAATGAGCACTGTCAGAATGGGCACTTCCCCCATGAGCACTGTCACTATGAGAACTGCTACCATGGGTATTTTCGCCATGAGTACTGTCACCCTGTGTATTGTCACCATTTGCACTGTCACCATGAGGACTATTACCGTGAGCGCTATCACCGTGAGATCTCTCACCATGGTCACTGCCACCATGGCACCTTGCACAATGGGGGCTGTGAACACGAGTGCTGTCACAATTGGCACTATCACCGTGAGCATTCTCACTGTGGTCAGTGTCACCATGGGCACTGTAACCATGAGCACTGTCACCGTGGTCAGTGTCACCATGAGCAATGTCTACATGGACACTCATACAGTGGTCACTGTCACTATGAGCACTGTCCCCATGGGTACTGCCGTCATGAGCAGTGTCTCTGTGAGTACTGTCAGCATGGGTTTTTACCGTGAGCAGTTTCACCATGAGCACTGTCACCATTTTTAATTGCCACCATGTGCACTACCACCATGTGCACACTCACCATGGGCACTATCACCGAGAACACTTTCAGCATAAGTACTGTCTTCATGGGCACTGTCACCAAGGGCACGGCCAACATGTGAACTGTAACCATTGTCAGTTTCACTGTGAGAAGTGTCACCATGGGAATTACCAACATAGGTACTGTCATCATGAGCACTTTCAGAATGGGAACTGTCACCATGGGCACTATCACAGTGAGGACTCTCACCATGGGAATGAGCGCCAGGGGCACTACCACCTTGTGAATTATCACCATGAGTACTGTCACCATGGGTATTGTCACTATGGGTACTATCAGCATTAGAACTGTTACTGTGGTCACTGTCACGATGGAATTTGTCACTGTGAGCACTGTCACAATAGGCAAAGTCACGGTTTGCACTGTCCCCTTGGGCCCTGTCACAGTGAGCACTATCACTTTGACGGTGGTGTCCATGGGCACTGCCACCATGGACACTACCAACTTGAGAATTATCAAAATTTGTACTCTCAGCGTGGTCATGGTCAACAAGTGCACTATCACTATGATCACTATGACCGCGAGCCCTGTCACCATGGGCAAATTAACCATGGGCACTATCACCATGAGCACTATCACCATCGGCACAATCACTGTGATCACTATCACCTTGGACACTATCATGGTGAGCACAGTTAATATGAGCATTGTAACTGTGAGCACTGTCACAATGGGTAATGCAACCATGAGCCCAGTCACCGTGAGCACTGTCAGCATGGGTGGTCAACTTGTGCACGGTCAGCATGAGCACTGTCACCATGGGAACTATAACTATTTTTCAGTTCCACCATGTGCATTACAACCATGTGCACTGTCACCTTGCACACTCTCACCATGAGCACTGTCACCATGTGTACTGTCATCATGGTCAATGGCACAGCCACCATCTGCAATCTTACCATGGTCACTATCACTGTGAGCACCGTCACCAATGGAACTACCAACATGGGCACTGTCATTATGAGCATTTTCACCATACGAACAGTCACCATGGGCACTATGAACGTGAGAACGTTCACCATGGGCACTGCCACCATGAGCATTGTCATCATCGGCAATGATACTGTGAGAACTATCACCAGGCGCACTGTCCACAAGGGCACTATCACATTGAGCTTTATCACCATGTGTACTGTCATCTTGGGCACAGTCACCATGGGCACACTCACCAAGTACTCTATCACTATGCTCACTATTATTCTGAAAACCGTCAACATGGGCACCGTAACCATGGGCACTATCACCGGGAGCATTATCAGCAATGGCACAACAGGTGTGATAACTGTCACCATGGGTCATATCACCGTGAGCATGTTTGCCATGGGCACTGTCACGATGGGCAATGCCCCATTGGTACTCTCATCATGGGAACTGCCACCATAATCACTGTCACCATGAGCACTGACACCACGAGAACTGCCACCGAGGGCACTGCAACCATGAGCACTCTCACCATGAGAACTGTTACTATGAGAAATGTAACCATGGGCAATTTCTCGATGAGTACTCTCACCTTGTGTATTTTCACCTTGGGCACTCTCAACGTAAACAGTATTACCATATGAGCACTTTCACTGGGAGCACTGTCACCATGGTCACTGTCACAATGCAGAGTGTCACCATTAGCCATGTCACCATGGGAAATGTCACCGTGAGAAGTGTCACCATAGGCAATGTCACCATGGGCAATGTCACCATGGGAAATGCCATTTTGAGCACTGTCACCATGGGTATTGCCACCATGAGTACTGTCACAAGGAGTACTGTCACCATTGGCAGTATCACCATGGTCACTGTCACCATGGGCACTATCACCATGACAACTCTCAGCGTGAGCACTGTCACTGTGGGCACTGGCATCGTGAGCAATTCCACCATGGGCAATGTCACCATGGGCACTATCACTGTGAGCACTCTCAACATGAGCACGTCACCATGAGCCCTGTCACCATGGGCAATGTCACCGTGAGAAGTGCCACCATAGGCAATGTCATCGTGGGCACTGTCACCATGGTCACTGCCACCACTGTCACTGTCATTTGGAGCACTGTCACCAAGGGTACTGCAACCATGAGCACTGTCACCATGAGCACTGTCACCATTGCGAGTATCACCATGTGCACTGTCACCTTGGGCACTATCACAATGAGAACTGTCAGCGTGGGCACTGTCACTGTTGGCAAGGGCACCGTGGGCACTTCCACCATGGGCAATGTCACCAAGGGCACTATCACTGTGAGCACTGTCAACATGAGCATGTCACCATGTGCACTGTCAACATGGGTACTATCTCGAAGGGCAATGTCACCATGAGCATTGTCAGGATGGGCAATTTCATCAGGAGCACTGTCACCAAAGGCACTATCACCATGAGCAATGTCACTGTGGGCCGTGTCACCAGAGGCACTATCACCATGGTTAATGTTATCATTGGCACTTTCCCCGTGAGCATTGTCACCCTGGGCACTGTCATCATGGGCACGGTCACCGTGAGCACTATCTCCATGAGCACAGCCACTGTGAACACCATCACCATAATCACTGGACTCATCGGTACTGTCACCATGAGCACTGTCACAATGAGCACTGTCTGCATGGGCACTTCCCCCATGAGCACTGTCTCTATGAGAACTGCTACCATGGTTATTTTCACCATGAGTACTGTCACCCTGTGTATTGTCACCATTTGCACTGTCACCATGAGGACTATTACCGTGAGCGCTATCACCGTGAGATCTCTCACCATGGTCACTCTCACCATGGCACCTTGCGCAATGGGGGCTGTCAACATGAGTGCTCTCCCCTTTGGCATTGTCACCGTGAGCATTCTCACTGTGGTCAGTGTCACCATGAGCACTGTCAACATGGGCACTCCTACAGTGGGCACTGTCAATGTGAGAAATGTCACCATGGGTTCTGCGACTATGAGCAGTGTCTCTGTGAGTACTGTCAGCATGGGTTTTTACCGTGAGCACTGTCACCATGAGCCCTGTCACCATTTTTCAGTGCCACCATGTTCACTACCACCATGTGCACTCTCACCATGGGCACTATCACCGAGAACACTGTCACCATATGTACTCTCTTCATGTGCACTGTCATCAAGGGCACGGCCATCATGTGAACTGTAACCATTGTCAGTGTCACTGTGAGAAGTGTCACCATGGGAATTACCAACATAGGCACTGTCATCATGAGCAATTTCACAATGGGAACTGTCACCATGGGCACTATCACCGTGAGGATTCTCACCATTGGAATTATCGCCATGGGCACTCTCAGCATTAGAACTGTCACCCTGGTCGCTGTCACGATGGAATTTGTCACTGTGAGCACTGTCACGATACGCAAAGTAACGGTTTGCAGTGTCCCCTTGGGCCCTGTCACAGTGAGCACTATCACTTTGACGGTGGTGTCCATGGGCACTGCCACCATGGACACTACCAACTTGAGAATTATCACCATTTGTACTCTCAGCGTGGTCATGGTCAACAAGTGCACTATCACTATGCTGACTATGACTGTGAGCACTGTCACCATGGGCACCTTAACCATGGGCACTCTCACCGTGAGCACTATCACCATCGGCACTATCACCATGGACACTATCATGGTGAGCACAGTTAAAATGAGCATTGTAAATGTGAGCACTGTCACAATGGGTATTGCAACCATGAGCCCAGTCACCGTGAGCACTGTCAGCATGGGTTGTCACCTTGTGCACTGTCAGCATGAGCACTGTCACCATGGGCACTATAACTATTTTTTAGTGCCGCCATGTGCATTACAAACATGTGCACTGTCACCTTGTACACAAACACCATGTGCACTGTCACCATGAATACTGTTATCATGGGCAATGACACAGCCACCATCTGCAATCTTACCATGGTCACTATCATTATGAGCTCTGTCACCAATGGAACTACCAACATGGGCACTGTCATCATGAGCACTTTCACCATACGAACTGTCACCATGGGCACTATGAACGTGAGAACGGTCACCATGGGCACTGTCACCATGAGCATTGTCACCATAGGCACTGTCACCGTGAGAACTGTCACCATGCGCAGTGTCAACAAGGGCACTATCACATGGAACATTATCACCATGTGTACTGTCACCATAGGCACTGTCACCATGGGCACAGTTACCAAGTACACTATCACTATGCTCACTCTTACTCAGAACACTGTCACCATGGGCACCTTAACCATGGGCAATATCTCTGGGAGCATTATCAGCATCGGTACCACAATCATGATAACTGTAACCATGGGTCATATAACCGTAAGCACGGTTACCATGGGCACTGTCACCATGTGCACTGCCCCATCGGTACTCTCACAATGGGAATTGCCACCATGAGTACTGTCACCATGAGCACTGACACCACGAGCCCTGCCACCGAGGGCACTGCAACCATGAGCACTGTCACCATGAGAACTGTTACTATGAGAAATGTAACCATGGGCAATTTCTCGATGAGTACTCTCACCTTGGGTATTTTCACCTTGGGCACTCTCAACGTAAACATTATTACCATGAGCACTTTCACTGTGAGCACTGTCACCATGGGCACTGTCACAGTGCGGAGTGTCACCATGAGCCATGTTACCATGGGAAATGTCACCGTGAGAAGTGTCACCATAGGCAATGTCACCATGGGCAATGTCACCATGGGAAATGCCATTTTGAGCACTGTCACCATGGGTACTGCCACCATGAGTACTGACACAATGAGAACTGTCACCATTGGCAGTATCACCATGGGCACTGTCACCATGGGCACTATCACCATGACAACTCTCAGCGTGAGCACTGTCACTGTGGGCACTGGCATCGTCAGCAATTCCACCATGGGCAATGTCACCATGGGCACTATCACTGTGAGGACTCTCAACATGAGCACGTCAACATAAGCCCTGTCACCATGGGCAATGTCACTGTGAGAAGTGTCACCATAAGCAATGTCATCGTGGGCACTGTCACCATGATCACTGCCACCACTGTCACTGTCATTTTGAGCACTGTCACCAAGGGCACTGCAACCATGAGCACTGTCACCATGAGCACTGTCACCATTGCGAGTATCACCATGTGCACTGTCACCATGGGCACTATCACAATGAGAACTGTCAGCGTGGGCACTGTCACTGTTGGCAAGGGCACCGTGGGCACATCACCATGGGCAAAGTCACCATGGGCACTATCACTGTGAGCACTGTCAACATGAGCATGTCACCATGGGCACTGTCAACATGTGTACTATCTCGAAGGGCAATGTCACCATGAGCATAGTCAGGATGGGCAATTACACCAGGAGCACTGTCACCAAAGGCACTATCACCATGAGCAATGTCACTGTGGGCCGTGTCACCAGGGGCACTATCACCATGGTTAATGTTATCATTGGCACTTTCCCCGTGAGCACTGTCACCCTGGGCACTGTCATCATGGCACGGTCACCGTGAGCACTATCTCCATGAGCACAGCCACTGTGAACACCATCACCATAATCACTGGCCTCATAGGTACTGTCACCATGAGCACTGCCACAATGAGGACTGTCAGCATGGGCACTGTCACAATGCGGAGTGTCACCATGAGCCATATCACCATGGGAAATGTCACTGTGAGAAGTGTCACCATAGGCAATGTCACCATGTGCAATGTCACCATGGGAAATGCCATTTTGAGCACTGTCACCTTGGGTACTGCCACCATTAGTACTGTCACCATGAGTACTGTAACCATTGGCAGTATGACCATGTGCACTTTCACGATGGGCACTATCACCATGACAACTCTCAGCGTGAGCACTGTCACTGTGGGAACTGGCATTGTGTGCAATTCCACCATGGGCAATGTGACCATGGGCACTATCACTGTGAGCACTGTCAATATGAGCACGTCTACATGAGCCCTGTCACCATGAGCAATGTCACCGTGAGAAGTGTCACTATAGGCAATGTCACCGTAGGCACTGTCACCATGGTCACTGCCACCACTGTCACTGTCATTTTGAGCACTGTCACCATGGGTACTGCAACCATGAGCACTGTCACCATGAGCACTGTCACCATTGCGAGTATCACCATGTTCACTGTCACCATGGGCACTATCACAATGAGAACTGTCAGTGTGGGCACTGTCACTGTTGGCAAGGGCACCGTGGGCACTTCCACCATGGGCAATGTCACCATGGGCATTATCACTGTGAGCACTGTAAACATGAGCCCATCACCATGGGCACTGTCAACATGGGTACTATCTCGAAGGGCAATGTCACCATGAGCATTGTCAGGATGGGAAATTTCACCATGAGCACTGTCACCAAAGGCACTATCACCATGAGCAATGTCACTGTGGGCCGTGTCACCAGAGGCACTATCACCATGGTTAATGTTATCATTGGCACTTTCCCCGTGAGCATTGTCACCCTGGGCACTGTCATCATGGGCACGGTCACCGTGAGCACTATCTCCATGAGCACAGCCACTGTGAACACCATCACCATAATCACTGGCCTCATCGGTACTGTCACCATGAGCACTGCCACAATGAGCACTGTCAGCATGGGCACTACCCCCATGAGCACTGTCACTATGAGAACTGCTACCATGGTTATTTTCGCCATGAGTACTGTCACCCTGTGTATTGTCACCATTTGCACTGTCACCATGAGGACTATTACTGTGAGCACTATCAAAGTGAGATCTCTCACCATGGTCACTGTCACCATGGCACATTGCACAATGGGGAATGTCAAAATGAGTGCTGTCACCATTGGCACTATCACCGTGAGCCTTCTCAATGTGGTCAGTGTCACCATGGGCACTGTCACCTTGAGCACTGTCAGCATAGGCAATGTCACCGTGGTCAGTGTCACCATGAGCACTGTTAACATGGGCACTCATACAGTGGGCACTGTCACTGTGAGCACTGTCACCATGGGTACGGCCACCATGAGCAGTGTCTCTGTGAGTACTGTCAGCATGGGTTTTTACCCTGAGCACTGTCACCATGAGCCTTGTCACAATTTTTCAGTGCCACCATGTGCACAACCACCATGTGCACTCTCTCCATGGGCACTCTCACAGAGAACACTATCTCCATAAGAACTGTCTTCCTGGGCACTGTCACCAAGGGCACGGCCATCATGTGAACTGTAACCATTTTCAGTATCACTGTGAGAAGTGTCACCATGGGAATTACCAACATAGGCACTGTCATCTTGAGCACTTTCAGAATGGGAACTGTCACCATGGGCCCTATCAACGTGAGGACTCTCACCATGGGAATGATCGCCATGGGCACTATCAGCATTAGAACTGTCACCGTGGTGACTCTCATGATGGAATTTGTCACAGTGAGCACTGTCACGTTAGGCAAAATCACGGTTTGCACTGTCCCCTTGGGCCCTGTCACAGTGAGCACTATCACTTTGACGGTGGTGTCCATGGGCACTGCCACGATGGACACTACCAAATTGAGAATTATCACCATTTGTACTCTCAGCGTGGTCATGGCCAACAAGTGCACTATCAATATGCTCACTATGACCGTGAGCACTGTCACTATGGGCACCTTAAGCATGGGCACTATTACCGTGAGCACTATCACCATCGGCACTATCACTGTGATCACTGTCACCATAGACACTATCATGGTGAGCACATTTAACATGAGCATTGTAACAGTGAGCACTGTCACAATGGGTAATGCAGCCATGAACCCAGTCACCGTGAGCACTGTCAGCATGGGTTGTCACCTTGTGCACTGTCAGCTTGAGCACTGTCACCATGGGCACTATAACTATTTTTCAGTGCAACCATGTGCATTACAACCATGTGCACTGTCACCTTGGACACTATCACCATGAGCACTGTCACCATGAGTAGTGTCATCATGGGCAATGGCACAGCCACCATCTGCAATCTTACCATGGTCACTATCACTGTGAGCACTGCCACCAATGCAACTACCAACATGGGCACTGACATCATGAGCACTTTCACCATACGAAGTGTCACCATGGGCACTATGAACGTGAGAACACTCACCATGGGCACTGTCACCATGAGCATTGTCACCATAGGCACTGTCACCGTGAGAACTGTCACCATGTGCAGGGTCAACAAGGGCACTATCGCATGGAGCAGTATCACCATGTGTACTGTCACCATAGGCACTGTCACCATGGGCACGTTCACCAAGTACACTATCACTATGCTCACTATTACTCTGAACACTCTCAACGTGGGCACTATCTCCGGGAGCATTATCAGCATCGGTACCGCAATCATGATTACTGTAACCATGGGTCATATTACTGTAAGCACAGATACTATGGGCACTGTCACCATGTGCACGGCCCCATCGGTACTCTCACCATGGGAACTGCCACCATGAGGACTGTTACCATGAGCACTGGCACCACGAGCACTGACACCCAGGGCAGTGCCACCATGAGCACTGTCACCATAACTGTTGCTATGAGAATTGTAACCATGGGCCATTTCTCAATGAGTAATGTCACCATGTGTATTTTCACCTTGGGCACTCTCAACATAAACAGTAATACCATTAGCACTTTCACTGTGAGCACTCTCACCATGGGCACTGGCACAATGTCGTGTGTCACCATGAGCAATGTCACAATGGGAAATGTCACCGTGAGAAGTGTCACCATAGGCAATGTCACCATGGGCAATGTCACCATGGGTACTGCCATTTTGAGTACTGTCACCATGGGTGCTGCAACCATGTGTACTGTCACCATGAGTACTGTCACCATTGGCAGTATGACCATGTGCACTGTCACCATGGGCACTATCACCATGACAACTCTCAGCGTGAGCACTGTCACTGTGGGAACTGGCATTGTGTGCAATTCCACCATGGGCAATGTCACCATGGGCACTATCACTGCAAGCTCTGTCAATATGAGCACGTCTACATGAGCCCTGTCACCATGAGCAATGTCACCGTGAGAAGTGTCACTATAGGCAATGTCACCGTAGGCACTGTCACCATGGTCACTGCCACCACTGTCACTGTCATTTTGAGCACTGTAACCATGGGTACTGCAACCATGAGCACTGTCACCATGAGCAGTGTCAACATGGGCACTCATACAGTGGGTGCTGTCACTGTGAGCACGGTCAACATGGGTACTGCCACCATGAGCAGTGTCTCTGTGAGTATTTTCAGCATGAGTTTTTACCGTGAGCACTGTCACCATGAGCCCTGTCACCATTTTTCAGTGCCAGCATGTGCAATACAACCATGTGCACTCTCACCATGGGCACTATCACCGAGAACACTGTCACCGTAAGTACTGTCTTCATGGGCACTGTCACCAAGGTCACGGCCAACATGTGAACTGTAACCATTGTCAGTATCACTGTGAGAAGTGTCACCATGGGAATTACCAGCATAGGAACTGTCATCATGAGCACATTCAAAATGGGAACTGTCACCATGGACACTATCACCGTGAGGACTCTCACCATGGGAATGATCGCCATGGGCACTAACACCTTGAGAATTATCACCATGAGTACTGTCACCATGGGTATTGTCATTATGGGCACTATCAGCATTAGAACTGTTACGGTGGTCACTGTCACGATGGAATTTGTCACTGTGAGCACTGTCACGATAGGCAAAGTCACGGTTTGCACTGTCCCCTTGGGCCCTGTCACAGTGAGCACTATCACTTTGCCGGTGGTGTCCATGGGCACTGCCACCATGGGCACAACCAACTTGAGAATTATCACTATTTGTACTCTCAGCGTGGTCATGGTCAACAAGTGCACTACCACTATGCTCACTATGACCGTGAGCACTGTCACCATGGGCAACTTAACCATGGGCACTATCACCATGAGCACTATCACCATCGGCACTATCACTGTGATCACTATCACCATGGACACTATCATGGTGAGCACAGTTAACATGAGCATTGTAACAGTGAGCACTGTCACAATGGATAATGCAACCATGAGCCCAGTCACCGTGAGCACTGTCAGCATGGGTTGTCACCTTGTGCACTTTCAGCATGAGCACTGTCACCATGGGCACTATAAATATTTTTCAGTGCCAGCATGTGCATTACAACCATGTGCACTGTCACCTTGCACACTATCACCATGAACACTGTCACCATGAGTAGTGTCATCATGGGCAATGGCACAGCCACCATCTGCAATCTTACCATGGTCACTATCACAGTGAGCACTTTCACCAATGGAACTACCAACATGGGCACTGTCATCATGAGCACATTCACCATACGAACTGTCACCATGGGCACGATGAACGTGAGAATGCTCACAATGGGCACTGTCACCATGAGCATTGTCATCATAGGCAATGTCACCGTGAGAACTATCATCATGAGCACTGTCCACAAGGGCACTATCACATTGAGGTGTAACACCATGTGTACTGTCATCTTGGGCACAGTCACCATGGGCACACTCACCAAGTACACTATCACTATGCTCAGTATTATTCTGAAAACTGTCAACATGGGCACCGTAACCATGGGCCCTATCACCGGGAGCATTATCAGCAATGGCACAACAGGCGTGATAACTGTCACCATGGGTCATATCACCGTGAGCATATTTGCCATGGGCACTGTCACGATGGGCAATGCCCCATTGGTACTCTCATCATGGGAACTGCCACCATGAGCACTGTCACCATGAGCACTGACACCACGAGCACTGCCACCGAGGGCACTGCAACCATGAGCACTGTCACCATGAGAACTGTTACTATGAGAAATGTAACCATGGGCAATTTCTCGATGAGTACTCTCACCATGGGTATTTTCACCTTGGGCACTCTCAACGTAAACAGTATTACCATGAGCACTTTCACTGTGAGCACTGTCACCATGGGCTCTGTCACAGTGCGGTGTGTCACCATGAGCCATGTTACCATGGGAAATGTCACCGTGAGAAGTGTCACCACAGGCAATGTCACTATGGGCAATGTCACCATGGGAAATGCCATTTTGAGCACTGTCACCATGGGTACTGCCACCATGAGTACTGTCACCATGGGTACTGTCACCATAGGCAGTATCACCATGTGCACTCTCACCATGGGCACTATCACCATGACAACTCTCAGCATGAGCACTGTCACTGTGGGCACTGGCATCGTCAGCAATTCCACCATGGGCAATGTCACCATGGGCACTATCACTGTGAGCACTCTCAACATGAGCAAGTCACCATGAGCCCTGTCAACATTGGCAATGTCACCGTGAGTAGTGTCACCATAGGCAATGTCATCGTGGGCACTGTCACCATGAGCACCACTGTCACTGTCATTTTGAGCACTCTCACCAAGGGCACTGCAACCATGAGCACTGTCACCATGAGCACTGTCACCATTGCGAGTATCACCATGTGCACTGTCACCATGGGCACTATCACAATGAGAACTGTCAGTGTGGGCACTGTCACTGTTGGCAAGGGCACCGTGTGCACATCCACCATGGGCAATGTCACCATGAGCACTATCACTGTGAGCACTGTCAACATGAGCATGTCACCATGGGCACTGTCAACATGGGTACTATCTCGAAGGGCAATGTCACCATGAGCGTTGTCAGGATGGGCAATTTCACCATGAGCACTGTCACCAAAGGCACTATCACCATGAGCAATGTCACTGTGGGCCGTGTCACCATGGGCACTATCACCATGGTTAATGTTATCATTGGCACTTTCCCCGTGAGCACTGCCACCCTGGGCACTGTCATCATGGGCACAGTCACCGTGAGCACTATATCCATGAGCACAGCCACTGTGAACACCATCACCATAATCACTGGCCTCATCGGTACTGTCACCATGAGCACTGCCACAATGAGCACTGTCAGCATGGGCACTTCCCCCATGAGCACTGTCACTATGAGAACTGCTACCATGGGTATTTTCGCCATGAGTACTGTCACCCTGTGTATTGTCACCATTTGCACTGTCACCATGAGGACTATTACCGTGAGCGCTATCACCGTGAGATCTCTCACCATGGTCACTGCCACCATGGCACCTTGCACAATGGGGGCTGTCAACACGAGTGCTGTCACCATTGGCACTATCACCGTGAGCATTCTCACTGTGGTCAGTGTCACCATGGGCACTGTCACCATGAGCAATGTCACCGTGGTCAGTGTCACCATGAGCACTGTCAACATGGGCACTCATACAGTGGGCACTGTCACTATGAGCACTGTCACCATGGGTACTGCCACCATGAGCAGTGTCTCTGTGAGTACTGTCAGCATGGGTTTTTACTGTGAGCAGTTTCACCATGAGCACTGTCACCATTTTTCATTGCCACCATGTGCACTACCACCATGTGCACTCTCACCATGGACACTATCACCGAGAACACTGTCACCATAAGTACTGTCTTCATGGGCACTGTCACCAAGGGCACGGCCAACATGTGAACTGTAACCATTGTCAGTATCACTGTGAGAAGTGTCACCATGGGAATTACCAACATAGGCACTGCCATCATGAGCACTTTCAGAATGTGAACTGTCACCATGGGCACTATCACCGTGAGGACTCTAACCATGGGAATGAGCGCCAGGGGCACTACCACCTTGAGAATTATCACCATGAGTAATGTCACCATGGGTATTGTCACTATGGGTACTATCAGCATTAGAACTGTTACTGTGGTCACTGTCACGATGGAATTTGTCACTGTGAGCACTGTCACAATAGGCAAAGTCACAGTGTGTACTGTCCCCTTGGGCCCTCTCACAGTGAGCACTATCACTTTGACGGTGGTGTCCATGGGCACTGCCACCATGGACACTACCAACTTGAGAATTATCAAAATTTGTACTCTCAGCGTGGTCATGGTCAACAAGTGCACTATCACTATGATCACTATGACCGCGAGCCCTGTCACCATGGGCAAATTAACCATGGGCACTATCACCATGAGCACTATCACCATCGGCACAATCACTGTGATCACTATCACCTTGGACCCTATCATGGTGAGCACAGTTAACATGAGCATTGTAACTGTGAGCACTGTCACAATGGGTAATGCAACCATGAGCCCAGTCACCGTGAGCACTGTCAGCATGGGTTGTCACCTTGTGCACTGTCAGCATGAGCACTGTCACCATGGGTACTATAATTATTTTTAAGTGCCACCATGTGCATTACAAACATGTGCACTGTCACCTTGCACACTCTCACAATGAGCACTGTCACAATGAGTACTGTCATCATGGGCAATGGCACAGCCACCATCTGCAATATTACCATGGTCACTATCACTGTGAGCACTGTCACCAATGGAACTACAAACATGGGCACTCTCGTCATGAGCACTTTCACCATAGGAACTGTCACCATGGCCAATATGAACGTGAGAACGGTCACCATGGGCACTGTCACCATGAGCATTGTCATCATCGGCAATGTCACCGTGAGAACTATCATCATGCGCACAGCCCACAAGGGCACTATCACATTGAGCTGTAACACCATGTGTACTGTCATCTTGGGCACAGTCCCCATGGGCACACTCACCAAGTACACTATCACTATGCTCACTATTACTCTGAACACTGTCCCCATGGGCACAGTAACCATGGGCACTATCACCGAGAGCATTATCAGCATTGGCACAACAGGCGTGATAACTGTCACCATGGGTCATATCACCGTGAACACGGTTGCCATGGGCTCTGTCACGATGGGCAATGCCCCATTGGTACTCTCACCATGGGAACTGCCACCATGAACACTGTCACCATGAGCACTGACACCACGAGCACTGCCACCGAGGGCACTGCAACCATAAGCACTGTCACCATAAGAACTGTTACTATGAGAAATGTAACCATGGGCAATTTCTCGATGAGTACTCTCACCATGGGTATTTTCACCTTGGGCACTGTCAACGTAAACAGTATTACCATGAGCACTTTCACTGTGAGCACTGTCACCATGGGCACGGTCACAGTGCGGAGTGTCACCATGAGCCATGTCACCATGGGAAATGTCACCGTGAGAAGTGTCACCATAGGCAATGTCACTATGAGCAATGTCACCATGGGAAATGCCATTTTGAGCACTGTCACCATGGGTACTGCCACCATGAGTACTGTCACCATGGGTACTGTCACCATAGGCAGTATCACCATGTGCACTGTCACCATGGGCACTATCACTATGACAACTCTCAGCGTGAGCACTGTCACTGTGGGCACTGGAATCGCGAGCAATTCCACCATGGGCAATGTCACCATGGGCACTATCACTGTGAGCACTCTCAACATGAGCACGTCACCATGAGCCCTATCACCATGGGCAATGTCACCGTGAGAAGTGTCACCATAGGCAAGGTCATCGTGGGCACTGTCACCATGATCAATGCCACCACTGTCACTGTCATTTTGAGCACTGTCACCAAGGGTACTGCAACCATGAGCACTGTCACCATGAGCACTGTCACCATTGCGAGTATCACCATGTGCACTGTCACCATGGGCACTATCACAATGAGAACTGTCAGCGTGGGCACTGTCACTGTTGGCAAGGGCACCGTTGGCACATCCACCAAGGGCAATGTCACCATGGGTACTATCTCGAAGGGCAATGTCACCATGAGCGTTTTCAGGATGGGCAATTTCACCATGAGCACTGTCACCAAAGGCACTATCACCATGAGCAATGTCACTGTGGGCCGTGTCACCATGGGCAATATCACCATGGTTAATGTTATCATTGGCACTTTCCCCGTGAGCACTGTCACCCTGGGCACTGTCAGCATGGGCACGGTCACCGTGAGCACTATCTCCATGAGCACAGCCACTGTGAACACCATCACCATAATCACTGGCCTCATCGGTACTGTCACCATGAGCACTGCCACAATGAGCACTGTCAGCATGGGCACTTCCCCCATGAGCACTCTCACTATGAGAACTGCTACCATTGGTATTTTCTCCATGAGTACTGTCACCCTGTGTATTGTCACCATTTGCACTGTCACCATGAGGACTATTACCTTGAGCGCTATCACCGTGAGATCTCTCACCATGGTCACTGCCACCATGGCACCTTGCACAATGGGGGCTGTCAACACGAGTGCTGTTACCATTGGCACTATCACCGTGAGCATTCTCACTGTGGTCAGTGTCACCATGGGCACTGTCACCATGAGCTCTGTCACCATAGGCAATGTCACCGTGGTCAGTGTCACCATGAGCACTGTCAACATGGGCACTATAACTATTTTACAGTGCCACCATGTGCATTACCACCATGTTCACTGTCACCTTGCACACTCTCACCATGAGCACTGTCACCATGAGTACTGTCATCATGGGCAAAGGCACAGCCACCATCTGCAATCTTACCATGGTCACTACAACTGTGAGCACTGTCACCAATGGAACTACCAACATGGGCACTGTCATCATGAGCACTCTCACCATACGAACTGTCACCATGGTCACTATGAACGTGAGAACGGTAACCATGGGCACTGTCACCATGAACATTGTCATCATCGGCAATGTCACCGTGAGAACTATCACCAGGCGCACTGACCACAAGGGCACTATAACATTGAGCTGTATTACCATGTGTACTGTCATCTTGGGCACAGTCACCATGGGCACACTCACCAAGTACACTATCACTATGCTCTCTATTACTCTGAACACTGTCAACATGGGCACCGTAACCATGGGCACTATCACCGGGAGCATTATCAGCATTGGCACAATAGGCGTGATAACTGTCACCATGGATCATATCATCGTGAGCACATTTGCCATGGGCACTGTCACGATGTGCAATGCCCCATTGGTACTCTCACCATGGGAACTGCCACCATGAGCACTGTCACCATGAGCACTGACACCACGAGCACTGCCACTGACGGCACTGCAACCATGAGCACTGTCACCATGAGAACTGTTGCTATGAGAATTTTAACCATGGGCCATTTCTCAATGAGTAATGTCACCATGTGTATTTTCACCTTGGGCACTCTCAACATAAACAGTATTACCATTAGCACTTTCACTGTGAGCACTGTCACCATGGGCACTGTCACAATGCGGAGTGTCACCATGAGCCATGTCACCATGGGAAATATCACCGTGAGAAGTGTCACCATAGGCAATGTCACCATGGGCAATGTCACCATGGGACATGCCATTTTGGGCACTGTCACCATGGGTACTGCCACCATGAGTACTGTCACCATTGGCAGTATCACCATGGGCACTGTCACTATGGGCATTATCACCATGACAACTCTCAGCGTGAGCACTGTCACAGAGGGCACTGGCATCGTGAGCAATTCCACCATGGGCAATGTCACCATGGGCACTATCACTGTGAGCACTCTCAACATGAGCACGTCACCATGAGCCCTCTGACCATGGGCAATGTCACCGTGAGAAGTGTCACCATAGGCAATGTCATCGTGGGCACTGTCACCATGATCACTGCCACCACTGTCACTGTCATTTTGAGCACTGTCACCAAGGGCACTGCCACCATGAGCACTGACACCATGAGCACTGTCACCATTGCGATTATCACCATGTGCACTGTCACCATGGGCACTATCACAATAAGAACTGTCCGCGTGGGCACTGTCACTGTTGGCAAGGGCACCGTGGGCACATCCACCGTGGGCAATGTCACCATGGGCACTATCACTGTGAGCACTTTCAACATGAGCACGTCACAATGGGCACTGTCAACATGGGTACTATCTTGAAGGGCAATGTCACCATGAGCATTGTCATGATGGGCAATTTCACCATGAGCACTGTCACCAAAGGCACTATCACCATGAGCAATGTCACTGTGGGCCGTGTCACCAGAGGCACTATCACCATGGTTAATGTTATCATTGGCACTTTCCCCATGAGCACTGTCACCCTGGGCACTGTCATCATGGGCACGGTCACTGTGAGCACTATCTCCATGAGCACAGCAACTGTGAACACCATCACCATAATCACTGGCCTCATCGGTACTGTCACCATGAGCACTGCCACAATGAGCACTGTCAGCATGGGCACTTCCCCCATGAGCACTGTCACTATGAAAACTGCTACCATGGGTATTTTCGCCATGAGTACTGTCACCCTGTGTATTGTCACCATTTGCACTGTCACCATGAGGACTATTACCGTGAGCGTTACCACCGTGAGATCTCTCACCATGGTCACTGCCACCATGGCACCTTGCACAATGGGGACTGTCAACATGAGTGCTGTCACCATTGGCAATATCACCGTGAGCATTCTCACTGTGGTGAGTGTCACCATGGGCACTGTCACCATGAGCACTGTCACCGTGGTCAGTGTCACCATGAGCACTGTCAACATGGGCACTCATACAGTGGGCACTGTCACTATGAGCACTGTCACCATGGGTACTGCCACCATGAGCAGTGTCTCTGTGAGTACTGTCAGCATGGGTTTTTACCGTGAGCACTGTCACCATGAGCTCTGTCACCATTTTTCATTGCCACCATGTGCACTACCACCATGTGCATTCTCACCATGGGCACTATCACCGAGAACACTGTCACCATAAGTACTGTCTTCATGGGCACTGTCACCAAGGGCATGGCCAACATGTGAACTGTAACAATTGTCAGTATCACTGTGAGAAGTGTCACCATCGGATTTACCAACATAGGCACTGTCATCATGAGCACTTTCAGAATGGGAACTGTCACCATGGACACTATCACCGTGAGGACTCTCACCATGGGAATGATCGCCATGGGCACTAACACCTTGAGAATTATCACCATGAGTACTGTCACCATGGGTATTGTCATTATGGGCACTATCAGCATTAGAACTGTTACGGTGGTCACTGTCACGATGGAATTTGTCACTGTGAGCACTGTCACGATAGGCAAAGTCACGGTTTGCACTGTCCCCTTGGGCCCTGTCACAGTGAGCACTATCACTTTGCCGGTGGTGTCCATGGGCACTGCCACCATGGACACAACCAACTTGAGAATTATCACTATTTGTACTCTCAGCGTGGTCATGGTCAACAAGTGCACTACCACTATGCTCACTATGACCGTGAGCACTGTCACCATGGGCAACTTAACCATGGGCACTACCACCAAGAGCACTATCACCATCGGCACTATCACTGTGATCACTATCACCATGGACACTATCATGGTGAGCACAGTTAACATGAGCATTGTAACAGTGAGCACTGTCACAATGGGTAATGCAACCATGAGCCCAGTCACCGTGAGCACTGTCAGCATGGGTTGTCACCTTGTGCACTGTCAGCATGAGCACTGTCACCATGGGCACTATAACTATTTTTCAGTGCCACGATGTGCATTACAACCATGTGCACTGGCACCTTGCACACTATAACCATGAGCACTGTCACCATGAGTACTGTCATCATGGGCAATGGCACAGCCACCATCTGCAATCTTACCATGGTCACTATCACTGTGAGCACTGTCACCAATGGAACTACCAACATGGGCACTGTCATCATGAGCACTTTCACCATACGAGCTGTCACCATGGGCACGATGAACGTGAGAACGGTCACCATGGGCACTGTCACCATGAGCATTGTCATCATAGGCAATGTCACCGTGAGAACTATCATCATGCGCAGTGTCCACAAGGGCACTATCACATTGAGCTGTAACACCATGTGTACTGTCATCTTGGGCACAGTCACCATGGGCACACTCACCAAGTGCACTATCACTATGCTCACTATTACTCTGAACACTGTCACCATGGGCACCGTAACCATGGGCACTATCACCGGGAGCATTATCAGCATTGGCACAACAGGCGTGATAACTGTCACCATGGGTCATATCACCGTGAGCACAGTTGCCATGGGCACTGTCACGATGGGCAATGCCCCATTGGTACTCTCACCATGGGAACTGCCACCATGAGCACTGTCACCATGAGCACTGACACCACGAGCACTGCAACCGAGGGCACTGCAAACATGAGCACTGTCACCATGAGAACTGTTACTATGAGAAATGTATCCATGGGCAATTTCTCGATGAGTACTCTCACCATGGGTATTTTCACCTTGGGCACTCTCAACGTAAACAGTATTACCATGAGCAATTTCACTGTGAGCACTGTCACCACGGGCACTGTCACAGTGCGGAGTGTCACCATGAGACATGTCACCATGGGAAATGTCACCGTGAGAAGTGTCACCATAGGAATGTCACTATGGGCAATGTCACCATGGGAAATGCCATTTTGAGCACTGTCACCGTGGGTACTGCCACCATGAGTACTGTCACCATGGGTACTGTCACCATTGGCAGTATCACCATGCACAGTGTCACCATGGGCACTATCACCATGACAACTCTCAGCGTGAGCACTCTCACTGTGGGCACTGGCATCGTGAGCAATTCCACCATGGGCAATGTCACCATGGGCACTATCACTGTGAGCACTCTCAAAATGAGCACGTCACCATGAGCCCTGTCACCATGGGCAATGTCACCGTGAGAAGTGTCACCATAGGCAATGTCATCGTGGGCACTGTCACCATGGTCACTGCCACCACTGTCACTGTCATTTTGAGCACTGTCACCAAGGGTACTGCAACCATGAGCACTGTCACCATGAGCACTGTCACCATTGCGAGTATCACCATGGGCACTATCACAATGAGAACTGTCAGCGTGGGCACTGTCACTGTTGGCAAGGGCACCGTGGGCACTTCCACCATGGGCAATGTCACCATGGGCACTATCACTGTGAGCACTGTCAACATGAGCACATCACCATGGGCACTGTCAACATGGGTACTATCTCGAAGGGCAATGTCACCATGAGCATTTTCAGGATGGGCAATTTCACCATGAGCACTGTCACCAAAGGCACTATCACCATGAGCAATGTCACTGTGGGCCGTGTCACCAGGGGCACTATCACCATGGTTAATGTTATCATTGGCACTTTCCCCGTGAGCACTGTCACCCTGGGAACTGTCATCATGGGCATGGTCACCGTGAGCACTATCTCCATGAGCACAGCCACTGTGAACACCATCACCATAATCACTGGCCTCATCGGTACTGTCACCATGAGCACTGCCACAATGAGCACTGTCAGCATGGGCACTTCCCCCATGAGCACTGTCACTATGAGAACTGCTACCATGGGTATTTTCACCATGAGTACCGTCACCCTGTGTATTGTCACCATTTGCACTGTCAACATGAGGACTATTACCGTGAGCGCTATCACCGTGAGATCTCTCACCATGGTCACTGTCACCATGGCACCTTGCACAATGTGGGCTGACAACATGAGTGCTGTCACCATTGGCACTATCACCGTGAGCATTCTCACTCTGGTCAGTGTCACCATGGGCACTGTCACCGTGAGCACTGTCACCATAGGCAATGTCACCGTGGCCAGTGTCTCCATGAGCACTGTCAACATGGGCACTCATACAGTGGGCACTGTCACTGTGAGAACTCTCACCATGAGTACTGCCACTATGAGCAGTGTCTCTGTGAGTAATGTCAGCATGGGTTTTTACCGTGAGCACTGTCACCATGAGCCCTGTCACCATTTTTCAGTGCCTCCATGTGCACTACCACCATGTGCACTCTCACCATGTCCACTATCACTGAGTACACTGTCACCATAAGTACTGTCTTCATGGGCACTGTCATCAAGGGAACGGCCAACATGTGAACTGTAACCATTGTCAGTGTCACTGTGAGAAGTGTCACCATGGGAATCACCAACATAGGCACTGTCATCATGAGCACTTTCAGAATGGGAACTGTCTCCATGGGCACTATCACCGTGAGGATTCTCACCATGGGAATTATCGCTATGGGCACTATCAGCATTAGAACTGTCACTGTGGTCACTGTCACGATGGAATTTGTCACTGTGAGCACTGTCACGATAGGCAAATTCACCGTTTGCTCTGTCCCCTTGGGCCCTGTCACAGTGAGCACTATCACTTTGACAGTGCTGTCCATGGGCACT
This sequence comes from Mesoplodon mirus, assembly GCF_964341445.2. Classification (NCBI taxonomy): domain Eukaryota; kingdom Metazoa; phylum Chordata; class Mammalia; order Artiodactyla; family Ziphiidae; genus Mesoplodon; species Mesoplodon mirus. Next base: position 126,764,045 of record NC_138976.1, on the reverse strand, counting down.
GCCACCATGGACACTACCAACTTGAGAATTATCACCATTTGTACTCTCAGCGTGGTCATGGTCAACAAGTGCACTATCACTATGCTCACTATGAACGTGAGCACTGTTACCTTGGGCACCTTAATCATGGGAACTATCACCGTGAGCACTATCACCATCGGCACTATCACTGTGATCACTGTCACCATAGACACTCTCATGGTGAGCACACTTAACATGAGCATTGTAACTGTGAGCACTGTCACAGTGGGTAATGCAACCCTGAGTCCAGTCACCGTGAGAACTGTCAGCATGGGTTGTCACCTTGTGCACTGTCAGGATGAGCACTGTCACCATGGGCACTATAACTATTTTTCAGTGCCACCATGTGAATTACAAACATGTGCACTGTCACCATGTACACAAACACCAGGAGCACTGTCACCATGAGTATTGTCATCATGGGCAATGGCACAGCCACCATCTGCAATCTTACCATGGTCACTATCACTGTGAGCACTGTCACCAATGGAACTACCAACTTGGGAACTGTCATCATAAGCACTTTCACCATACGAACTGTCACCATGGGCACTATGAACGTGAGAACGGTCACCATGGGCACTGTCACCATGAGCATTGTCACCATAGGCACTGTCACCGTTAGAACTGTCACCATGCTCAGGGTCCCCAAGGGCACTATCACATGGAGAAGTATCACCATCTGTACTGTCACCATAGGCACTGTCACCATGGTCACGGTCACCAAGTACACTATCACTATGCTCACTATTACTCTGAACACTGTCACCATGGGCACCTTAACCATGGGCACTAACTCCGGGAGCATTATCAGCTTCGGTACCACAATCATGATAACTGTAACCATGGGTCATATCACCGTAAGCACGGTTACCATGGGCACTGTCACCATGTGCACTGCCCCATTGGTACTCTCAACATGGGAACTGCCACCATAAGCACTGACACCACGAGCACTGCCACCCAGGGCAGTTCCACCAAGAGCACTGTCACCATAACTGTTGCTATGAGAATTGTAACCATGGGCAATTTCTCAATGAGTAATGTCACCATGTGTATTTTCACCTTGGGCACTCTCAACGTAAACAGTATTACCATGAGCACTTTCACTGTGAACACTGTCTCCAAGGGCACAGGCACAATGTGGTGTGTCACCATGAGCCATGACACCATGGGAAATATCACCATAGGCAATGTCACCGTGGTCAGTGTCACCATGAGCAATGTCTCCATGGGCACTCCTACAGTGGGCACTGTCACTGTGCAAACTGTCACCATGGTTACTGCCACTATGAGCAGTGTCTCTCTGAGTACTGTCAGCATGGGTTTTTACCGTGAGCACTGTCACCATGAGCCCTGTCACCATTTTTCAGTGCCACCATGTGCACTACCACCATGTGCACTCTCACCATGGGCACTATCACCGATAACACTGTCACCATAAGTACTGTCTTCATGGGCACTGTCACCAAGGGCACGGCCAACATGTGACCTGTAACCATTGTCAGTGTCACTGTGAGAAGTGTCACCATGGGAATTAACAACATAGGCACTCTCATCATGAGCACTGTCACCATGAGCACTGACACCACGAGCACTGTCACCCAAGGCAGTGCCACCATGAGCACTGTCACCATAACTGTTGCTATGAGAATTGTAACCATGGGCAATTTCTCAATGAGTAATGTCACCATGTGTATTTTCACCTTGGGCACTCTCAAAGTAAACAGTATTACCATGAGCACTTTCACTGTGAACACTGTCACCATGGGCACTGGCACAATGTGGTGTGTCACCATGAGCCATGTCACCATGGGAAATGCCACCATGAGAAGTGTCACCATAGGCAATGTCACCATGGGCAATGTCACCATGGGAACTGCCATTTTGAGCACTGTCACCATGGGTACTGCCACCATGAGTACTGTCACCATGAGTAATTTAACCTTTGGCAGTATGACCATGTGCACTGTCACCATGGGCACTATCACCATGACAACTCTCAGCGTGAGCACTGTCACTGTTGGAAATGGCATTGTGTGCAATTCCACCATGGGCAATGTCACCATGGACATTATCGCTGTGAGCACTGTCAATATGAGCACGTCAACATGAGCCCTGTCACCATGGGCAATGTCACTGTGAGAAGTGTCACTATAGGCAATGTCACCGTGGGCACTGTCACCATGGTCACTGCCACCACTGTCACTGTCATTTTGAGCACTGTCACCATGGGTACTGCAACCATGAGCGCTGTCACCATGAGCACTGTCACCATTGCAAGTATCACCATGTGCACTGTCACCATGGGCACTATCACAATGAGAACTGTCAGCATGGGCACTGTCACTCTTGGCAATGTCACCATGGGCACTATCACTGTGAGCACTGTCAACATGAGCACGTCACCATGGGCACTGTCAACATGGGTACTATCTCGAAGGGCAATGTCACCATGAGCATTGTCAGGATAGGCAACTCCACCATGAGCACTGTCACCAAAGGCACTATCACCATGAGCAATGTCACTGTGGGCCATGTCACCAGGGGCACTATCACCATGGTTAATGTTATCATTGGCAATTTCCCCGTGAGCACTGTCACCCTGGGCACTGTCATCATGGGCATGGTCACCGTGAGCACTATCTCCATGAGCACAGCCACTGTGAACACCATCACCATAATCACTGGCCTCATCGGTACTGTCACCATGCGCACTGCCACAATGAGCACTGTCAGCATGGGCACATCCCCCATGAGCACTCTCACTATGAGAACTGCTACCATGGGTATTTTCTCCATGAGTACTGTCACCCTGTGTATTGTCACCATTTGCACTGTCACCATGAGGACTATTACCTTGAGCGCTATCACCGTGAGGTCTCTCACCATGGTCACTGCCACCATGGCACCTTGCACAATGGGGGCTGTCAACACGAGTGCTGTTACCATTGGCACTATCACCGTGAGCATTCTCACTGTGGTCAGTGTCACCATGGGCACTGTCACCATGAGCACTGTCACCATAGGCAATGTCACCGTGGTCAGTGTCACCATGAGCACTGTCAACATGGGCACTATAACTATTTTACAGTGCCACCATGTGCATTACAACCATGTTCACTGTCACCTTGCACACTCTCACCATGAGCACTGTCACCATGAGTACTGTCATCATGGGCAAAGGCACAGCCACCATCTGCAATCTTACCATGGTCACTACAAATGTGAGCACTGTCACCAATGGAACTACCAACATGGGCACTGTCATCATGAGCACTCTCACCATACGAACTGTCACCATGGTCACTATGAACGTGAGAACGGTAACCATGGGCACTGTCACCATGAACATTGTCATCATCGGCAATGTCACCGTGAGAACTATCACCAGGCGCACTGACCACAAGGGCACTATAACATTGAGCTGTATCACCATGTGTACTGTCATCTTGGGCACAGTCACCATGGGCACACTCACCAAGTACACTATCACTATGCTCTCTATTACTCTGAACACTGTCAACATGGGCACCGTAACCATGGGCACTATCACCGGGAGCATTATCAGCATTGGCACAATAGGCGTGATAACTGTCACCATGGATCATATCATCGTGAGCACATTTGCCATGGGCACTGTAACGATGTGCAATGCCCCATTGGTACTCTCACCATGGGAACTGCCACCATGAGCACTGTCACCATGAGCACTGACACCACGAGCACTGCCACCGACGGCACTGCAACCATGAGCACTGTCACCATGAGAACTGTTACTATGAGAAATGTAACCATGGGCAATTTCTCGATGAGTACTCTCACCATGGGTATTTTCACCTTGGGCACTCTCAACGTAAACAGTATTACCATGAGCACTTGCACTGTGAGCACTGTCACCATGGGCACTGTCACAATGCGGAGTGTCACCATGAGCCATGTCACCATGGGAAATATCACCGTGAGAAGTGTCACCATAGGCAATGTCACCATGGCAATGTCACCATGGCACATGCCATTTTGGGCACTGTCACCATGGGTACTGCCACCATGAGTACTGTCACCATTGGCAGTATCACCATGGGCACTGTCACTATGGGCATTATCACCATGACAACTCTCAGCGTGAGCACTGTCACAGTGGGCACTGGCATCGTGAGCAATTCCACCATGGGCAATGTCACCATGGGCACTATCACTGTGAGCACTCTCAACATGAGCACGTCACCATGAGCCCTGTCACCATGGGCAATGTCACCGTGAGAAGTGTCACCATAGGCAATGTCATCGTGGGCACTGTCACCATGATCACTGCCACCACTGTCACTGTCATTTTGAGCACTGTCACCAAGGGCACTGCCACCATGAGCACTGTCACCATGAGCACTGTCACCATTGCGAGTATCACCATGTGCACTGTCACCATGGGCACTATCACAATAAGAACTGTCCGCGTGGGCACTGTCACTGTTGGCAAGGGCACCGTGGGCACATCCACCGTGGGCAATGTCACCATGGGCACTATCACTGTGAGCACTGTCAACATGAGCACGTCACAATGGGCACTGTCAACATGGGTACTATCTTGAAGGGCAATGTCACCATGAGCATTGTCAGGATGGGCAATTTCACCATGAGCACTGTCACCAAAGGCACTATCACCATGAGCAATGTCACTGTGGGCCGTGTCACCAGAGGCACTAACACCATGGTTAATGTTATCATTGGCACTTTCCCAGTGAGCACTGTCACCCTGGGCACTGTCATCATGGGCACGGTCACCGTGAGCACTATCTCCATGAGCACAGCAACTGTGAACACCATCACCATAATCACTGGCCTCATCGGTACTGTCACCATGAGCACTGCCACAATGAGCACTGTCAGCATGGGCACTTCCCCCATGAGCACTGTCACTATGAAAACTGCTACCATGGGTATTTTCGCCATGAGTACTGTCACCCTGTGTATTGTCACCATTTGCACTGTCACCATGAGGACTATTACCGTGAGCGTTACCACCGTGAGATCTCTCACCATGGTCACTGCCACCATGGCACCTTGCACAATGGGGACTGTCAACATGAGTGCTGTCACCATTGGCAATATCACCGTGAGCATTCTCACTGTGGTGAGTGTCACCATGGGCACTGTCACCATGAGCACTGTCACCGTGGTCAGTGTCACCATGAGCACTGTCAACATGGGCACTCATACAGTGGGCACTGTCACTATGAGCACTGTCACCATGGGTACTGCCACCATGAGCAGTGTCTCTGTGAGTACTGTCAGCATGGGTTTTTACCGTGAGCACTGTCACCATGAGCTTTGTCACCATTTTTCATTGCCACCATGTGCACTACCACCATGTGCACTCTCACCATGGGCACTATCACCGAGAACACTGTCACCATAAGTACTGTCTTCATGGGCACTGTCACCAAGGGCATGGCCAACATGTGAACTGTAACCATTGTCAGTGTCACTCTGAGAAGTGTCACCATGGGAATCACCAACATAGGCACTGTCATCATGAGCACTTTCAGAATGGGAACTGTCTCCATGGGCACTATCACCGTGAGGATTCTCATCATGGGAATTATCGCTATGGGCACTATCAGCATTAGAACTGTCACTGTGGTCACTGTCACGATGGAATTTGTCACTGTGAGCACTGTCACGATAGGCAAATTCACGGTTTGCTCTGTCCCCTTGGGCCCTGTCACAGTGAGCACTATCACTTTGACAGTGCTGTCCATGGGCACTGCCACCATGGACACTACCAACTTGAGAATTATCACCATTTGTACTCTCAGCGTGGTCATGGTCAACAAGTGCACTATCACTATGCTCACTATGAACGTGAGCACTGTTACCTTGGGCACCTTAATCATGGGAACTATCACCGTGAGCACTATCACCATCGGCACTATCACTGTGATCACTGTCACCATAGACACTCTCATGGTGAGCACACTTAACATGAGCATTGTAACTGTGAGCACTGTCACAGTGGGTAATGCAACCCTGAGTCCAGTCACCGTGAGCACTGTCAGCATGGGTTGTCACCTTGTGCACTGTCAGGATGAGCACTGTCACCATGGGCACTATAACAATTTTTCAGTGCCACCATGTGAATTACAAACATGTGCACTGTCACCATGTACACAAACACCAGGAGCACTGTCACCATGAGTATTGTCATCATGGGCAATGGCACAGCCACCATCTGCAATCTTACCATGGTCACTATCACTGTGAGCACTGTCACCAATGGAACTACCAACTTGGGAACTGTCATCATGAGCACTTTCACCATACGAACTGTCACCATGGGCACTATGAACGTGAGAACGGTCACCATGGGCACTGTCACCATGAGCATTGTCACCATAGGCACTGTCACCGTTAGAACTGTCACCATGCTCAGGGTCCCCAAGGGCACTATCACATGGAGAAGTATCACCATCTGTACTGTCACCATAGGCACTGTCACCATGGTCACGGTCACCAAGTACACTATCACTATGCTCACTATTACTCTGAACACTGTCACCATGGGCACCTTAACCATGGGCACTAACTCCGGGAGCATTATCAGCTTCGGTACCACAATCATGATAACTGTAACCATGGGTCATATCACCGTAAGCACGGTTACCATGGGCACTGTCACCATGTGCACTGCCCCATTGGTACTCTCAACATGGGAACTGCCACCATAAGCACTGACACCACGAGCACTGCCACCCAGGGCAGTTCCACCAAGAGCACTGTCACCATAACTGTTGCTATGAGAATTGTAACCATGGGCAATTTCTCAATGAGTAATGTCACCATGTGTATTTTCACCTTGGGCACTCTCAACGTAAACAGTATTACCATGAGCACTTTCACTGTGAACACTGTCTCCAAGGGCACAGGCACAATGTGGTGTGTCACCATGAGCCATGACACCATGGGAAATATCACCATAGGCAATGTCACCGTGGTCAGTGTCACCATGAGCAATGTCTCCATGGGCACTCCTACAGTGGGCACTGTCACTGTGCAAACTGTCACCATGGTTACTGCCACTATGAGCAGTGTCTCTCTGAGTACTGTCAGCATGGGTTTTTACCGTGAGCACTGTCACCATGAGCCCTGTCACCATTTTTCAGTGCCACCATGTGCACTACCACCATGTGCACTCTCACCATGGGCACTATCACCGATAACACTGTCACCATAAGTACTGTCTTCATGGGCACTGTCACCAAGGGCACGGCCAACATGTGACCTGTAACCATTGTCAGTGTCACTGTGAGAAGTGTCACCATGGGAATTAACAACATAGGCACTCTCATCATGAGCACTGTCACCATGAGCACTGACACCACGAGCACTGTCACCCAAGGCAGTGCCACCATGAGCACTGTCACCATAACTGTTGCTATGAGAATTGTAACCATGGGCAATTTCTCAATGAGTAATGTCACCATGTGTATTTTCACCTTGGGCACTCTCAAAGTAAACAGTATTACCATGAGCACTTTCACTGTGAACACTGTCACCATGGGCACTGGCACAATGTGGTGTGTCACCATGAGCCATGTCACCATGGGAAATGTCACCGTGAGAAGTGTCACCATAGGCAATGTCACCATGGGCAATGTCACCATGGGAACTGCCATTTTGAGCACTGTCACCATGGGTACTGCCACCATGAGTACTGTCACCATGAGTAATTTAACCTTTGGCAGTATGACCATGTGCACTGTCACCATGGGCACTATCACCATGACAACTCTCAGCGTGAGCACTGTCACTGTTGGAAATGGCATTGTGTGCAATTCCACCATGGGCAATGTCACCATGGACATTATCGCTGTGAGCACTGTCAATATGAGCACGTCAACATGAGCCCTGTCACCATGGGCAATGTCACTGTGAGAAGTGTCACTATCGGCAATGTCACCGTGGGCACTGTCACCATGGTCACTGCCACCACTGTCACTGTCATTTTGAGCACTGTCACCATGGGTACTGCAACCATGAGCGCTGTCACCATGAGCACTGTCACCATTGCAAGTATCACCATGTGCACTGTCACCATGGGCACTATCACAATGAGAACTGTCAGCATGGGCACTGTCACTCTTGGCAATGTCACCATGGGCACTATCACTGTGAGCACTGTGAACATGAGCACGTCACCATGGGCACTGTCAACATGGGTACTATCTCGAAGGGCAATGTCACCATGAGCATTGTCAGGATAGGCAACTCCACCATGAGCACTGTCACCAAAGGCACTATCACCATGAGCAATGTCACTGTGGGCCATGTCACCAGGGGCACTATCACCATGGTTAATGTTATCATTGGCAATTTCCCCGTGAGCACTGTCACCCTGGGCACTGTCATCATGGGCATGGTCACCGTGAGCCCTATCTCCATGAGCACAGCCACTGTGAACACCATCACCATAATCACTGGCCTCATCGGTACTGTCACCATGTGCACTGCCACAATGAGCACTGTCAGCATGGGCACATCCCCCATGAGCACTCTCACTATGAGAACTGCTACCATGGGTATTTTCTCCATGAGTACTGTCACCCTGTGTATTGTCACCATTTGCACTGTCACCATGAGGACTATTACCTTGAGCGCTATCACCGTGAGGTCTCTCACCATGGTCACTGCCACCATGGCACCTTGCACAATGGGGGCTGTCAACACGAGTGCTGTTACCATTGGCACTATCACCGTGAGCATTCTCACTGTGGTCAGTGTCACCATGGGCACTGTCACCATGAGCACTGTCACCATAGGCAATGTCACCGTGGTCAGTGTCACCATGAGCACTGTCAACATGGGCACTATAACTATTTTACAGTGCCACCATGTGCATTACCACCATGTTCACTGTCACCTTGCACACTCTCACCATGAGCACTGTCACCATGAGTACTGTCATCATGGGCAAAGGCACAGCCACCATCTGCAATCTTACCATGGTCACTACAAATGTGAGCACTGTCACCAATGGAACTACCAACATGGGCACTGTCATCATGAGCACTCTCACCATACGAACTGTCACCATGGTCACTATGAACGTGAGAACGGTAACCATGGGCACTGTCACCATGAACATTGTCATCATCGGCAATGTCACCGTGAGAACTATCACCAGGCGCACTGACCACAAGGGCACTATAACATTGAGCTGTATCACCATGTGTACTGTCATCTTGGGCACAGTCACCATGGGCACACTCACCAAGTACACTATCACTATGCTCTCTATTACTCTGAACACTGTCAACATGGGCACCGTAACCATGGGCACTATCACCGGGAGCATTATCAGCATTGGCACAATAGGCGTGATAACTGTCACCATGGATCATATCATCGTGAGCACATTTGCCATGGGCACTGTAACGATGTGCAATGCCCCATTGGTACTCTCACCATGGGAACTGCCACCATGAGCACTGTCACCATGAGCACTGACACCACGAGCACTGCCACCGACGGCACTGCAACCATGAGCACTGTCACCATGAGAACTGTTACTATGAGAAATGTAACCATGGGCAATTTCTCGATGAGTACTCTCACCATGGGTATTTTCACCTTGGGCACTCTCAACGTAAACAGTATTACCATGAGCACTTGCACTGTGAGCACTGTCACCATGGGCACTGTCACAATGCGGAGTGTCACCATGAGCCATGTCACCATGGGAAATATCACCGTGAGAAGTGTCACCATAGGCAATGTCACCATGGGCAATGTCACCATGGCACATGCCATTTTGGGCACTGTCACCATGGGTACTGCCACCATGAGTACTGTCACCATTGGCAGTATCACCATGGGCACTGTCACTATGGGCATTATCACCATGACAACTCTCAGCGTGAGCACTGTCACAGTGGGCACTGGCATCGTGAGCAATTCCACCATGGGCAATGTCACCATGGGCAATATCACTGTGAGCACTCTCAACATGAGCACGTCACCATGAGCCCTGTCACCATGGGCAATGTCACCGTGAGAAGTGTCACCATAGGCAATGTCATCGTGGGCACTGTCACCATGATCACTGCCACCACTGTCACTGTCATTTTGAGCACTGTCACCAAGGGCACTGCCACCATGAGCACTGTCACCATGAGCACTGTCACCATTGCGAGTATCACAATGTGCACTGTCACCATGGGCACTATCACAATAAGAACTGTCCGCGTGGGCACTGTCACTGTTGGCAAGGGCACCGTGGGCACATCCACCGTGGGCAATGTCACCATGGGCACTATCACTGTGAGCACTGTCAACATGAGCACGTCACAATGGGCACTGTCAACATGGGTACTATCTTGAAGGGCAATGTCACCATGAGCATTGTCAGGATGGGCAATTTCACCATGAGCACTGTCACCAAAGGCACTATCACCATGAGCAACGTCACTGTGGGCCGTGTCACCAGAGGCACTATCACCATGGTTAATGTTATCATTGGCACTTTCCCCGTGAGCACTGTCACCCTGGGCACTGTCATCATGGGCACGGTCACTGTGAGCACTATCTCCATGAGCACAGCAACTGTGAACACCATCACCATAATCACTGGCCTCATCGGTACTGTCACCATGAGCACTGCCACAATGAGCACTGTCAGCATGGGCACTTCCCCCATGAGCACTGTCACTATGAAAACTGCTACCATGGGTATTTTCGCCATGAGTACTGTCACCCTGTGTATTGTCACCATTTGCACTGTCACCATGAGGACTATTACCGTGAGCGTTACCACCGTGAGATCTCTCACCATGGTCACTGCCACCATGGCACCTTGCACAATGGGGACTGTCAACATGAGTGCTGTCACCATTGGCAATATCACCGTGAGCATTCTCACTGTGGTGAGTGTCACCATGGGCACTGTCACCATGAGCACTGTCACCGTGGTCAGTGTCACCATGAGCACTGTCAACATGGGCACTCATACAGTGGGCACTGTCACTATGAGCACTGTCACCATGGGTACTGCCACCATGAGCAGTGTCTCTGTGAGTACTGTCAGCATGGGTTTTTACCGTGAGCACTGTCACCATGAGCTTTGTCACCATTTTTCATTGCCACCATGTGCACTACCACCATGTGCACTCTCACCATGGGCACTATCACCGAGAACACTGTCACCATAAGTACTGTCTTCATGGGCACTGTCACCAAGGGCATGGCCAACATGTGAACTGTAACAATTGTCAGTATCACTGTGAGAAGTGTCACCATTGGAGTTACCAACATAGGCACTGTCATCATGAGCACTTTCAGAATGGGAACTGTCACCATGGACACTATCACCGTGAGGACTCTCACCATGGGAATGATCGCCATGGGCACTAACACCTTGAGAATTATCACCATGAGTACTGTCACCATGGGTATTGTCATTATGGGCACTATCAGCATTAGAACTGTTACGGTGGTCACTGTCACGATGGAATTTGTCACTGTGAGCACTGTCACGATAGGCAAAGTCACGGTTTGCACTGTCCCCTTGGGCCCTGTCACAGTGAGCACTATCACTTTGCCGGTGGTGTCCATGGGCACTGCCACCATGGACACAACCAACTTGAGAATTATCACTATTTGTACTCTCAGCGTGGTCATGGTCAACAAGTGCACTACCACTATGCTCACTATGACCGTGAGCACTGTCACCATGGGCAACTTAACCATGGGCACTACCACCAAGAGCACTATCACCATCGGCACTATCACTGTGATCACTATCACCATGGACACTATCATGGTGAGCACAGTTAACATGAGCATTGTAACAGTGAGCACTGTCACAATGGGTAATGCAACCATGAGCCCAGTCACCGTGAGCACTGTCAGCATGGGTTGTCACCTTGTGCACTGTCAGCATGAGCACTGTCACCATGGGCACTATAACTATTTTTCAGTGCCACGATGTGCATTACAACCATGTGCACTGGCACCTTGCACACTATAACCATGAGCACTGTCACCATGAGTACTGTCATCATGGGCAATGGCACAGCCACCATCTGCAATCTTACCATGGTCACTATCACTGTGAGCACTGTCACCAATGGAACTACCAACATGGGCACTGTCATCATGAGCACTTTCACCATACGAGCTGTCACCATGGGCACGATGAACGTGAGAACGGTCACCATGGGCACTGTCACCATGAGCATTGTCATCATAGGCAATGTCACCGTGAGAACTATCATCATGCGCACTGTCCACAAGGGCACTATCACATTGAGCTGTAACACCATGTGTACTGTCATCTTGGGCACATTCCCCATGGGCACACTCGCCAAGTGCACTATCACTATGGTCACTATTACTCTGAACACTGTCACCATGGGCACCGTAACCATGGGCACTATCACCGGGAGCATTATCAGCATCGGCACAACAGGCGTGATAACTGTCACCATGGGTCATATCACCGTGAGAACGGTTGCCATGGGCACTGTCACGATGGGCAATGCCCCATTGGTACTCTCACCATGGGAACTGCCACCATGAGCACTGTCACCATGAGCACTGACACCACGAGCACTGCCACCGAGGGCACTGCAAACATGAGCACTGTCACCATGAGAACTGTTACTATGAGAAATGTATCCATGGGCAATTTCTCGATGAGTACTCTCACCATGGGTATTTTCACCTTGGGCACTCTCAACGTAAACAGTATTACCATGAGCAATTTCACTGTGAGCACTGTCACCATGGGCACTGTCACAGTGCGGAGTGTCACCATGAGACATGTCACCATGGGAAATGTCACCGTGAGAAGTGTCACCATAGGCAATGTCACTATGGGCAATGTCACCATGGGAAATGCCATTTTGAGCACTGTCACCGCGGGTACTGCCACCATGAGTACTGTCACCATGGGTACTGTCACCATTGGCAGTATCACCATGCACACTGTCACCATAGGCACTATCACCATGACAACTCTCAGCGTGAGCACTCTCACTGTGGGCACTGGCATCGTGAGCAATTCCACCATGGGCAATGTCACCATGGGCACTATCACTGTGAGCACTCTCAAAATGAGCACGTCACCATGAGCCCTGTCACCATGGGCAATGTCACCGTGAGAAGTGTCACCATAGGCAATGTCATCGTGGGCACTGTCACCATGGTCACTGCCACCACTGTCACTGTCATTTTGAGCACTGTCACCAAGGGTACTGCAACCATGAGCGCTGTCACCATGAGCACTGTCACCATTGCGAGTATCACCATGTGCACTCTCACCATGGGCACTATCACAATGTGAACTGTCAGCGTGGGCACTGTCACTGTTGGCCATGGCACCGTGGGCACTTCCACCATGGGCAATGTCACCATGGGCACTATCACTGTGAGCACTGTCAACATGAGCACATCACCATGGGCACTGTCAACATGGGTACTATCTCGAAGGGCAATGTCACCATGAGCATTGTCAGGATGGGCAATTTCACCATGAGCACTGTCACCAAAGGCACTATCACCATGAGCAATGTCACTGTGGGCCGTGTCACCAGGGGCACTATCACCATGGTTAATGTTATCATTGGCAATTTCCCCGTGAGCACTGTCACCCTGGGCACTGTCATCATGGGCATGGTCACCGTGAGCACTATCTCCATGAGCACAGCCACTGTGAACACCATCACCATAATCACTGGCCTCATCGGTACTGTCACCATGCGCACTGCCACAATGAGCACTGTCAGCATGGGCACATCCCCCATGAGCACTGTCACTATGAGAACTGCTACCATGGGTATTTTCACAATGTGTACCCTCACCCTCTGTATTGTCACCATTTGCACTGTCACCATGAGGACTATTACCGTGAGCGCTATCAAAGTGGGATCTCTCACCATGGTCACTGTCACCATGGCACCTTGCACAATGGGGGCTGTCAACATGAGTGCTGGCACCATTGGCACTATCACTGTGAGCATTCTCACTGTGGTCAGTGTCACCATGGGCACAGTCACCATAAGCACTGTCACCATAGGCAATGTCACCATGGTCAGTGTCACCATGAGCACTGTCAATATGGGCACTCATACAGTGGGCACTGTCACTGTGAGCACTGTCACCTTGGGTACTGCCACCATGAGCAGTGTCTCTGTGAGTACTGTCAGCATGGGTTTTTACCGTGAGCACTGTCACCATGAGCCCTGTCACTATTTTTCAGTGCCACCATGTGCACTACCACCATGTCCACTCTCACCATGGGCACTATCACCAAGAACACTGTCACCATAAGTACTGTCTTCATGGGCACTGTCACCAAGGGCACGGCCAACATGTGAACTGTAACCATTGTCAGTATCACTGTGAGAAGTGTCACCATGGGAATTACCCACATTGACACTGTCATCATGAGCACTTTCAGAATGGGAAATGTCACCATGGGCACTATCAGCGTGAGGACTCTCACCATGGGAATTATTGCCATGGGCACTATCAGCATTAGAACTGTCAACGTGGTCACTGTCACGATGGAATTTGTCACTGTGAGCACTGTCACGATAGGCAAAGTCACGGTTTGCACTGTCCACTTGGGCCCTGTCACAGTGAGCAATATCACTTTGATGGTGGTGTCCATGGGCACTGCCACCATGGACACTACCAAATTGAGAATTATCACCATTTGTACTCTCAACGTGGTCACAGTCAACAAGTGCACTATCAGTATGCTCACTATGACCGTGAGCACTGTCACCATGGGCACCTTAACCATGGGCACTATCACCCTAGCACTATCACCATCGGCACTATCACTGTGATCACTGTCACCATAGACACTATCATGGTGAGCACATTTAACATGAGCATTGTAACTGTGAGCACTGTCACAATGGGTAATGCAACCATGAACCCAGTCACCTTGAGCAGTGTCAGCATGGGTTGTCACCTTGTGCACTGTCAGCTTGAGCACTGTCACCATGGGCACTATAACTATTTTTCAGTGCAACCATGTGCATTACAACCATGTGCACTGTCACCTTGGACACTATCACCATGAACACTGTCACCATGAGTACTGTCATCATGGGCAGTGGCACAGCCAACATCTGCAACCTTACCATGGTCACTATCACTGTGAGCACTGTCACCAATGGAACTACAAACATGGGCACTGACATCATGAGCACTTTCACCATACGAACTGTCACCATGGGCACTATGAACGTGAGAACACTCACCATGGGCACTGTCACCATGAGCATTGTCACCATAGGCACTGTCACCGTCAGAACTGTCACCATGTGCAGGGTCAACAAGGGCACTATCACATGGAGCAGTATCACCATGTGTACTGTCACCATAGGCACTGTCACCATGTGCACGGTCACCAAGTACACTATCACTATGCTCACTATTACTCTGAACACTCTCAACATGGGCACTATCTCCGGGAGCATTATCAGCATCGGTACCACAATCATGATAACTGTAACCATGGGTCATATTACCGTAAGCACAGTTACCATGGGCACTGTCACCATGTGCACGGCCCCATCGGTACTCTCACCATGTGAACTGCTACCATGAGCACTGGCACCATGAGCACTGGCACCACGAGCACTGCCACCCAGGGCAGTGCCACCATGAGTACTGTCAGCATAACTGTTTGTATGAGAATTGTAACCATGGGCCATTTCTCAATGAGTAATGTCACCATGTGTATTTTCACATTGGGCACTCTCAACATAAACATTATTACCATTAGCACTTTCACTCTGAGCACTGTCACCATGGGCACAGCCATAATGTCGAGTGTCACCATGAGCAATGTCACAATGGGAAATGTCACTGTGAGAAGTGTCACCTTAGGCAATGTCTCCATGGGCAATGTCACCATGGGAAGTGCCATTTTCAGCACTGTCACAATGGGTACTGCAACCATGAGTACTGTCACCATTGGCAGTATGACCATGTGCACTGTCACCATGGGCACTATCACCATGACAACTCTCAGCGTGAGCACTGTCACTGTGGGAACTGGCATTGTGTGCAATTCCACCATGGGCAATGTGACCATGGGCACTATCACTGTGAGCACTGTCAATATAAGCACATCAACATGAGCCCTGTCACCATAGGCAATGTCACCGTGAGAAGTGTCACTATAGGCAATGTCACTGTGGGCATTGTCACCATGGTCAGTGCCACTACTGTCTCTGTCATTTTGAGCACTGTCACCATGGGTACTGCAACCATGAGCGCTGTCACCATGAGCACTGTCACCATGAGCACTTTCAGAATGGGAACTGTCACCATGGACACTATCACCGTGAGGACTCTCACCATGGGAATGATAGCCATGGGCACTAACACCTTGAGAATTATCACCATGAGTACTGTCACCATGGGTATTGTCATTATGGGCACTATCAGCATTAGAACTGTTACCGTGGTCACTGTCACGATGGAATTTGTCACTGTGAGTACTGTCACGATAGGCAAAGTCACGGTTTGCACTGTCCCCTTGGGCCCTGTCACAGTGAGCACTATCACTTTGACGGTGGTGTCCATGGGCACTGCCACCATGGACACTACCAACTTGAGAATTATCACTATTTGTACTCTCAGCGTGGTCATGGTCAACAAGTGCACTACCACTATGCTCACTATGACCGTGAGCACTGTCACCATGGGCAACTTAACCTTGGGCACTATCACCAAGAGCACTATCACCATCGGCACTATCTCTGTGATCACTATCACCATGGACACTATCATGGTGAGCAGAGATAACATGAGCATTGTAACAATGAGCACTGTCACAATGGGTAATGCAACCATGAGCCCAGTCACCGTGAGCACTGTCAGCATGGGTTGTCACCTTGTGCACTGTCAGCATGAGCACTGTCACCATGGGCACTATAACTATTTTTCAGTGCCACCATGTGCATTACAACCATGTGCACTGTCACCTTGCACACTATCACCATGAGCACTGTCACCATGAGTACTGTCATCATGGGCAGTGGCACAGCCAGCATCTGCAATCTTACCATGGTCACTATCACTGTGAGCACTGTCACCAATGGAACTACCAATATGGGCACTGTCATCATGAGCACTTTCACCATACGAGCTGTCACCATGGGCACGATGAACGTGAGAACGGTCACCATGAGCACTGTCACCATGAGCATTGTCATCATAGGCAATGTCACCGTGAGAACTATCATCATGCGCACTGTCCACAAGGGCACTATCACATTGAGCTGTAACACCATGTGTACTGTCATCTTGGGCACTTTCCCCATGGGCACACTCACCAAGTACACTATCACTATGCTCACTATTACTCTGAACACTGTCACCATGGGCACCGTAACCATGGGCACTATCACCGGGAGCATTATCAGCATCGGCACAACAGGCGTGATAACTGTCACCATGGGTCATATCACCGTGAGCACGGTTACCATGGGCACTGTCACGATGGGCAATGCCCCATTGGTACTCTCACCATGGGAACTGCCACCATGAGCACTGTCACCATGAGCACTGACACCACGAGCACTGCCACCGAGGGAACTGCAACCATGAGCACTGTCACCATAAGAACAGTTACTATGAGAAATGTAACCATGGGCAATTTCTCGATGAGTACTCTCACCATGGGTATTTTCACATTGGGCACTCTCAACGTAAACAGTATTACCATGAGCACTTTCACTGAGAGCACTGTCACCATGGGCAGTGTCACAGTGCGAAGTGTCACCATGAGCCATGTCACCATGGGAAATGTCACCGTGAGAAGTGTCACCATAGGCAATGTCACTATGGGCAATGTCACCATGGGAAATGACATTTTGAGCACTGTCACCGTGGGTACTGCCACAATGAGTACTGTCACCATGGGTACTGTCACCATTGGCAGTATCACCATTCGCAATGTCACCATGGGCACTATCACCATGACAACTCTCAGCGTGAGCACTGTCACTGTGGGCACTGGCATCGTGACCAATTCCACCATGGGCAATGTCACCATGGGCACTATCACTGTGAGCACTCTCAAAATGAGCACCTCACCATGAGCCCTGTCACCATGGGCAATGTCACCGTGAGAAGTGTCACCATAGGCAATGTCATCGTGGGCACTGTCACCATGGTCACTGCCACCACTGTCACTGTCATTTTTAGCACTGTCTCCAAGGGTACTGCAACCATGAGCACTGTCACCATGAGCACTGTCACCATAGCGAGTATCACCATGTGCACTGTCATCATGGGCACTATCACAATGAGAACTGTCAGCGTGGGCACTGTCACTGTTGGCAAGGGCACCGTGGGCACTTCCACCATGGGCAAAGTCACCATGGGCACTATCACTGTGAGCACTGTCAACATGAGCACGTCACCATGGGCACTGTCAACATGTGTACTATCTCGAAGGGCAATGTCACCATGAGCATAGTCAGGATGGGCAATTACACCAGGATCACTGTCACCAAAGGCAATATCACCATGAGCAATGTCACTGTGGGCCGTGTCACCAGGGGCACTATCACCATGGTTAATGTTATCATTGGCACTTTCCCCATGAGCACTGTCACCCTGGGCACTGTCATCATGGCACGGTCACCGTGAGCACTATCTCCATGAGCACAGCCACTGTGAACACCATCACCATAATCACTGGCCTCATCGGTACTGTCACCATGAGCACTGCCACAATGAGCACTGTCAGCATGGGCACTTCCCCCATGAGCACTGTCACTATGAGAACTGCTACCATGGGTATTTTCACCATGAGTACTGTCACCCTGTGTATTGTCACCATTTGCACTGTCACCATGAGGACTATTACCGTGAGCGCTATCACCGTGAGGTCTCTCACCATGGTCACTGTCACCATGGCACCTTGCACAATGTGGGCTGACAACATGAGTGCTGTCACCATTGGCACTATCACCGTGAGCATTCTCACTGTGGTCAGTGTCACCATGGGCACTGTCACCATGAGCACTGTCACCATAGGCAATGTCACCGTGGCCTGTGTCACCATGAGCACTGTCAACATGGGCACTCATACAGTGGGCACTGTCACTGTGAGAACTCTCACCATGGGTACTGCCACTATGAGCAGTGTCTCTGTGAGTACTGTCAGCATGGGTTTTTACCGTGAGCACTGTCACCATGAGCCCTGTCACCATTTTTCAGTGCCTCCATGTGCACTACCACCATGTGCACTCTCACCATGTCCATTATCACTGAGAACACTGTCACCATAAGTACTGTCTTCATGGGCACTGTCATCAAGGGAACGGCCAACATGTGAACTGTAACCATTTTCAGTGTCACTGTGAGAATTGTCACCATGGGAATTACCAACATAGGCACTGTCATCATGAGCACTTTCAGAATGGGAACTGTCACCATGGGCACTATCACCGTGAGGATTCTCACCATGGGAATTATCGCTATTGGCACTATCAGCATTAGAACTGTCACTGTGGTCACTGTCACGATTGAATTTGTCACTGTGAGCACTGTCACGATAGGCAAAGTCACGGTTTGCTCTGTCCCCTTGGGCCCTGTCACAGTGAGCACTATCACTTTGACAGTGCTGTCCATGGGCACTGCCACCATGGACACTACCAACTTGAGAATTATCACCATTTGTACTCTCAGCCTGGTCATGGTCAACAAGTGCACTATCACTATGCTCACTATGACCGTGAGCACTGTTACCATGGGCACCTTAATCATGGGCACTATCACCGTGAGCACTATCACCATCGGCACTATCACTGTGATCACTGTCACCATAGACACTATCATGGTGAGCACACTTAACATGAGCATTGTAACTGTGAGCACTGTCACAGTGGGTAATGCAACCCTGAGTCCAGTCACCGTGAGCACTGTCAGCATGGGTTGTCACCTTGTGCACTGTCAGGATGAGCACTGTCACCATGGGCACTATAACTATTTTTCAGTGCCACCATGTGAATTACAATCATGTGCACTGTCACCTTGTACACAAACACCAGGAGCACTGTCACCATGAGTATTGTCATCATGGGCAATGGCACAGCCACCATCTGCAATCTTACCATGGTCACTATCACTGTGAGCACTGTCACCAATGGAACTACCAACATGGGCACTGTCATCATGAGCACTTTCACCATACGAACTGTCACCATGGGCACTATGAACGTGAGAATGATCACCATGGGCACTGTCACCATGAGCATTGTCACCATAGGCACTGTCACCGTGAGAACTGTCACCATGCTCAGGGTCCCCAAGGGCACTATCACATGGAGAAGTATCACCATGTATACTGTCACCATAGGCACTGTCACCATGGGCACGGTCACCAAGTACACTATCACTATGCTCACTATTACTCTGAACACTGTCACCATGGGCACCTTAACCATGGGCACTAACTCCGGGAGCATTATCAGCATTGGTACCACAATCATGATAACTGTAACCATGGGTCATATCACCGTAAGCACGGTTACCATGGGCACTGTCACCATGTGCACTGCCCCATCGGTACTCTCACCATGGGAACTGCCACCATGAGCACTGACACCACGAGCACTGCCACCCAGGGCAGTGCCACCAAGAGCACTGTCACCATAACAGTTGCTATGAGAATTGTAACCATGGGCAATTTCTCAATGAGTAATGTCACCATGTGTATTTTCCCCTTGGGCACTCTCAACGTAAACAGTATTACCATGAGCACTTTCACTGTGAACACTGTCACCAAGGGCACTGGCAAAATGTGGTGTGTCACCATGAGCCATGTCACCATGGGAAATGTCAACGTGAGAATTGTCACCATAGGCAATGTCACCATGGGCCATGTCACCTTGGGAACTGCCATTTTGAGCACTGTCACCATGGGTACTGCCACCATGAGTACTGTCACCATGAGTAATTTAACCATTGGCAGTATGGCCATGTGCACTGTCACCATGGGCACTATCACCATGACAACTCTCAGCATGAGCACTGTCACTGTGGGAACTGGCATTGTGTGCAATTCCACCATGGTCATTGTCACCATGGACATTATCTTTGTGAGCACTGTCAATATGAACACGTCAACATGAGCCCTGTCACCATGGGCAATGTCACAGTGAGAATTGTCACTATAGGCAATGTCATCGTGGGCTCTGTCACCATGGTCACTGCCACCACTGTCACTATCATTTTGAGCACTGTCACCATGGGTACTGCAACCATGAGCGCTGTCACCATGAGCACTGTCACCATTTCGAGTATCACAATGTGCACTGTCACCATGGGCACTGGCACAATGTCGTGTGTCACCTTGAGCAATGTCACCATGGGAAATGTCACCGTGAGATTGTCACCATAGGCAATGTCACCATGGGCAATGTCACCATGGGCAATGCCATTTTGCACACTGTCACCATGGGTACTGCAACCATGAGTAATGTCACCATTGGCAGTATGACCATGTGCACTGTCACCATGGGCACTATCACCATGACAACTCTCAGCGTGAGCACTGTCATTGTGGGAACTGGCATTGTGTGCAATTCCACCATGGGCAATGTCACCATGGGCACTATCACTGTGAGCACTGTCAATATAAGCACATCAACATGAGCCCTGTCACCATTGGCAATGTCCCTGTGAGAAGTGTCACTATAGGCAATGTCACCGTGGGTACTGTCACCATGGTCACTGCCACCACTGTCACTGTCATTTTGAGCACTGTCACCATGGGTATTGCAACCATGAGCACTGTCACCATGAGCACTGTCACCATTTTGATTATCACCATGTGTACTGTCACCATGGGCACTATCACAATGAGAACTGTCAGCATGGGCACTGTCACTGTTGGCAAGGGCACCGTGGGCTCTTCCACCATGGGCAATGTCACCATGGGCACTATCACTGTGAGCACTGTCAACATGAGCACGTCACCATGGGCACTGTCAACATGGGTACTATCTCGAAGGGCAATGTCACCATGAGCATTGTCAGGATGGGCAATTTCACCATGAGCACTGTCACCAAAGGCACTATCACCATGAGCAATGTCACTGTGGGCCGTGTCACCAGGGGCACTATCACCATGGTTAATGTTATCATTGACACTTTCCCCGTGAGCACTGTCACCCTGGGCACTGTCATCATGGGCACGGTCACCGTGAGCACTATCTCCATGAGCACAGCCACTGTGAACACCATCACCATAATCACTGGCCTCATCGGTACTGTCACCATGAGCACTGCCACAATGAGCACTGTCAGCATGGGCACTTCCCCCATGA
This sequence comes from Mesoplodon mirus, assembly GCF_964341445.2. NCBI lineage: Eukaryota > Metazoa > Chordata > Mammalia > Artiodactyla > Ziphiidae > Mesoplodon > Mesoplodon mirus. The sequence continues at coordinate 126,741,663 of NC_138976.1, read as the reverse complement.
GCACTGTCACTATGAGAACTGCTATCATGGGTATTTTCACCATGAGTACTGTCACCCTCTGTATTGTTACCATTTGCACTGTCACCATCAGGACTGTTACCGTGAGATCTCTCACCATGGTCCCTGTCACCATGGCACCTTGCACAATGGGTGCTCTCAACATGAGTGCTGTCACCATTGGCACTATCACCGTGAGCATTCTCACTGTGGTCAGAGTCAACATGGGCTCTGTCACCATGAGCACTGTCACCATAGGCAATATCACCGTGGTCAGTGTCACCATGAGCAATGTCTCCATGGGCACTCCTACAGTGGGCACTGTCACTGTGCGAACTGTCACCATGGTTACTCCCACTATGAGCAGTGTCTCTCTGAGTACTGTCAGCATGGGTTTTTACCGTGAGCACTGTCACCATGAGTCCTGTCACCATTTTTCAGTGCCACCATGTGCACTACCACCATGTGCACTCTCACCATGGACACTATCACCGATAACACTGTCACCATAAGTACTGTCTTCATGGGCACTGTCACCAAGGGCACGGCCAACATGTAACCTGTAACCATTGTCAGTGTCACTGTGAGAAGTGTCACCATGGGAATTACCAACATAGGCACTGTCATCATGAGCACTTTCAGAATGCGAACTGTCACCGTGGGCACTATCACCGTGAGGACTCTCACCATGGGAATTATCGCCATCGGCACTATCAGCATTAGAAATGTCATCTTGTTCACTGTCACGATGGAATTTGTCACTGTGAGCACTGTCACAATAGGCAAAGTCACGGTTTGCACTGTCCCCTTGGGCCCTGTCACAGTGAGAACTATCACTTTGACGGTGGTGTCCATGGGCACTGCCACCATGGACACTACCCACTTGAGAATTATCACCATTTGTACTCTCAGCGTGGTCATGGTCAACAAGTGCACTATCACCATGCTCACTATGACCGTGAGCACTGTCACCATGGGCACCTTAACCATGGGCACTATCACCGTGAGCACTATCACCATCAGCACTATCACTGCGATCACTGTCACCATAGACACTATGATGGTGAGCACACTTACCATGAGCATTGTAACTCTGAGCACTGTCACAGTGGGTAATGCAACCATGAGCCCAGTCACCGTGAGCACTGTCAGCATGGGTTGTCACCTTGTGCACTGTCAGCATGAGCACTGTCACCATGGGCACTATAACTATTTTTCAGTGACACCATGTGCATTACAACCATGTGCGCTGTCAACTTGGACACTATCACCATGAGCACTGTCACCATGAGTACTGTCATCATGGGCAATGTCACAGCCACCATCTGCAATCTTACCATGGTCACTACAACTGTGAGCACTGTCACCAATGGAACTACCAACATGGGCACTGTCATCATGAGCACTTTCACCATACGAACTGTCACCATGGGCACTATGAACGTGAGAACGGTCACCATGGGCACTGTTACCATGAGCATTGTCATCATCTGCAATGTCACCGTGAGAACTATCACCAGGCGCACTGTCCACAAACGCACTATCACATTGAGCTGTATCACCATGTGTACTGTCATCTTGGATAGAGTCACCATGGGCACACTCACCAAGTACACTATCACTATGCTCAATATTACTCTAAACACTGTCACCATGGGCACCGTAACCATGGACAATATCACCGGGATCATTATCAGCATCGGCACAACAGGTGTGATAACTGTCACCATGGGTCATATCACCGTGAGCACGGTTGCCATGGGCACTGTCACGATGGGCAATGCCCCATTGGTACTCTCACCATGGGAACTGCCACAGTGAGCACTGTCACCATGAGCACTGACACCACGAGTACTGCCACCGAGGGCACTGCAACCATGAGCACTTTCACCATGAGTACTGTTAATATGAGAAATATAACCATGGGCAATTTCTCAATGAGTAATGTCACCATGGGTATTTTCACCTTGGGCACTCTCAACGTAAACAGTATTACCATGAGCACTTTCACAGGGAGCACTGTCACCATGGGCACTGTCACAATGCGGAGTGTCACCATGAGCCATGTCACCATGGGAAATGTCACCGTGAGAAGTGTCACCATAGGCAATGTCACCATGGGCAATGTCACCATGGGAAATGCCATTTTGAGCACTGTCACCATGGGTACTGCCACCATGAGTACTGTCACCATGAGTACTGTCACCATTGGCAGTATCACCATGCGCACTTTCACCATGGGCACTATCACCATGACAACTCTCAGCGTGAGCACTGTCACTGTGGGCACTGGCATCGTGAGCAATTCCACCGTGGGCAATGTCACCATGGGCACTATCACTGTGAGCACTCTCAACATGAGCACGTCACCATGAGCCCTGTCACCATGGGCAATGTCACCGTGAGAAGTGTCACCATAGGCAATGTCATCGTGGGCACTGTCACCATGGTCACTGCCACCACTGTCACTGTCATTTTGAGCACTGTCACCAAGGGTACTGCAACCATGAGCACTGTCACCATGAGCAGTGTCACCATTGCGAGTATCACCATGTGCACTGTCACCATGGGCACTATCACAATGAGAACTGTCAGCGTGGGCACTGTCACTGTTGGCAAGGGCACCGTGGGCACTTCCACCATGGGCAATGTCACCATGGGCACTATCACTGTGAGTACTGTCAATATGAGCACGTCACCATGGGCACTATCAACATGGGCACTCATACAGTGGGCACTGTCACTGTGAGCACTGTCACCATGTGTACTGTCACCATTTGCAGTGTCCCTGTGAGTACGGTCAGCATGGGTTTTTACCGTGAGCACTGTCACCATGAGCCCTGTCACTATTTTTCAGTGCCACCATGTGCACTACCACCATGTGCACTCTCACCATGGGCACTATCACCAGGAAAACTGTCACCATAAGTACTGTCTCCATGGGCACTGTCACCAAGGGCATGGCCAACATGTGAACTGTAACCATTTTCAGTATCTCTGTGAGAAGTGTCACCATGGGAATTACCAACATAGGCACTGTCATCATGAGCACTTTCAGAATGGGAACTGTCACCATGGGCACTATCACCGTGAGGATTCTCACCATGGGAATTATCGCCATGGGCACTATCAGCATTAGAACTGTCACCGTGGTCACTGTCACGAAGGAATGTGTTACTGTGAGCACTGTCATGATAGGCAAAGTCACGGTTTGCACTCTCCCCTTGGGCCCTGTCACAGTGAGCACTATCACTTTGATGGTGGTGTCCATGGGCACTGCCACCATGGGGACTACCAACTTGAGAATTATCACCATTTGTACTCTCAGCGTGGTCACGGTCAACAAGTGCACTATCACTATGCTCACTATGACCGTAAGCCCTGTCACCATGGGAACCTTAATCATGGGCACTATCACCGTGAGCACTATCACCATCGGCACTATCACTGCGATCACTGTCACCATAGACACTATCATAGTGAGCACAGTCAACACGAGCATTGTAACTGTGAGCACTGTCACAATGGGTTATGCAACCATGAGCACAGTCACCGTGAGCACTGTCAGCATGGGTTGTCACCTTGTGCACGGTCAGCATGAGCACTGTCACCATGGGCACTATAACTATTTTTCAGTGCCACCATGTGCATTACAACCATGAGCACTGTCACCATGAGCACTGTCACCATTGCGAGTATCACCATGTGCACTGTCACCGTGGGCACTATCACAATGAGAACTGTCAGCGTGGGCACTGTCACTGTTGGCAAGGGCACCGTGGGCACTTCCACCATGGGCAATGTCACCATGGGCACTATCACTGTGAACACTGTCAACATGAGCACGTCACCATGGGCACTGTCAACATGGGTACTATCTCGAAGGGCAATGTCACCATGAGCATTGTCAGGAAGGGCAATTTCACCATGAGCACTGTCACCAAAGGCACTATCACCATGAGCAATGTCACTGTGGGCCGTGTCACCAGGGGCACTATCACCATGGTTAATGTTATCATTGGCAATTTCCCCGTGAGCACTGTCACCCTGGGCACTGTCATCATGGGCATGGTCACCGTGAGCACTATCTCCATGAGCACAGCCACTGTGAACACCATCACCATAATCACTGGCCTCATCGGTACTGTCACCATGAGCACTGCCACAATGAGCACTGTCAGCATGGGCACTTCCCCCATGAGCACTGTCAATATGAGAACTGCTAGCATGGGTATTTTCACCATGAGTACTGTCACCCTGTATATTGTCACCATTTGCACTGTCACCATGAGGACTATTACCGTGAGCGCTATCACCATGAGATCTCTCACCATGGTCACTGTCACCATGGCACCTTGCACAATGGGGGCTGTCAACATGAGTGCTGTCACCATTGGCACTATCACCGTGAGCATTCTCACTGTGGTCAGTGTCACCATGGGCACTGTCACCATGAGCACTGTCACCATAGGCAATGTCACCGTGGTCAGTGTCACTATGAGCACTGTCAACATGGGCACTCCTACAGTGGGCACTGTCACTGTGAGCACTGTCACCATGGGTACTGTCACCATTTGCAGTGTCTCTGTGAGTACTGTCAGCATGGGTTTTTACCGTGAGCACTGTCACCATGAGCCCTGTCACCATTTTTCAGTGCCATCATGTGTACTACCACCATTTGCACTCTCACCATGGGCACTATCACCGAGAACACTGTCACCATAAGTACTGTCTTCATGGGCACTGTCATCAAGGGAACGGCCAACATGTGAACTGTTACCATCGTCAGTATCACTGTGGGACGTGTCACCATGGGAATTACCAACATAGGCACTGTCGTCATGAGCACTTTCAGAATGGGAACTGTCACCATGGGCACTATCACCGTGAGGACTCTCACCATGGGAATGAGCGCCAGGGGCACTACCACCTTGAGAATTATCACCATGAGTACTGTCACCATGTGTATTGTCACTATGGGCACTATCAGCATTAGAACTGTTATGGTCGTCACTCTCACGATGGAATTTGTCACTATGGAATTTGTCACTATGCTCACTATTACTCTGAACACTGTCACCATGGGCACCGTAACCATGGACACTATCACCGGGAGCATTATCAGCATCGGCACAACAGGCGTGATAACTGTCACCATGGGCACTATCACCGTGAGGACTCTCACCATGGGCACTGTGACCATGGGCACTACCACCTTGAGAATTATCAGCATTAGTACTTTCACCATGGGTATTATCACTATGGGCACTATCAGCATTAGAGCAGTCACCGTGGTCACTGTTACGATGGAATTTATCACTGTGAGCACTGTCACGATAAGCAAAGTCAAGGTTTGCACTGTCCTCATTGGCCCTGTCATAGTCAGCGCTATCACTTTGACAGTGGTGTCCATGTGCAGTGCCACCATGGGCACTACCAACTTGAGAATTATCACCATGTGTACTCTCATCTTGGGCATGGTCAAGAAGTGCACTATCACTGTTCTTACTCTTACCATGAGCACTGTCACCATGGGCACTATCACTGTGATCACTGTCACCATAGACACTATCATGGTGAGCACAGTTAACATGAGCATTTTAACTGTGAGCACTGTCACAATGGGTAATGCAACCATGAGCCCAGTCACCGTGAGCACTGTCAGCATGGGTTGTCACCTTGTGCACTGTCAGCATGAGCACTGTCACCATGGGCACTATAACTATTTTTCAGTGCCAGCATGTGCATTACAACCATGTGCACTGTCACCTTGCACACTATCACCATGAGCACTGTCACCATGAGTACTCTCATCATGGGCAATGGCACAGCAACCATCTGCAATCTTATCATGTTCACTATCACTGTGAGCACTGTCACCAATGGAACTACCAACATGGGCACTGTCATCATGAGCACTTTCACCATATGAACTGTCACCATGGGCACTATGAACGTGAGAATGGTCACCATGGGCACTGTCACCCTGAGCATTTTCATCATAGGCACTGTCACCGTGAGATCTGTCACCATGCGCACTGTCCACAAGGGCACTATCACATTGAGCTGTATCACCATGTGTACTGTCATCTTGGGCACAGTCACCATGGGCACACTCACCAAGTACACTATCACTATGCTCACTATTACTCTGAACACTGTCACCATGGGCACCATAACCATGGGCACTATCATCGGGAGCATTATCAGCATCGGCACAACTGGCGTGATAACTGTCACCTTGGGTCATATCACCATGGGCACGTTTGCCATGGGCAATGTCACCATGTGAATTGCCCCATCGGTACTCTCATCATGCGAACTTCCACCATGAGCACTTTCACCATGAGCACTGACACCATGAACATTGACACCAAGGGCACTGCCACGATGAGCACTGTTACCATGAAAACTGTTACTATGAGAATTGTAACCATGGGCAATTTCTCGATGAGTGCTGTCACCATGGGTATTTTTACCTTTGGCACTCTCACCGTAAACAATATTACCACGAACACTTTCACTGTGAGCACTCTCACCTTGGGCACTGGCACAATGTGGACTGTCACCATGATCCCTGTCACCATGGGCAATGTCACCCTGAAAATTGTAACCACAGGCAATGTCACCATGGGCAATGTCACCATGGGCAATGCCATTTTGAGCACTGTCACCATGGGTACTGCAAACATGGGCACTGTCACCATGGGCACTGTCAACATGAGAACTGTCAGCATGAGCACTGTCACTGTTGGCACTGATATCGTGAGCAATTCCACCGTGGGCATTGTCACCATGGGAACTAGCACTGTGAGCACTGTAAACATGAGCACGTCACCATGCGAACTCTCAACATGTGTACTCTCTCCAATGGCAATGTCACCGTGAGCATTGTCAGCATGGGCAATTTCACCATGAGTACTGACAACAAAGGCAATATTTCCATGAGCACTGTCACCATGGGCACTGTCACCAGGGGCACTATCACCGTGCTTAATGTTATTATTGGCACTTTCCTCATGAGCACTGTCACCATGGGCTGTGTCATCATGGGCGTTGTCACCATGAGCACTGTCACGATGAGTATTGTCTCTATGACGATTGCCTCTGGTGGCACTGTCACCTTTTCACTGTCACCGTGAGCTCTCTCAACATTGCACTGTGATCTAGGGCACTCTCAACATGGGTCTATCATCGTGGTTATTGCCAGCATGTGCAGTGTCACTATGGGCACTGCCACCATGAGCACTATCACCTAGAGCACAGACACTGTGAACACTCTCACCATAAGCACTCTCATCATCGGCACTGTCCCCATGAGCAGTGCCACAATGAGCACTGTCACCATGGGAACTTCCACGATGAGCACTGTAACCATGAGTACTGTCACAATGAGGAGGGTCTCCATGGGCAATGTCACAATGGGCACTATCACTGTGTGCACTATCACCGTGAGCACGGTTACCATAGGCACTGTCACCTTGTGCACTACCCCATCGTTACTCTCACCATGGTACTGCCACCATGAGCACTGTCACCATGAGCACTGTCACCACGAGCACTGCCTCCTTGGCCACTGCTACCATGAGCACTGTCACCATGAAAAGTTTCATTATGAGAATTGCCACCATGGGCACTTTCTCGATGAGTACTGTCACCATGGGTAATTTCACCGTGGGCACTGTCACCATGAGCAGTATTACCATGAGCACTTTCACTGTGAGAATTGTCACCATGGGCACTGGCACAATGCGAACTGTCACCATGAGCCCTGTCACCATGGGCACTATCACCGTGAGCACTCTCACCTTGGTCACTGTCACCATGGACACTGTCACTTTGAGCAATGTCACCTTCGGCACTGGCACAATGCGGACTGTCACATTGTGGCCTGTCACCATGGGAAATGTCACCGTGAGAACTGTCACCATAGCCAATGTCACCGTGGGCACTGTCACCATGGGCACTGCCACCATTGGCACTGTTATTTTTAGCACTGTCACCATGGGTATTGCAACCATGAGCACTGTCGCCATTTGCAGTATGACCATGTGCACTGCCACCCTGGGCATTATCACCATGAGAACTCTCAGCGTGGGCACTGTCACTGTTGGCACTTCCTATGGGCAATGTCACCATGGGCACTATCACTGGAGCACTGTCAACATGAGCACGTCACCATGGGCACTGTCAATATGGGTACTCTGTCGAAGGGCAATGTCACCATGAGCATTGTCAGCATGGGCAATTTCACCATGAGCACTGTCACCAAAGGCACTGTCACCATAAGCAATGTCATCGTGGGCACTGTCTCCATGGGCACTATCATCATGGTTAATATTATCATGGGCAGTTTCCCCGTGAGCACTGTCACCCTGGGCAATGTCATCATAGGCATTGTCACCGTGAGCACTATCTCCATGAGCACAGCCACTGTGAACACCATCACCATAAGCACTGGCATCAATGGCACTGTCACCATGAGCACTGCCACAATGAGCACCGTCAGCATGGGCACTTCGACCATGAGCACTCTCACTATGAGAACTTCCACCATGTGTATTTTCACCATGAGTACTGTAACCCTGGTTATTGTCACCATTGAAACTGTCACCATGAGCACTATTACCATGAGCACTATCACCGTGAGACTTCTCACCATGGTCACTGTCACCATGGGCAATGTCACGATGGGCAATGGCAAAATGGGGACCGTCACCATGAGGGTTGTCCCCATGGGCACTATCACCATGAGCACTCTCACTGTGGTCAGTGTCACCATGTGCACTGTCTCCGTGAGAACTGTCAGCATATGCAATGTCACCATGGGCACTATCATCATGGGCAGTGTCACCATGAGCACTGTCACCATGGGCACTCATACCATGGGCACTGTCACTGTGAGCTCTGTCACCATGGGGACTGCAACCATGAGCAGTGTCACTGTGAGTACTGTCAGCATGGGTTTTCACTGTGTGCACTGTCACGTTGAGCACTGTTACCATTTTTCACTGTAACCATGTGGACTCCCACCATGTGCACTCTCACCATGGTCACTATCACCGTGAGCACTGTCACAGTGAGTACTGTCTTCATGGGCACTGTCACCAAGGGCACGGCCACCATGTGAACTGTTACCATCATCAGTATCACTGTGAGCACTGACACCATGGGAATTACCAACATAGCCCCTGTCGTCATGAGCACTTTCAGAATGGGAACTATCACCATGGACACTATCACCGTGAGGACTCTCACCATGGGCACTATCGCCATGGGCACTATCACCTTGAGAATTATCACCATGAGTACTGTCACCATGGGTATTGTCACTATGGGTACTTGCAGCATTAGAACTGTCACCGTCGTCACTGTCACCATGGACTTTGTCACTGTGAGCACAGTCTTGATAGGCAAAGTCACAGTTTGCACTGTCCCCATGGGCCCTGTCACAGTGAGCACTATCACATTGAGGGTGGTGTCCATGGGCACTGCCACCATGGGCACTACCAACTTGAGAATTTTCACCATATGTACTGTCAGTATGGGCACGGTCAACAAGTGTACTATCACTGTGCTCACTATGACCGTTAGCACTGTCACCATGAGCAACTTAACCATGTGCACTATCACTGTGAGCACTATTACCATTGGCACTATCACAGTGATCACTGTCACCATGGACACTATCATGGTGAGCCCTGTTATTATGGGCACTCTAACTGTGAGCACTGTCACAATGTGTAATGCAACCATGAGCCCAGTCACTGTGTGCACTGTCACCATGAGCACTATCACCGTGGGCTCTGTCACCATTTTTCACTGTCATCATGTGCATTACAACAATGTGCACTCTCACTATGGACACTATCACCATGAACACTGTCACCATGAGTACTGTCATCATGGGCAATGTCTCCAATTCCATGGCCACCAACTGCAACCTTGCCATGGTCACTATCACTGTGAGCACTGTCATCAATGGAAATACCAACATGGGCACTGTCATTATGAGAACTGTCATTATGAGAATTTCCACCATGGGCACTTTCTCAATGAGTACTGTCACCATTGGTAATTTCACCTTGGGCACTGTCACCATGAGCAGTATTACCATGAGCACTTTCACTGTGAGTACTCTCACCGTGGGCACTGGCACAATGAGTACTGTATCATGAGCCCTGTCACCATGGGCACTATCACCGTGAGCACTCTCACCTTGGTCACTGTCACCATGGACACTGTCACCGTGAGCACTGTCACCTTTGGCAATGGCACAATGCGGAATGTCATATTGATCCCTGTCACCATGGGCAATGCCACCGTGAGAAGTGTCACCATACGCAATGTCACTGTTGGCACTGTCACCATGGGCACTGCCACCATTGGCATTGGCATTTTTAGCACTGTCACCATGGGTACTGCAACCATGAGCACTGTCACCTTGAGTAATGTAACCATTGGCAGTATGACCATGTGCACTGTCACCATGGGCACTATCACCATGAGAACTCTCAGCGTGGTCACTGTCACTGTGGGCAAGGGCACGGTGGGCACTTCCACCATGGGCAATGTCACCATGGTCACTATGACTGTGAGCACTGTCAACATGAGCACATCACCATGGGCACTGTCAATATGGGTACTCTCTCGAAGGGCAATGTCACCATGAGCATTGTCAGGATGGGCAATTTCACCATGAGCACTGTCACCCAAGGCACTATCACCATGAGCAATATCACCATGGGCACTGTCACCAGGGGCACTATCACCATTTTTAATGGTATCATGGGCAGTTTCCCCATGAGCACTGTCACCCTGGGCACTGTCATCATAGGCACTGTCACCGTGAGCACTATCTCCATAAGCATAGCCACTGTGAACACCATCACCATAAGCACTGGCATCATCGTCACTGTCACCATGAGCACTGCTACAATGAGCACTGTCAGCCTGGGCAGTTCCACCACGAGCACTCTCACTATAAGAACTGCCACCATGGGTATTTTCACCATGAGTACTGTCACCCTGGGTATTGTCACTATTGGCATTTTCACCATGAGCACTATTACCGTGAGCACTATAACCATGAGACGTCTCACCGTGGTCACTGTCACCATGGGCAATGGCACAATGGGGACTGTCACCATGAGTGCTGTCGACATGGGCACTATCACCGAGAGCATTCTCACTGTGGTCAGTGTCACCATGTGTACTGTCTCCGTGAGCAATGTCACCATATGCAATGTCACCATGGGCACTGTCACAATGGGCACTCTCATCATGGGCAGTGTCACCATGAGCACTGTCACCATGGGCACTCATACCGTGGGTACTGTCACAGTGAGCACTGTCACCATGGGTACTGCAACCATGAGCAGTGTCACTGTGAGTACTGTCAGCATGGGTTTTCACCGTGTGCACTATCACCTTGAGCATTGTCACCATTTTTCACTGCCAGCATGTGCACTACCACCATGTGCACTCTCACCATGGGCACTATCACCGTGAGCACTGTCACCATGAGTACTGTCATCATGGGCACTGTCACCAAGGGCACGGCCACCATGTGAACTGTTACCACCATCAGTATCACCGTGAGCACTGTCACCATTGGAATTGCCAACATAGGCACTGTCGTCATGAGCACATTCAGAATGGAAACTATCAGCATTGGCACTATCACCGTGAGGACTCTCACCATGGGCACTATCCCCATGGGCACTATCACCTTGAGCATTATCACCATGAGTACTGTCACCATGGGTATTGTCACTATGGGTACTATCAGCATTAGAACTGTAACCGTGGTCACTGTCACCATGGGCTTTGTCACTCTGATCACACTCTCGGATAGGCAAAGTCACAGTTTGCACTGTCCCAATGGGCCCTGTCACAGTGAGCACTATCACCTTGAGGGTGGTGTCTATGGGCACTGCCACCATGGGCACTACCAACTTGAGAATTATCACCATGTGTACTGTCAGCATGGGCACGGTCAACAAGTGCACTCTCACTATGCTCACTATTACCGCGAGCACTGTCATCATGGGCAACTTAACCATGGGCACTATCACTGTGAACACTGTCACCATCGGCACTATCACTGTGATCACTGTCACCATGGATACTATCATGGTGAGCACGGTTACAATGGGCACTGCAAATGTGAGCACTGTCACAATGTGTAATGCAACCATGAGCCCTCTCACCGTGTGCACTGTCACCATGAGCACCGTCACCATGGGCTCCTTCACCATTTTTCACTGCCACCATATGCATTACAACAATGTGCACTGTCACTATGGACACTATCACCGTGAGAACTGTCATCATGAGGACTGTCATCATGGGCAATGTCACCAATGTCACGGCCATCATCTGCAATTTTGCCATGGTCACTATCACTGTGAGCACTGTCACCAATGGTACTACCAACATGGGCACTGTCATCAGGAGAATTTTCACCAAGCGAACTGTCACCAGGCGCACTATCAATGTGAGAATGGTCACCATGGGAACTGTCACCATGAGTATTGTCACAATATGCACTGTCACTGTGAGAACTATCATCATGTGCACTGTCACCAATGGCACTATAACCTTGAGCTCAGACACTGTGAACACTATCACCATAAGCACTGTCATCATCGGCACTGCCCCTTTAGCACTGCCACAATGAGCAATGTCACCATGGGCATTTCCAGCATGAGCACGGTAACCATGAGCACTGTCACAGTGAGGATGGTCTCCATTGGCAATGTCACAATGGGCACTATCACCGTTTGCACTATCACCATGAGCATGGTTACAATGGGCACTCTCATCTTGTGCACTACCCCTTCGGTACTCTCACCATGGGATCTGCCACCATCAGCACTGTCACCATGAGCACTTCCACCCAGGGCACTTGCACCATGAACTTTGTCACCATGAGAACTATCATTATGAGAATTCCCACACTGGGCATTATCTCGATGAGTACGGTCACCATGGGAGATTTCACATTGGGCACTGTCACAGTGAGCAGTATTACCATGAGCACTTTCACTATGAGCACTGTCACCATGGGCATTGGCACAATGCGGACTGTCCCCATGAGCCCTGTCACCATGGGCACTATCACCGTGAGCACTCTCACGTTGGTCACTGTCACCATGGACACTGTCACCATTAGCACTGTCACCTTCAGCACCGGCACAATGCAGGCTGTCACCATGAGCCCTGACACCATGTGCAATGTCAACATGAGAAGTGTCTCCATAGGAAATGTCACCGTGGGCACTGTTCTCCATGGGCACTGTCATTATGGGCAATGTCACCAATGGCATGGCCATCATCTGCAATCTTACCATGGTCACTATCACTGTGAGCACTGTCACCAATGGAACTACCAACATGGGCACCATCATCATGAGCACTTTCACTTCACAAGGCTCCATGCCCTTGTCATTACAATCCTCCATGACCATGAATCACAGGGTTCTGTGCCCTTGTCATCACAATGCTCATTGCCCACTCTCATCACAATAATCCATGGAACATTTCAGACCAATGCTCCATGCCCTTGTCATCAAAATGATCCATTACCCCTGTCATAACAATGCTCCATGACCCCTGCCATCACAATGTTCCAAGGCCGTGTCATCACAAGGCTCCATGACCCTTGTTATCACAATGCTCCAAGATCCCTGTAATCAAAATTCTCCATTCCCTTGTCATCACAAATCTCCATGACACATGTCATCAGAATGCTCCATGGACTTCTCATCACAATGCTCCATGCCATTGTCATCACAATGCTCCCAGACCCCTGTAATCACAATGCTCCATGCCCCTTTGCATCTCAATGCTCCATGAACCCTATCATCACAATGCACCATGCCCATTATCATAATGCTTCATGCTATTGTTATCACAATGAAATCAAAATGCTCCATGACCTCTGTCATCACAATGCTCCAAATCCTTGAGATCACAATGTTCCATAACACTTGTCATCACAATGCCCCATGACGCTTGTCATCACAATTATCCATGGTCTTCTCATCACAAGGCTCCATGAACGTTGTCATTACAATGCTCAATACAGTTGTCATCACCATGCACCCTGACACATGCTGTCAGTATTCTCCTTGAACACTGTCATGACAAGGCTCCATGCCTTTTTCATCACAATGATCCATGCCCTTTTCATCACAATGCTGCAAGACCACTGGAATCACAATGCTCCATGTCCTTGTCATCACAAAGCTCCATGACGCATGTCATCAGAATGCTCCATGGCCTTCTCCTCACAATCCTCCAAGCCCTTGTCATCACAATGCTCCCAGACCCCTGTAATCACAATGCTCCATGCCACTTTTTATCTCAATGCTCCATGAACCCTGTCATCACAATGCACCATGCCCATCATCATAATGCTTCATACTATTGTCATCACAATGAAATCATAATGCTCCATGACTTCTATCATCACAATGCTCCAAACCCTTGTGATCACAATGTTCCATAACACTTGTCATCACAATGATCCATGATCGCTGTCATCACAACGCTCCATGACCCCTGACAACACAATGATACGGGACTCTTGTCATCACAATGCTCCGTGACACTTGTCATCACAGTGTTCCATGACCCTTGTCATCACAATGCTCCATGACTTTGTCAGCAAAATGCTAGATGACCTTGTTATCACAATGCTCCATGCGCTTGTCATCACAATCATCCATGAACCCTGGGATCACATTGATTCCTGCCCTTGTCATTACAATGATCTATGCTCCTTGAAAGCAAAATGATCCATGACCTCTCTCATCACAATGCTCCAAATCCTTGTGATCACAATGTTCCATAACACTTGTCATCACAACGCTCCATGATGACTGTCATCACAATACTCTATGCCCTTTTCATCACAATGCTCCATGACCTTTGTCATCACAATGATCCATGACCCCTGTCATCACAATGCTCCATAACACCTGTCATCACAATGCTCCATTACCTTTGTCATCACAATCCTCCATGACACTTGGCATTACAATGCTCCATGCCATTGTCATCACAATGGACCATGACATATATCATCACAATGCTCCCTGTCACCTTTTTTCACAATACTCCATGACCTTGTCATCACAATGCTCCATGCTCTTGTCATTACAGTGCGCCATGCCCATTGTCATCACAATAATCCATAAAATTTGTCAGACCAAAGCTCCATGCCCCATCATCATAATGCTCCATGCCCTTGTCATCACAATGCTCCATGACACTTGTCATCACAATGGTCCGTGACTCCAGTCATCAAAATGCTTCATGACCTTTGTCATCACAATGGTCCATGCCCGCATCATGACAAGGCTCTGTGACCTTTGTCACCACAATGCTCCATGAAATTTTCACAATTCTCTGTGACCCTTGTCATCACAATGCTCCACGCCTTTGTCAGCACAATGCTCCATGACCCTTGTCATGACAATGCTCCATGCGCTTGTCAGCACAATGCTCCATGAACCATGTCATCACAAAGCACAAAGCGCTTGTCAGCACAATGCTCCATAAACATTTTCGTCACAATGCTCCATGCACTTCTCATCAAAATGCTCTCTCACCACTGATATCACAATGTTCCATCACTAGTCATCACAATACTCCCTCACCCCTGTCATCACAATGTTCCAAGACCGCATCATTACAATGCTACATGTCCTTATAATCACAATACTCCATGAAGCCTGACATCACAATGTTTCACAATACCTGTCATCAAAATGCTCCATGACACGTTTCATCACAATGCTTCATGACCCCTGACATCACAGTGTTCCATAACACCTGTCATCAAAATGTCCCATGACCCTTTTCATCAAATTGCTCCATGACTCTGTTATCACAATGCTCCCTGCCCTTCTCATCACAATGCACCATGCCCTTGTCATCACAATGCTCCAAGACCCCTGTAATCACAATGTTCCATGCCCCTTTTCATCAGAATGCTCCATGAGACTTGTCATAGCAAGGCTCCATGGGCTTCTCATCACAAAGCTCCAGGACTTTGTCATCACAATGCTCCATTCCCTTGTCATCAGAGTGCTCCATGACCCTTGTCATCACAATGCTCAACGCCTTTGTCAGCAAAATGCTCCATGTCCATTGTCATCACAATTCTCCTTGTCCTTGTCTTCACAATGCTCCATGACAGTTCTCATCACAATGTTACATGGTCTTGTCATCAAAATTCTCCATGCACTTGTCATCACAATGCTCCATAACCCCTGTCATAGCAAGCTTCATACGCTTGTCATCACAATGCTTCACGAAATTTTCATGAAAATTCTCAATAATCCTTGTCATCACAATGCTCCATGCACTTGTCATAACAATGCTCCTTTAGATTTGTCATCACAAACCTCCATGACACTTGGCATCACAATGCTCCATGCCATTGTCATCACAATGGACCATGACATATGTCATCACAATGCTCCCTGACACCAGTCTTCACAATTGTCCATGAACTTGTCATTACAATGCACCATGCCTTTGTCATCACAATGCTCCATGACGTTTGTCATCAGAATGGTCCATGCCCTCGTCATCAGAAGGCTCTGTGACATTTGTCACCACAATGCTCCATGAACTTTTCATCAGAATGCTCCATGACAATTGTCATCACAATGCTTCATGCGCTTGTCAGCACCATGCTCCATGACCCATGTCATCACACAGCGACATGCACTTGTAATCACAATGCTACTCAAACTTGTTATCACAATGCTCCATAAACCTTGTCATCACAATGCTCCATTCACTTCTCATCAAAATGCTCTCTCACCACTGACATCACAATGATCCATCACTACTCATCACAATACTCCCTCACCCCTGTAATCGCAATGTTCCATGAACCCTGTCATCACAATGCTACATCCCCTTATCATCACAATGCTCCATGACCCCTGACATCACAATGTTCCATAATGCCTGTCCTCAAAATGCTCCATGACCCTTTTCATCACAATGCTCCATATCCCTGATATCACAATGTTCCATATCCCCTGTCATCAAAATATTCCATGACACTTTTCATCAAAGTGCTCCATGATCCTGTCATCACAATGCTCCCTGCCCTTCTCATCACAATGCACCACGCCCTTGTCATCAAAATGCTCCATGACCATTGTCATCACAAAGCTCCATAACCATTGGCATCAAAATGCTACATGCAATTGTCATCACAATGCTTCATGAACACTCTCAGCGCATTGCTCCATGCCCTTGGCATCACAAAGCTCCATGACGCTTGTCATCACAATGCTCGATTCCTTTCTCATCACAATGCTCCATGCCCTTGTCATTACAATCCTCCATGACCCATGTATCACAGTATTCCGTGACCTTGTTATCACAATGCTCCATGCCCAATCTCATCACAATAAACCATGAAACATTTCACACCAATGTTTCATTCCCTTGTCCTCACAATGCTCCATTACCCCTGTCATAACCATGCTCCATGAACACTGCCATCACAATTTTCCTCGGCCTTGTCATCACAAGACTCCTTAACCCTTGTCATCACAATGCTCCATGACGCATGCCATCAGAATGCTCCATGGACTTCTCATCAAAATGCTACATTCCCTTCTCAAAACAATGCTCCAAGATGGCTGTAATCAGAATGCTCCATGCCCCTTTTCATCTCAATGTTCCATGAACACTGTCATCACAATGCTCCAAACCCTTGTGACCACAATGTTCCATAACACTTGTCATCACAATGCCCCTTGACTCTCGTCATCACAATTTTCCACGTCCTTGTCATCACAATGCTGCATGACACTTCTCATCACAATGTTACATGCTCTTGTCATCACAATTCTCCATGAACTTGTCATCGCAATGCTCCATGACCCCTGTCATAGCAAGCTCCATGCGCTTGTCATCACAATGCTTCACGAACTTGTCATCAAAATTCTCAATGGCACCTGTCATTACAATGCTCCATGACCCTTGTCATCACAATGCTCCAACCCCTTGTCATCACAATGCTCCATTTCCTTTGTCATCACAATCCTCCATGACACTAGGCATCACAATGCTCCATGCCATTGTCATCATAATGGACCATGACATATGTCATCACAATGCTCCCTGACACCGGTCTTCACAATACTCCATGACCGTGTCATCACAATGCTCCATGACCCTGTCATCACAATGCTCCGTGACTCCAGTCATCACAATACTTCATGACCTTTGTCAGCACAATGGTCAATGCCCTCGTCATCACAAGGTTCTGTGACCTCTGTCACCACAATGCTCCATGAACATTTCCTCGCAATGCTCCGTGACCCTTGTCATCACAATGCTCCATGCATTTGTCAGCACAATGCTCCATGACCCATATCATCAAAATGCTCCATGCGCTTGTCTGTGCAATGCTCCATGATCCATGTCATCACAATGTGCCATGTGGTTGTGATCACAATTCTCCACAACCTTCTCATCACAATTCCCCATAAACCTTGTTATCACAATGCTCCATGCACTTCTCATCAAAATGCTCACTCACCACTGATATCACGATGTTCCATCACTAGTCATCACAATACTCCCTCTCCCGTGTCATCACAATCTTCCATGACCCCTGTCATCATGATGCTACATGGCCTTATCATCACAATGCTCCATGAACACGGACATCACAATGCTCCATAACAACTGTCATCAAAATGTTCCATGACCCTTTTCATCACAATGCTCCATGACCCCTGACATCACAATGTTCCATAAACATTGTCATCACAATTTTCCAAAACCATTGTCATCAAAATGTTCCATGACCCTTTTCATCATGTTGCTCCATGACCCTGTCATCTCAGTGCTCACGGCCCTTCTCATCACAATGCACCACGCACTTGTCATCAAAATGCACCATGACCATTGTCATCACAATGCTCCATGACACTAGGCCTCACAATGCTCCATTCCATTGTCATCACAATGTTCCATGAACCCTCTCATCACATTGGTCCATGCCCTTGTCATCAGAAAGCTCCATGACACTTGTCATCACAATGCTCCATGCCCTTGTCATTACAATCCACAATGACCCATGTATCACAGTGTTCAGTGCCCTTGTCATCAGAATGCTCCATACCCAATTTCATCACAATAATCTGTGAAATATTTCAGACCAATGTTCCATGTACCTGTCATCACAATGCTCAATTAACCCTGTCATAACAATGCTCCATAACACCTGCCATCACAATGTTCCATGGCCTTGGCATCACAAGGCTCCATGACCCTTGTCATCACAATGCCCCAAGACCCCTGTAATCACAATACTCCATGCCCTTGTCATCACAAATTTCCATGACGCATATCATCAGAATGTTCCATGGACTTCTCATCACAATGCTCCATGCCCTTGTCATCACAATGCTCCAAGACCCCTGTAATAACAATGTTCCATGCCCCTTTTCATCGCAATGCTCCATGAACCCTGTCATCACAATGCACCATGCCCATCATCATAATGGTCCATGCTATTGTCATCACAATGAAATCAAAATGCTCCATGACCTCTGTCATCACAATGCTCCAAACCCTTGTGATCACAATGTTCCATAACACTTGTCATCTCAATGCCCAATGACGTCCGTCATCACAATTGTCCATGGTCTTCTCATCACAATGCTCCGTGACCTTTGTCATCACAATGCTCAATACATCTGTCATCACAATGCTCCCGGAAACTTGTCGTCAGTATGCCCCTTGAACCCTGTCATGACAAGGCTCCATGGCTTTTTCATCACAATGATCCATGCCAATTTCCTCACAATGCTCCAAGACCACTGTAATCACAATGCTCAATGCCCTTGTCATCACAAAACTCCTTGACGCATGTCATCAGAATGCTCCATGGCCTTCTCATCACAATGCTCCACGCCCTTGTCATCACAATGCTCCAAGACCCCTGTAATCACAATGCTCCATGCCCCTTTTCATCAGAATGCTCCATGAGACTTGTCATCAGAATGCTCCATGGTCTTCTCATCACAATGCTCCAGGAACTTGTCTATCACAATGCTCCATTCCCCTGTCAACACAATGCTACATGAACATTTTCAGCCCAATGCTCCATGACCTTCTCATCACAATGCCCCATGACACCTGTCATCACAATGCTCCATGACCACTCTCATCACAACGCTCCATGAATCCTGAACAAATCAAAGTTCCGGGACTCTTGTCATAACAATACTCCATGAACATTTTAAGCCCAATCTTCATGAACTTCTCATCACAATTATCCATGGCCTTGCCATCAAAATGCTCCATACCCTGGTCAACAAAATGCTCCATATCCCTTGTCATCACAATTCTCCACGTCTTTGTCATCACAATGCTCCATGACACTTCTCATCACAATGTTACATGCTCTTGTCATCACAATTCTCCATGCACTTGTCATCACAATGCTCCATGACCCCTGTCATAGCAAGCACCATGTGCGTGTCATCACAATGCTTCAGGAACTTGTCATCAAAATTCTCATTGGTCCTTGTCATCACAATGCTCCATGCCCTTGTCATCACAATGCTCCATGAGCCATGTCATCACCATGCTCAAAGCCCTTGTCAACACAGTGCTAAATTACCTTTGTCATCACAATCCTCCATGACACTTGGCATCACAATGCTCCATGCCATTGTCATCAAAATGGACCATGACATATGCCATCATAAGGCTTCCTGTCACCAGTCTTCACAATACTCCATGATCTTGTCATCACAATGCTCCATGCCCTTGTCATCACAATGAGCCATGCCCACTGTCATCACAATAATCCATGAAAATTGTCAGACCAATGCTCCATGCCCCTGTCATCACAATTCTCCATGCCCTTGTCATCAAAACGCTCCGTGCCTCCAGTCATCATAATGCTTCCTGACCTTTGTCATCACAATGGCCCATGCCCACGTCATCAGAAGGCTCTGTGACCTTTGTCACAACAATGATCCATGAACTTTTCATCACAATGCTCCATGACCCTTGCCATCACAATACTCCATGCCTTTCTCAGCACAATGCTCCATGACACTTGTCATCACAATGCTCCATGTGCTTGTCAGCACAATGCTCCATGACACGTCATCACAATGAACGATGCGCTTGTCATCACAGTACTCCACAACATTGTCATCACAATGCTCCATGCACTTCTCATCAAAATGCTCTCTCACCACTGATATCACAATGTTCAAACACAAGTCATCACAATAGTCCCTCACACATTTCCTCACAATGTTCCATGAACACTGTCATCAAAATGCTACATGTCCTTATCATCACAATGCTCCATGACCCTTTTCATCACAATGCTCCATCACCCCTGACATCACAATGTTCCATAATCCCTGTCATCAAAATGTTCCAAGGCACTTTTCATCAAATTGCTCCATGACCCTGTCATCACAATGTTCCCTGCCCTTCTCATCACAGTGCACCATGCCCTTGTCATCACAATGTTCCATGACCTTTGTCATCAAAAGCTCCATGACCCTTGGCTTCACAGTGCTTCATGCCATTGTCATCACAAGGCAACATGAATCCTCTCATCACATTGCTCCATGCCCTTTTCATCACAAAGCTCCTGATGCTCGTCATCACAATGCTCGGTGCCCTTCTCATCACAATGCTCGATGCCCTTGTCATTACAATCCTCCATGTCCCATGTATCACAGAGTTCCATGCCCTTTTCATCACAATACTCCATGCCCACTCTAATCACAATAATACATGAAATTTTTCATATCAATGCTCCATGCCCTTCTCATCACAATGCTCCATAACACCTGTCATAACAATGCTCCATGACCACTGTCATCTCAGTGTTCCACGGCCTTGTCATCACAAGCCTCCATGACCCTTGTCATCACAATGATCCAAGAACCCTGTAATCCCAATGCTCCATGCCCTTGTCATTACAATGCTCCAAGACCCCTGTAATCACAATGCTCCATGCCCCTTTTCATCTCAATGCTCCATGAACCCTGTCATTACAATGCACCATGCCCATTATTATAATGCTTCATGCTATTGTCATCACAATGAAATCAAAATGCTCCATGACCTCTGTCATCACAATGCTCCAAACCCTTGTGATCACAATGTTCCATAACAGTTGTCATCACAACCCCCCATGATGCTCATCATCACAATTATCCCTGGTCTTCTCATCACAATGCTCCATGAACTTTGTCATCACAATGCTCAATACACTTGTCATCACAATGCTCCCTGACACTTGCCGTCAGTATGCTCCTTGAACCCTGTTATCACAAGGCTCCATGCCTTTTTCATCACAATGATCCATGCACATTTCATCACAATGCTCCAATACCCCTGTAATCACAATGCTCCATGCCCCTGTCATCACAAACCTCCATGCCGCATGTCATCAGAATGTCCCATGGCTTTCCCATCACAATGCTCCATGCCCTTGTCATCACAATGCTCCAAGAGCCCTGTAATCACAATGCTCCATGCCTCTTTTCATCAGAATGCTCCATGAGACTTGTCATCAAATGGCTCCATGGTCTTCTCATCACAATGCTCCAGGAACTTGTCTTCACAATGCTCCATTCCCCGGTCATCACAATGCTCCATGACCCCTGTCATCACAATACTCCATGAACATTTTCAGCCCAATGCTCCATGACCTTCTCATCACAATGCTCCATGACTCCTGTCATCACAATGCTCCATGACCACTGTCATAACAATGCTCCATGACCCATGACAACAGAATGATCCGGGACTTTTGTCATCAAAATGCTCCATGACGCTTGTCATCACAATGATCCATGCCCTTGTCATCCCAATGCTCCATGACCCCTGTAAGCACAATGCTTCCTGACGCTTGTCATCACAGTGCTCCATGACCCTTTTCATCACAATGCTCCATGCCTTTATCAGCAAAGTGCTACATGACCTTGTCATCACAATGCTCCATGTGCTTGTCATCAGAATATTCCATTAACATTGTCATCACAATCCACCCTGAACCTTGTCAGCACAATGCTCCATGCCCTTTTCATAACAAAGCTCCATGCTCCATGAACTCAAAATGTTCTATGACCTCTGTCATCACAATGCTCCAAACATTTCTGATCACGAAGTTCCATAACACTTGTCATCACATCGTGCCATGATGCCTGTCATCACCAGGCTCCCTGACACCTGTCATCACAATGCTCCATGACCCTTGTAATTACAGTGCTCCATGATGCTCGTCATCACACATATCCACGGTCTTCTCATCACAATGTTCCACGGTCTTGCCATCACAATGCTCCATGCCCTGGTCATCAGAAAGCTCCATATCCTTTGTCATCACAATTATCCATGCCCTGGTCATCACAATGGTCCATGACAATACTCATCAAAATATTACATGCTCTTGGCATCACAATTCTCCATGCACTTGTCATTGTAATGCTCCATGACCCCTGTCATAGCAAGCTCCATGCGCTTGCCATCACAAAGTTTCACGATCTTCTCATCAAAATTCTCAATGGCACTTATCATCACAATGCTCCATGCCCTTGTGATTACAATGCTCCAAGCCCTTGTCACCACAATGCTCCATTACCGTTGTCATCACATTCCTCCATGACACTTCGCATCACAATGCTCAATGCCATTGTCATCACAATGGACCATGACATATGTCATCACAATTCTCCCTGACATCTGTCTTCACAATACTCCATGACCTTGTCATCACAATGCTCCCTGCCCTTGTCATCACAATGCACCACGCCCTTGTCATCCCAATGCTCCCTGACACTTGCCATCAGTATGCTCCTTGAACCCTGTCATGACAAGGCTCCATGCCTTTTTCATCACAATGATCCATGCCCTTTTCATCACAATGCTGCAAGACCCATGTAATCACAATGCTCCATGCCCTTTTCATCACAAATCTCCGTGATGCATGTCATCAGAATGCTCCATGTCCTTCACATCACAATGCTCCATGCCCTTGTCATCACAATGCTCCAAGACCTCTGTAATCACAATGCTCCATGTCCCTTTTCATCAGAATGCTCCACGAGACTTCTCATCACAAGGCTCCATGGTCTTCACATCACAATGCTCCAGGACCTTGTTATCACAATGCTCCATTCCCTTGTCATCACAATGATCCATGACCTCTTTCATCACAATACTACATGAATATTTTCAGCCCAATGCTCCATGACCTTCTCAGCACAATGCTCCCTGACCACTGTCATCACAATGCTCCATGAAACCTGTCATCACAATGCTCCATGACTTCAGTCATCACAATGCTTTATGACCTTTGTCATCACAATGGTCCATGCCCTCGTCATCACAAGTCTCTGTGACCATGGTCACCACAATGCTCCATGAACTTTTCATCACAATCCTCCGTGACACTTGTCATCAAAATGCTCCATGCATTTGTCAGCACAATTCTCCATGACCCTTGTCATCCCAATGCTCCATGCGCTTGTCAGCACAATGCTCCATGACCCATGTCATCAAAATGTGCCATGAACTTGTCAACACAATGCTCCACAACTTTGTCAGCACAATGCTCCTTAAACCTTGTCATCACAATGCTCCATGCACTTCTCATCAAAATGATCTCTCACAACTGATATCACAATGTTCCATCACTAGTGATCACAATACTCCCTAACCCCTGTCATCACAATGATCCATGACCCCTGTCATCACAATGCTACATGCCCTTATCATCACAATGCTCCATGACCCCTGACATCACAATGTTCCATAACACCTGTCATCAAAATGCTCCATGACCCTTTTCATCACAATGCTCCGTGACCACCGACATCACAATGTTCCATGACACTTTTCATCTAATTGCTCCATGACCCTGTCTTCACAATGCTCCCTGAAATTCTCATCACAATGCAACACGCCTTGTCATCAAAATGTTCCATGACATTTTCATCACAATGCTCCATGACCCTTGGCATCAAAATGCTCCATGCCATTGTCATCACAATGCTCCATGAAACCTCTCATCTCATTGCTCCATGCCGTTGTCATCACAAAGCTCCATGACACATGTCATCACAATGCTCGATGCCCTTCTCATCACAATGTTCCATGTCCTTCTCATTACAGTCCTCCATGACCCATGTATCACAGTGTTCCGTGCCCTTGTAATCATAATGCTCCATGCCCACTCTCATCAGAAAAATCCACGAAACTTTTCATACCAATGCTCCATGCCCTTGTCATCACAATGCTCCATTACACCTGTCATAACAATGCTCCATGACACCTGCCATCACAATGTTACACGGCCTTGTCATAACAAGGCTCCATGACCCTTGTCATCACAATGCTCCAAGACCACTCTAATCACAATGATCCATGCCCTTGTCATCACAATTCTCCAAGACCCCTTTAATCACAATGCTCCATGCCCTTGTCATCACAAAACTCCATGATGCATGTCATCAGAATGCTCCATGCCCTTCTCATCACAATGCTCCATGCTCTTTACATCACAAAGCTCCATGCCCTTGTCATCACAAAGCTCGATGACGCATGTCATCAGAATGCTCCATGGACTTCCCATCACAATGCTCCTTGCCCTTGTCATCACAATGTTCCAGGCCACTGTAATCACAACGCTCCATGCCCCTATACATCAGAATGCTCCATGAGACTTGTCATCACAAGGCTCCATTGTCTTCTCATCACAATTCTCCAGGACCTTGTCACCACAATGCTCCATGAAACCTGTCATCACAATACTCCATGAACATTTGTAGCCCAATGCTTCATGACCTTCTCATCACAATGCTCCATGACCCCTGACATCACGATGCTCCATGCCATTGTCATTAGAATGGACCACGACATATGTCATCACAATGCTTCCAGACACCTGTCTTCACAATACTCCATGACCTTGTCATCACAATGGTCGATGCCCTTGTCATCACAATGTGCCATGCCCACTGTCATCACCATAATCCATGAAACATTCAGACCAATGATCCATGCCCCTGTCATCACAATGATCCATGCCCTTGTCATCACAATGCTCCATGACACCTGTCATCACAATGCTCCATGACTTAAGTCAACACATTGCTTCATGACCTTTGTCATCACAATGGTCCATGCCCTCGTCATCACAAGGCTCTGTGACCATTGTAACCACAATGCTCCATGAACTTTTCATCACAATGCTCCATGTCCCTTGTCATCACAATTCTCCACGTCCTTGTCATCACAATGCTCCATAACACTCCTTATCACAATGTTACATGCTCTTGTCATCACAATTCTCCATGCACTTGTCATCACAGTGCTCTATGACACCTGTCATAGCACGCTCCATGCACTTGTCATCACAAAGCCTCACGAATTTGTCATCAAAGTTCTCAATGGCCATTGTTATCACAATGATCCATGCCCTTGTAATCACAATGCTCCCTGACCCTTGTCATCACAATGCTCCAAGCCCTTGTCATCACAATCCTCCATGATAATCGGCATCACGATGCTCCATGACCCCTGTCATAACAATGCACCATGCCATTTTCATCACAATGGACCATGACCTATGTCATCACAATGCTCCCTGACACCTGTCTTCACAATACTCCGTGACCTTGTCATCACAATGTTCCATGCCCTTGTCATCACAATGCACCATGCCCACTGTCATCACAATAATCCATGAAACGTGTCAGACCAATGATCCATGCCCCTTTAATCACAATTCTCCATGCCCTTGTCATCACAATGCTCCAAGCCCTTGTCATCACATTGCTCCATTAACTTTGTCATCACAATCCTCCATGATAATCGGCATCACAATGCTCCATGACCCCTGTCATCACAATGATCCATGACTCCAGTCATCACAATGCTTCATGACCTTTTACATCACAATGGTCCATGCCCTCGTCATCACAAGGCTCTGTGACCTTTGTCAGCACAATGCTCCATGAACATTTCATCACAATTCTCCATGGCCCTTGTCATCACAATGCTCCATGCGCTTGTCAGCACCATGCTCCATGACCCATATCATCACAATGTGCCATGTGCTTGTCATCACATTCTTCCACAAACTTGTCATCACAATGCTCCATAAAACATGTCATCACAATGCTCCATGCACTGCCCATCAAAATGGTCTCTCACCACTGATATCACAATGTTCCATAACTAGTCATCACAATACTCCCTCACCCCTCTCATCACAATGTCCCATGACCCGTAATCAGAGTGCTACATGCCCTTATCATCACAATGCTCCATGACTTCTGACATCACAATGTTCCATAACAGCTGTCATCAACGTGCTCCATGACCCATTTCATCACAATGCTCCATGACCTCTGACATCACAGTGTTCCATAACCCCTGTCATCAACGTGCTCCATGACACATTTCATCACAATGCTCCATAACCTCTGACATCACAATGTTCCATAACCCCTGTCATCAAAATGATCCATGACACTTTACATCAAATTGCTCCAAGACGCTGTCATCTCAATGCTCCCTGCCATTCACATCACAATGAACCACGCCCTTATCATCAAAATGCTCCATGACCTTTGTCATCACACAGTTCCTTGACACTTGGCATCACAATTCTCCATGTCATTTTCATCACAATGCTCCATGAACCCTCACATCACATTGCTCCATGCCCTTCTCATCAAAATGCTCCATGACCTCTGACATCACAATGTTCCATAACCCCTGTCATCAACGTGCTCCATGACCCATTTCATCACAATGCTCCATGACCTCTGACATCACAATGTTCCATAACACCTGTCATCAAAATGATCCATGACACTTTTCATCAAATTGCTCCAAGACGCTGTCATCTCAATGTTCCCTGCCCTTCTCATCACAATATACCACGCCCTTGTCATCAAAATGCTCCATGACCTTTGTCATCACACAGTTCCTTGACCCTTGGCATCACAATTCTCCATGTCATTGTCATCACAATGCTCCATGACACATGCCATTGCAATGTTCCACAGCCTTTTCATCACGTGGCTCCATGACCCTTGTTATCACAATGCTCAAAGACCCCTGTAATCACAATGTTCCATGCCCTTGTCACACAAATCTCGATGACGTGTGTCATCAGAATGCTCCATGGCCTTCTCATCAGAATGCTCCATGCCCTTGTCATCACAAGGCTCCATGACCCTTGTCATCACAAGGCTCCAAAACCCCTGTAATCACAATGATCCATGCCCCTTGTCATTAAAGTGCTCCATAATGCTTGTCATCACAATTATCCATGGTCTTCTCTTCACAATGCTCCACGGTCTTTCCATCACAATCTCCATATCCTGATCATCAAATGCTCCATGTCCTTTGTCATCACAATTCTCCACGATATTGTCATCACAATGCTCCATGACAATTCTCATCACAATGTTACATGCTCTTTTCATCACAATTCTCCATGCACTTGTCATCACAATGCTCCATGACCCCTGTCGTTGCAAGCACCATGCACTTGTCATCAAAATATTTCACGACATTGTCATCAAAATTCTCAATTGCCCTTGTCATCACAATGCTCCATGACCCTTGTCATCACAATGCTCCATTACCTTTGTCATCACAATCCTCCATGACACTGGGCATCACAATGCTCTATGCCATTGTCATCACAATGGACCATGACATATGTCATCACAATGCTCCCTGACACCTGTCTTCACAATAATCTATAACCTTGTCATCACCATGCTCCATGCCCTTGTCATCACAATGCGCCATGACCACTGTCATCACAACAATCCATGAAATTGTAAGACCAATGCTCCTTGCCCCTGTCATCACAATGCTCCATGACGCCTCTCATCACAATGCTCCGTGACTCCAGTCATCACAATGATTCATGACATTTGTCATCACAATGGTCCATGCCCTCGTCATCACATGGCTATGTGACCTTTGTCACCACAATGCTCCATGAACTTTGCATCACAATGCTCTGTTACCCTTGTTATCACAATGCTCCAAGCCTTTGTCAGCACAATGCTCCATGACACTTGCCATCAGTATCCTCCTTGAACCATGTCATGACAAGGCTCCATGCCTTTTTCATCACAATGATCCATGCCATTTTCTTCACAATACTCCAAGACCCGTGTAATGACAATGCTCCATGCCCTTGTCATCACAATGCTCCATGAGGCATGTCATCAGAGTTCTCAATGGCCTTCTCATCTCAATGCTCCATGCCCTTGTCATCACAATGCTCCAAGACACCTGTAATGACAATGTTCCATGCCCCTTTTCATCAGAATGCTCCATGAGACTTGTCATCACAAAGCTCCATGGTGTTCTCATCACAATGCTCCAGGAACTTGTCATCACCATACTCCACTCCCTTGTCATCCCAATGTTCCATGACCCCTGTCATCACAATACTCCATGAACATTTTCAGACCAATTCTTTTGACCTTCTCATCACAATGCTCCATGACCACTGCCATCACAATACTCCATGAATATTTTCAGCCAAATGCTCCATGACCTTCTCATCACAATGCTCCATGACCACTGTCATCACAATGCTCCATGACCCTGAAAACATAATGATTCAGGGCTCTTGTCATCAAAATGCTCCATGACACTTGTCATCACAGAGATCCACGCCCTTGTTATCCCAATGCTCCATCACCCCTGTAATCAAAATGCTCCGTGACGCTTGTCATTGCAGTGCTACATGACCCTTGTCATCACAATGCTCCATGCCCACTCTCATCACAATAATCCATGAAACTTTTCAGACCAATGCTCCATGCCGTTGTCATCACAATGCTCCATTACCCCTGTCATCACAATGCTCCATGACACCTGCCATTGCAATGTTCCACAGCCTTTTCATCACATGGCTCCATGACCCTTGTCATCATGATGCTCCATGACCCCTGTAATCACAATTCACCATGCCCTGGTCACACAAAGCTCAATGACGCATGTCATCAGAATGCTCCATGGCCTTCTCATCAGAATGCTCCATGCTCTTGTCATCACAAGGCTCCATGACACTTGTCATCACAATGCTCCAAGACCCCTGTAATCACAATCATCCATGCCCCTTGTCATTAAAGTGCTCCATAATGCTCGTCATCACAATTATCCATGGACTTCTCATTACAATGTTCCACGGTCTTTCCATCAAAATGCTCCATGCCCTGGTCATCACAATGCTCCATGTCCCTTGTCACAATTCTCCACGTCCTTGTCATCACAATGCTCCATGACACTTCTCATCACAATGTTTCATGCTCTTGTCATCACAATTCTCCATAAACTTGTCATCGCAATGCTCCATGACCCCTGTCATAGCAAGCTCCATGCGCTTGTCATCACAATGCTTGACGACCTTATCATCAAAGTACTCAATGGCCCTTTTCATCACAATGCTCCATGCCCTTGTCATCACAATGCTCCATCACCCATGTCATCACAATGCTCCATTCGCTTGTCAGCACAATGTTCCATGCCGTTGTCAGCACAATGCTCCATGACCCTTGTCATCACAATGCTCCATTCGCTTGTCAGGACAATGCTCCATGAAACATGCCATCACAGTTCGCCATGCACTTGTCATCACAATGCTCCACAACCTTGTCATGACAATACTCCATAAAGCTTGTCATCACAATGCTCCATGCACTTCTCATCAAAATGCTCTCTCACCACTGATATCACAATGTTCCATCACTACTTATCACAATACACCCTCACCCCTGTCATCACAAAGTTCCATGACCCCTGTCATCACAATGTTACATGCCCTTATCATCACAATGCTCCATGACACCTGACATCACAATGTTCCATAACCCCTGTCATCAAAATGTTCCATGAGGGCTTCCCTGGTGGCGCAGTGGTTGAGAGTCCGCCTGCCGATGCAGGGGACACGGGTTCGTGCCCCGGTCCGGGAGGATCCCACATGCCGCGGAGTGGCTGGGCCTGTGAGCAATGGCTGCTGGGCCTGCACGTCCGGAACCTGTGCTCCACAACGGGAGAGGCCACAGCGGTGAGAGGCCCGCATACCGCAAAAAAAAAAAAAAAGAAAAAAAGAAAAAAAATGTTCCATGAATTTTTCATCAAATTGCTCCATGACGCTGTCTTCACAATGATCCCTGCCCATCTCATCACAATGCACCACGCCCTTGACATCAAAATGCTCCATGACATTTGTCATCACAAAGCTCCATGACCCTTAGCATCACAATGCTCCATGCCATTGTCATCACAATGCTCCATGAACCCTCTCATCACATTGCTCCATGCCCTTGTCATCACAAAGCTCCATGAGGCTTGTCATCACAATGCTCGATGCCCTTCTCATCACAATGCTCCATGCCCTTGTCATTACAATCCTCTATGACCCATTTATCACATTGTTCCGGCCCTTGTCATCACAATGCTCCATGCCCACTCTCATCACAATAATCCATGAAACTTTTCACACCAATGCTCCATGCCCTTGTCATCAAAATGCTCCATTACCCTGTCATAACAATGCTCCATGTCCCCTGCCATCACAATGTTCCACGGCCTTGTCATCACAAGACTCCATGACCATTGTCATCACGATGCTCCAAGAGCCCTGTAATCACAATGCTCCATGCCCTTGTTATCACAAAGCTCCACGATGCATGTCATCAGAATGCTCCATGGCCTTCTCCTCACAATGTTCCATGACCTTGTCATCACAATGCTCCAAGCCCCCTGTAATCACAATGCTCCATGCCCCTTTTCATCAGAATGCTCCATGAGACTTGTCATCACAAGGCTCCATGGTTTTCTCATCACAATGCTTCAGGACCTTCTCATCGCAATGCTCCATTCCCTTGTCATCACAATGTTCCCTGACAATTGTCGTCAGAATGCTCTTTGAGCCCTGTCATGGAAAGGCTCCATGCCTTTTTCATCACAACTCTCCATGCTCTTTTCATCTCAATGCTCCATGCAATTCTCATCACAATACTCCACAAGCTTGTCAACAGAATTCTCCATGACCCTTGTCATCACAATGCTCCATAAACTTTGTCATAACAATTCTCCATGAACTTCTCATCAAAATGCTCTCTCACCACTGATATCACAATGTTCCATAACAAGTCATCACAATATTCCCTCACCCCTGTCATCAAAATGTTCCATGACCCTGTCATCACACTGCTACATGCCCTTATCATCACAATGCTCCATGACTCCTGACATCATTATTTTCCATAAACCCTGTCATCAAAATGACCCATGACCCTTTTAATCACAATGCTCCATGACCGCTGATATCACAATGTTCCATACCCCCTGTCATCCAAATGTGTCATGACCCTTTTCATCAAATTGCTCCATGACCCTGTCATCACAATGCTCCCTGCCCTTCTCATTACAATGCACCACACCCTTGTCATCAAAAGGCTCCCTGACTTATTTCATCACAATGCTCTACTGCCCTTCTCATCACAAAGAACCACGCCCTTGTCATCAAAATGCTCCATGACTATTGTCATCACAAATTTTCATGACGCTTGTCATCACGATGCTCCATGCCACTGTCATCACAATTCTGCAAGATACCTGTTATAACAATGCTCCAGGCCTTTGTCATCACAAAGCTCCATGACACATGTCATCAGAGTGGTCCATGGACTTCTCATCACAATACTCCATGCCATTGTCATCACAGTGCCCCAAGACCCCTGTAATCACAATGTTCCATGCCCCTTTTCATCTCAAAGCTCCATGAACCCTGTCATCACAATGCACCATGCCCATCATCATAATGCTTCATGTTATTGTCATCACAATGAAATCAAAACGCTCCATGACCTCTGTCATCACAATGCTCCAAACCCTTGTGATCACAATGTTCCATAACACTTGTCATCACAAAGCCCCATGACGCTTGTCATCACAATTATCCATGGTCTTCTAATCACAATGCTCCATGATATTTGTCATCATAATGCTCAATACCCTTGCCATCACAATGCTCCTTGACACTTGTCATCAGTATGCTCCTTGAACCCTGTCATGACAAGGCTCTATGCATTTTTTCATCACAATGATCCATGCCCTTTTCATCACAGTGCTCCATGACCCCTGTAATCACAATGCTCCATGCCCTTGTCATCACAAAGCTGCTTGACGCATGTCATCAGAATGTTCCATGGCCTTCTCATCACAATGCTCCACAACCCCTGTAATCACAATGCTCCATGCCCCTTTTCATCAGAATGCTCCATGAGACTTGTCATCACAAGGCTCCATAGTCTTCTCCTCACAATGCTCCAGGACCTTGTCATCACAATTCTCCATTCCCTGGTCATCACAATGCTCCATAACCCCTGTCATCACAATTCTCCATGAATATTTTCAGTCCAATGCTCCATGACCTTCTCATCACAATGCTCAATGACCCCTGTCATCACAATGCTCAATGACCACTGTCATCAGAACACTGCATGAACCCTGCCAACGAAATGATCCAGGAGTCTTTTCATCAAAATGCTCCATGATACTTGACTTCACACTGACCCATGCCCTTGACATCCCAATGTTCCATAACCCCTGTAATCACAATGTTCCGTTATGCTTGTCATCACAGTGCTAGATGACGCTTGTCATCACAATGCTCCATGCCTTTGTCAGCAAAATGCTACATGACCTTGTCATCACAATGCTCCATGCGCTTGTCATCACAATACTCCATTCCCATTGTCATCACAATCCTCCATGAATCTGGGATCACATTGCTTCATGCCCTTGTCATCACAATGCTCCATGCTCCATGAAATCAAAATGATCCATGACCTCTGTCATCACAATGCTCCAAACTCTTGTGATCACAATGTGCCATAACACTTGTCGTCACAATGCTCCATGATGCCTTTCATCACAATACTCCATTCCCTTGTCATCACAATGCTCCATGACGTTTGTCATCATAATGCTCAATACGCTTGTCATCACAATGCTCCCTGAGACTTGTCGTCACAATGGTCCTTGAACCGTGTCATGAAAAGGCTCCTTGCCTTTTTCATCACAAGGATCCATGCCCTTTTCATCAAATGCTCCATGCCATTGTCATTACAATACTCCACAAGCTTGTCATCAGAATGTTCCATGAATATTGTCATCTCAATGGACCATGACCCTGTCATCACCATGGTCCATGACACCTGTCATCACAATGCTCCATGCCCCATGTCATTACAGTGCTCCATGACGCTCGTCATCACAATTATCCATGGACTTCTCATCACAATGCTCCACGGTCTTGCCATCACAATGCTACATGCCCTGGTCATCACAATGCTCCATGTCCCTTGTCATCAAAATTCTCCACCTCCTTGTCATCACAATGCTCCATGACACTTCTCATCACAATGTAACATGCTCTTGTCGTCAAAATTCTCCATGCATTTGTCATTGCAATGCTCCATGACCGCTGTCATAGCAAGTTCCATGTGCTTGTCATTAAAATGCTTCATGAATTTGACATCAAAATTCTCAATGGCTATTATCCGCACAAGGCTCCATGCCCTTGTCATCACAATGCTCCATGACCCTTGTCATCACAATGCTCCATTCCCTTGTAATCACAATACTCCATGACCCCTGTCATCAAAATACTCCATGAATATTTTCATCCCAATGCTCCATGACCTTCTCATCACAATGCTCCATGACCCCTGTCATCACAAAGCTCCATGACCCATGACAACACAATGATCCGGGACTCTTGTCATCAAAATGCTCCATGAACCTGGTCATCAAAATGATCCATGCTCTTGTCATCCCAATGCTCCATGACACCTGTAATAACAATGCTCCGTGACGCTTCTCACCACAGTTCTCCATGACACTTGTCATCACAATGCTCCATGCCTTTGTCAGCAAAATTCTACATGACCTTCTCATCACAATTATCCATGCGCTTGTCATCACAATACTCCCTTCCCATTATCATCACAATCCCCCATGAACCTTGGGACCATATTGCTTCATGTCCATGTCATCACAATGCTCCATGCTCCTTGAAATCAAAATGTTCCATGACCTCTGTCATCACAATGCCTCAAACCCTTGTGATCACAATGAGCCATAACACTTGTCATCACAAAGCTCCATGATGCCTGTCATCACAATACTCCATGACCTTGTCATCACAATGCTCAATGACCTTTGTCATCACAATGCTCAATACACATGTCATCACAATGCTCCATGACACTTGTCGTCAGAATGCTCCTTGAACCCTGTCATGAAAAGGCTCCATCCCTTTTTCATCAAAATGCTCCATGCCCTTTTCATCGCAATGCTCCATGCCATTGTCATCACAAAACTCCAGGAGCTTTTCATCACAATACTCCATTCCCATTGTCATCACAATCCTCCATGAACCTTGAGATCACTGTGCTTCATGTCCTTGTCTTCACAATGCTCTAAGCTCCATGAAATCAAAATGATCCATGACATCTGTCATCACAATGCTCCAAATCCTTGTGATCACAATGTTCCATAACAGTTGTCATCACAACACTCCATGTTGCCTGTCATCACAATATCACATGCCCTTGTCATCACAATGCTCAATGATCTTTTTCATCACAATGCTGAATACACTTGTCATCACAATGTTCCCTGACACTTGTCGTCAGAACCCTTTCATGAAAAGGCTCCATGCCTTTTTCATCACAATGCTCCATGCCCTTTTCATCACAATGCTCCACGTCCTTGTCATCACAATGCTCCATGACACTTCTCATCACAATGTTACATGCTCTTTTCATCACAATTCTCCATGCACTTGTCATCACAATCCTCCATGACCCCTGTCATTGCAAGCACCATGCACTTGTCATCACAATATTTCACGACATTGTCATCAAAATTCTCAATGGCCCTTGTCATCATAATGCTCCATGACCCTTGTCATCACAATTCTACATAATCCTTGTCATCAAAATGCTCCATGACCTTTGTCATCACAATCCTCCATGACACTTGACATCACAATGCTCCATGCCATTGTCATCACAATGGACCATGACATATGTCATCACAATGCTCCCTGACACCTGTCTTCACAATATTCTATGACCTTGTCATCACA
Organism: Mesoplodon mirus; assembly: GCF_964341445.2. Taxonomy (NCBI): domain Eukaryota; kingdom Metazoa; phylum Chordata; class Mammalia; order Artiodactyla; family Ziphiidae; genus Mesoplodon; species Mesoplodon mirus. The sequence continues at coordinate 126,705,428 of NC_138976.1, read as the reverse complement.
ATGCTCCATGCCCTTGACATCACAACGCACCATGCCCACTGTCATCACAACAATCCATGAAACTTGTAAGACCAATGCTCCATGCCCTTGTCATCACAATGCTCCATGACTTCAGTCATCACAATGCTTCATGACATTTCTCATCACAATGGTCCTTGCCCTTGTCATCACATGGCTATGTGACCTGTGTCACCACAATGCTCCATGAACTTTTCATCACAATTCTCTGTGACCCTTGTCATCACAATGCTCCAAGCCTTTGCCAGCACAGTGTTCCATGACACTTGCCATCAGTATGCTCCTTGAACCCTGTCATGACAAGGCTCCATGGCTTTTTCATCAAAATGATCCATGCCATTTTCTTCAAAATGCTCCAAGACCCCTGTAATGACAATGCTCCATGCCCTTGTCATCACAAAGCTCCATGAGGCATGTGATCACAGTGCTCCATGGCCTTCTCATCACAATGCTCCATGCCCTTGTCATCACAATGCTCCATGACACATGTAATCACAATGCTCCATGCCCCTTTTCATCAGAATGCTCCATGAGACTTGTCATCACAAAGCTCCATGGTGTTCTCATCACAATGCTCCAGGACCTTGTCATCACCATACTCCATTCCCTTGTCATCACAATGTTCCATGACCCCTGTCATCACAATACTCCATGAACGTTTGCAGCCCAATTTTCTTTGACCTTCTCATCACAATGCTCCATGACCACTGACATAACAATGCTCCATGAACACAGTCATCACAATGCTCCATGACCCTGACAACAAAATGATCCGGGACTCTTGTCATCAAAATGCTCCATGACACTTCTCATCACAATGATCCATGCCCTTGTCATCCCAATGCTCCATGACCCCTGTAATCAAAATGCTCTGTGACGCTTGTCATCACAGTGCTCAATGACCCTTGTCATCACAATGCTCCATGCCTTTGTCAGAAAAATGCTACATGACCTTGTCATCACAATGCTCCATGAGCTTGTTATCACCAATACTCCATTCCCATTGTCATCATAATCCTCCATGAAGCTTCGGATCACATTGCTTCATGTCCTTGTCATCACAACGCTCCATGCCCTTGTCATCACAATGCTCCATGACACCTGTCTTCACAATGCTCCGTGACTTCAGTCATCACATTGCTTCATGACCTTTGTCATCACAATGGCCCATGCCCTCGTCATCACAAGGCTCGGTGACCATGGTAACCACAATGCTCCATGAACTTTTCACCACAATGCTCCATGTCCCTTATCATCACAATTCTCCACGTCCTTGTCATCACAATGCTCCATGACACTTCTCATCACAATGTCACATGCTCTTGTCTTCCCAATTCTCCATGCACTTGTCATCACAATGCTCCATGACACCTGTCATAGCACGCTCCATGCGCTTGTCATCACAATGCTACACGACTTTGTCATCAAAATTCTCAATGGCCATTGTCATCAGAATGATCCATGCCCTTGTAATCACAATGCTCCCTGACCCTTGTCATCACAATGCTCCATTACCTTTGTCATCACAATCCTCCATGACACTTGGCATCACAATGCACCATGCCATTTTCATCACAATGGACCATGACATATGTCATCACAATGCTCCCTGACACCTGTCTTCAAAATACTCCATGACCTTGTCATCACAATTCTCCATGCACTTGTCATCACAATGCACCATGCCCACTGTCATCACAATAATCCATGAAATTTGTCAGAACAATGCTCCATGCCCCTTTAATCACAATGCTCCATGCCGATTTCATCACAGCTCTCCATGACCCCTGTCATCACAATGCTCCGTGACTCCAGTCATCACAATGCTTCATGACCTTTCTCATCACAATGGTCCATGAACTTTTCATCACAATGCTCTGTGACCCATGTCATCACAATGCTCCATGTGCTTGTCACCACAATGCTCCATGACCCATGTCATCAAAATGTGCCTTGCGTTTGTCATCACAATGCTCCACAACCTTGTCATCACAATGCTCCATAAACCTTGTCATCACGATGATCCATTCACTTCTCATCAAAATGCAATCTCACAACTGATATCAAAACGTTCCATCACTAGTCATCAAAATACACCCTCGCCCCTGTCATCACAATGTTCCATGACCCCGTCATCACAATGCTACATGCCCTTATCATCACAATACTCCACGATCCCTGACTTCACAATGTTCAATAACCCCTGTTATCAAAATGCTCCATGACCCTTTTCATCACAATGCTCCATGACCCCTGACATCATAATGTTCCATAAACACTGTCATCAAAATGTTCCATGACAGTTTTCATCAATTTGCTCCATGACCCTGTCATCACAGTGCTCCCTGCCCTTCTCATTACAATGCACCACGCCCTTGTCAACAAAATGCTCCATGACGTTTGTCATCACAAAGCTCCATGACCATTGGCATCACAATGCTCCATGCCATTGTCATCACAATGCTCCATGACACCTGCCATTGCAATGTTCCACAGCCTTTTCATCACGTGGCTCCATGCCCCTTTTCATCTCAATGCTTCATGAACCCTGTCATCACAATGCACCATGCCCATCATCATAATGCTTCACGCTATTGTCATCACAATGAAATATAAATGTTCCATGACCTCTGTCATTACAATGCTCCAAACCCTTGTGATCACAATGTTCCATAACACTTGTCATCACAACGCCCCATGAGGCTCATCATCACAGTTAACCATGGGCTTCTCATCACAAGGCTCCATGACCTTTGTCATCACAAAGCTCAACACACTTGTCATCACAATGCTCCCTGACACTTGTCGTCAGCATGCAACTTGAACCCTGTCATGAAAAGGCTCCATGCCTTTTTCATCACAGTGATCCATGCCCTTTTCATCACAATGCTCCATGACACCTCTCATCACAATGCTCCATGCCCCTTGTCATTAAAGTGCTCAATGACGCTCATCATCATAATTATCTACGGTCTTCTCATCACAATGCTCCACGGTCTTTCCATCACAATGCTCCATGCCCTGGTCATCACAATGCTCCATGTAATTTGTCATCACAATTCTCCTCCTCCTTGTCATCACAATGCTCCATGACAATTCTCATCACAATGTTACATGCTCTTGTCTTCACAATTCTCCATGCACTTGTCATCACAATGCTCCATGGCCCCTGTCATAGCAAGCTCCATGTGCTTGTCATCACAATGCTTCACGTCTTGTCATCAAAATTCTCAATGGCCCTTGTCATCACAATACTCCATGCCCTTGTCATCACAATGCTCCAAGCACTTGTCATCACATTTCTCCATTAACTTTGTCATCACAATCCTCCATGATAATTGGCACCACGATGCTCCATGACCCCTGTCATCACCATGCTCCGTGACTCCAGTCATCACAATGCTTCATGACCTTTTTCATCACAATGGTCCATGCCCTCGTAATCACAAGGCTCTGTGACCTTTGTCACCACAATGCTCCATGAACATTTCATCACAATGCTCCATGACCCTTGTCATCACAATGCTCCATGACGCTTGTCATCACAATGTTCGATGCCCTTCTCATCACAATGCTCCACGCCCTTGTCATTACAATCCTCCATGACCCATGTATCACAGTGTTCCGTGCCCTTGTCATCACAATGCTCCATGCGCACTCTCATCACAAAAATCCATGAAAATTTTCAGACCAATGCTCCATGCCTTTGCCATCACAATGCTCCATTACCCCTGTCATCACAATGCTCCATGACACCTGCCATTGCAGTGTTCCACAGCCTTTTCATCACGTGCCTCCATGACCCTTGTCATCACGATGCTCCATGACCCCTTTAATCACAATGCACCATGCCCTGGTTACACAATTCTCAATGACACACTTCATCAGAATGCTCCATGGCCTTCTCATCAGAATGTTCCATGCCCTTGTCATCACAGGGCTCCATGACCCTTGTGATCACAATGCCCCAAGAACCCTGTAATCACAATGATACATGCCTCTTGTCATTAAAGTAATCCATAATGCTCGTCATCACAATTATCCATGGTCTTCTCTTCAAAATGCTCCACGGTCTTTCCATCAAAATGCTCCATGCCCTGGTCATCACAATGCTCCATGTCCCTTGTCCTCACAATTCTCCACATCCTTGTCATCACAATGCTCCATGACACTTCTCTTCACAGTGTTACATGCTCTTGTCATCACAATGCTCCATGAACCCTGTCATAGCAAGCTCCATGCGGTTGTCATCACAATGCTTGACGACCTTGTCATCAAAATTCTCAATGGCCCTTGTCATCACAATGCTCCATGCCCTTGTCATCACAATGCTCCATGACCCATGTCATCACAATGTTCCAAGACCTTCTCATCAAATTTCTCCATGCCGTTGTCAGGACAATGCTCCATGACCCTTGTCATCACAATGCACCATGCCCACTGTCATCACAATAATCCATGAAACTTGTCAGACCAATGCTCCATGCCCCTTTAATCACAATGCTCCATGCCGTTTTCATCACAACTCTCCATGACCCCTGTCATCACAATGCTCCGTGACTCCAGTCATCACAATGTTTCATGACCTTTGTCATCACAATGGTCCATGAACTTTTCATCACAATGCTCTGTGACCCCTGTCATCACAATGCTCCATGCGCTTGTCACCACAATGCTCCATGACCCATGTCATCAAAATGCTCCTTGCGTTTGTCATCACAATGCTCCACAACCTTGTCATCACAATGCTCCATAAACCTTGTCATCACGATGATCCATTCACTTCTCATCAAAATGCAATCTCACAACTGATATCAAAACGTTCCATCACTAGTCATCAAAATACTCCCTCGCCCCTGTCATCAAAATGTTCCATGACCCCGTCATCACAATGCTACATGCCCTTATCATCACAATACTCCACGATCCCTGACTTCACAATGTTCAATAACCCGTTATCAAAATGCTCCATTACCCTTTTCATCACAATGCTCCATGACCCCTGACATCATAATGTTCCATAAACACTGTCATCAAAATGTTCCATGACAGTTTTCATCAATTTGCTCCATGACCCTGTCATCACAACGCTCCCTGCCCTTCTCATCACAATGTACCACGCCCTTGTCAACAAAATGCTCCATGACGTTTGTCATCACAAAGCTCCATGACCATTGGCATCACAATGCTCCATGCCATTGTCATCACAATGCTCCATGACACCTGCCATTGCAATGTTCCACAGCCTTTTCATCACGTGGCTCCATGCCCCTTTTCATCTCAATGCTTCATGAACCCTGTCATCACAATGCACCATGCCAATCATCATAATGCTTCACGCTATTGTCATCACAATGAAATATAAATGCTCCATGACCTCTGTCATTACAATGCTCCAAACCCTTGTGATCACAATGTTCCATAACACATGTCATCACAACGCCCCATGACGCTCATCATCACAATTAACCATGGGCTTCTCATCACAAGGCTCCATGAACTTGGTTATCACAAAGCTCAACACACTTGTCATCATAATGCTCCCTGACACTTGTCGTCAGCATGCAACTTGAACCCTGTCATGAAAAGGCTCCATGCCTTTTTCATCACAATGATCCATGCCCTTTTCATCACAATGCTCCATGACACCTCTCATCACAATTCTCCATGCCTCTTGTCATTAAAGTGCTCCATGACGCTCATCATCACAATTATCTATGGTCTTCTCATCACAATGCTCCACGGTCTTTCCATCACAATGCTCCATGCCCTGGTCATCACAATGCTCCATGAACTTTGTCATCACAATTCTCCTCCTCCTTGTCATCACAATGCTCCATGACAATTCTCATCACAATGTTACATGCTCTTGTCTTCACAATTCTCCATGCACTTGTCATCACAATGCTCCATGGCCCCTGTCATAGCAAGCTCCATGCGCTTGTCATCACAATGCTTCACGTCTTGTCATCAAAATTCTCAATGGCCCTTGTCATCACAATACTCCATGCCCTTGTCATCACAATGCTCCAAGCACTTGTCATCACATTTCTCCATTAACTTTGTCATCACAATCCTCCATGATAATCAGCATCACGATGCTCCATGACCCCTGTCATCACAATGCTCCGTGACTCCAGTCATCACAATGCTTCATGACCTTTTTCATCACAATGGTCCATGCACTCGTAATCACAAGGCTCTGTGACCATTGTCACCACAATGCTCCATGAACATTTCATCACAATGCTCCATGACCCTTGTCATCACAATGCTCTATGACGCTTGTCATCACAATGTTCGATGCCCTTCTCATCACAATGCTCCACGCCCTTGTCATTACAATCCTCCATGACCCATGTATCACAGTGTTCCGTGCCCTTGTCATCACAATGCTCCATGCGCACTCTCATCACAAAAATCCATGAAAATTTTCAGACCAATGCTCCATGCCTTTGCCATCACAATGCTCCATTACCCCTGTCATCACAATACTCCATGACACCTGCCATTGCAGTGTTCCACAGCCTTTTCATCACGTGCCTCCATGACCCTTGTCATCACGATGCTCCATGACCCCTTTAATCACAATGCACCATGCCCTGGTTACACAATTCTCAATGACACACTTCATCAGAATGCTCCATGGCCTTCTCATCAGAATGTTCCATGCCCTTGTCATCACAGGGCTCCATGACCCTTGTGATCACAATACCCCAAGAACCCTGTAATCACAATGATACATGTCTCTTGTCATTAAAGTAATCCATAATGCTCGTCATCACAATTATCCATGGTCTTCTCTTCAAAATGCTCCACGGTCTTTCCATCAAAATGCTCCATGCCCTGGTCATCACAATGCTCCATGTCCCTTGTCCTCACAATTCTCCACATCCTTGTCATCACAATGCTCCATGACACTTCTCTTCACAGTGTTACATGCTCTTGTCATCACAATGCTCCATGAACCCTGTCATAGCAAGCTCCATGCGCTTGTCATCACAATGCTTGACGACCTTGTCATCAAAATTCTCAATGGCCCTTGTCATCACAATGCTCCATGCCCTTGTCATCACAATGCTCCATGACCCATGTCATCACAATGTTCCAAGACCTTCTCATCAAATTTCTCCATGCCGTTGTCAGGACAATGCTCCATGACCCTTGTCATCACAATGCTCCATGCCCTTGTCATCAAAATGTGCCATGCCCAGTGTCATTGCAATAATTCATGAAACTTGTCAGACCAATGCTCCATGCCCCTGTCATCACAATGCTCCTTGCCCTTGTCATCAAAATGCTCCATGACCCCTGTAAACGCAATGCTCCATGATTCCACTCATCACAATGCTTCATGAAATTTGTCATTAGAATAGTCCATGCCCTCGTCACCCAAGGCTCTGTGACACTTGTCATTACAATGCTCCTTGCATTTGTCAGCACAATGCTCCAAGACCCTTGTCATCACAATGCTCCATGCGCTTGTCACCACAATGCTCCATGACCCATGTCATCACAATGTACCATGTGCTTGTCATCACAATGCTTCAAAACATTGTCACCACAATGCTCTATAAACTTTGTCCTCACAATGCTCCATGCACTTCCCATCAAATTGCCCTCTCACCACTGATATCACAGTGTTCCATCACTAGTCATCACAATACTCCCTCACCCCTGTCATCACAATGTTCCATGACCCATGTAATCACAATGCTACATGACCTTATAATCACAATGCTACATGACCCCTGACATCACAATGTTCCATAACACCTGTCATCAAAATGCTCCAAGACCCTTTTCATCACAATGCTCCATGACCCCTGACATCACAATGTTCCATAACCCCTGTCATCAAAATATTCCATGACACTTTTCATCAAATTGCTCCATGCCCCTGTCATCACAATATTCCCTGCCCTTGTCATCACAATGCTCCATGACCCCTGTCATCGCAATGCTCCATGATTCCACTCATCACAATGCTCCATGCCATTGTCATCACAATGCTCCATGAACACTCATGTAATGCTCCATGCCCTTTTCATCACAAAGCGCCATGACGCTTCTGATCACAATGCTCGATGCACTTCTCATCAAAATGCTCCATGCCCTTGTCATTACAATCCACCATGAACCATGTATCACAGTGTTCCGTGCCCTTGTCACCACAATGCTCCATGCCCATTCTCATCCCAATAATCCATGAAATTTTTCACACCAATGTTCCATGCAATTGTCCTCACAATGCTCCATTACCCCTGTCTTAACAATGCTCCATGACCCCTGCCATCACAATATTCCAATGCCTTCTCATCACAAGGCTCCATGACCCTTGTCATCACAATGGTCCATGCCGTTTTCATCAAAAAGCTCCATGACGCATGTCATCAGAATGCTCCATCGCCTTCTCAACACAATGCTCCATGCCCTTGTCATCACAATGCCCCAAGACCACTGTAATCACAAAGCTCCATGCCCCTTTTCATCTCAATGTTCCATGAACCCTGTCATCACAATGCAACATGCCCATCATTATAATGCTTCATGCTATTGTCATCACAATGAAATCAAAATGCTCCATGACGTCTGTCATCACAATGCTCCAAACCCTTGTGATCACAATGTTCCATAACACTTGTCATCACAACGCTACATGAGGCCTGTCATCACAATAATCCATGCCCTTGTCATCACAATGCTCCATGACCTTTCTCATCACAATACTCAATACACATTTCATCACAATGCTCCCTGATACTTGTCGTCAGAATGCTCCTTGAATCCTGTCATGAAAAGACTCCTTGCCCTTTTCATCACAATGCTTCTTGCCCTTTTCACCACAATGCTCCATGCCATTGTCATCACAAATCTCTATGAGCTTGTCGTCACAATGCTCCATGAGCTTGTTATAACCAATACTCCATTCCCATTGTCATCACAATCCTCTAAGAACCTTGGGATCACTTTGCTTCATGCCCTTGTCATCACAATGCTCCATTCTCCATGAAATCAAAATGCTCCATGACCTCTGTCATCACAATGCTCCAAACCCTGTGATCACAATGTTCCATAACACTTGTCATCACAACGCTCCATGATGCCTATCATCACAATAATCCATGACCTTGTCATCGCAATGCTCCATGACCTTTGTCATCACAATGCTCAATACATTGTCATCACAATGCTCTCGGACACTTGTCATCAGAATGCTCCTTGAACACTGTCATGAAAAGGCTCCATGCCTTTTTCATCACAATGCTCCATGCCATTGTCATCACAATACTCCACAAGCTTGTCATCAGAATGTTCCATGACACTTGTCATCACAATGCTCCATGACCCATGTCATGACAATGCTCCATGACACCTGTCATCACAATGCTCCATGCCCCTTGTCATTACAGTGCTCCATGACGCTCGTCATCACAATTATCCGGGGTCTTCTCATCACAGTGCTCCACGGTCTTGCCATCACTATGCTCCATGTCCCGGTCATCACAATGCACCATGCCCCTTTGCATCACAATTCTCCACGTCCCTGTCATCACAATGCTCCAAGACACTTCTCATCAAAATGTTACATGCTCTGGTCCTCACAATTCTCCATGCACTTGTCATCACAATGCTCCATGACCCTGTCATAGAAAGCTCCATGCGCATGTCATCACAATGCTTCACGAACTTGTCATCAAAATTCTCAATGGACCTTGTCATCACAATGCTCCATGACCCTTTTCATCACAATGCTCCAGGCCCTTGTCATCACAATGCTCCATTACCTTTGCCATCATAAACATCTATGACCTTGTCATAACAATGCTCCATGCCCTTGTCATCAAAATATGCCATGCCCAATGTCATTGCAATAATCCATGAAAATTGTCAGACCAATGCTCCATGCCCATGTCAACACAATGCTCCTTGCCCTTGTCATCCCAGTGCTCCATGATCCCTGTCATCGCAATGCTCCATGATTCTACTCATCACAATGCTCCATGAACTTTGTCATCACAATGGTCCATACCGTCGTCAACCCAAGGCTCTGTTAACTTTGTCACCACAATGCTCCATGAATTTTTCATCACAATTTTCTGTGACCCTTGTCATCACAATGTGCCATGCCTTTATCAGCACAATGCTCCATGACCCTTGTCATCACAATGCTCCATGCGCTTGTCAGCAAAATGCTCCATGACCCATGTCATCACAATGTACCATGCGCTTGTCATCAAAATGCTCCACAATATTGTCATCACAATGCTCCATAAAGCTTGACCTCACAATGATCCATGCACTTCCCATCAAAGTGCTATCTCACCACTGATATCACAATGTTCCATTACTAGTCATCACAATACTCGCTCACCCCTGTCATCACAATGTTCCATGACCCCAGTCATCACAATGCTACATGACCTTATCATCACAATGCTCCATGGCCACTGACATCACAATGTCCCAAAACACCTATCATTAAAATGATCCATGACCCTTTTCATTACAATGCTCCATGACCCCTGACATCACAATGTTCCATAACCCATGTCATCAAAATATTCCATGACCCTTTTCATCAAATTGCTCCATGCCCCTGTCATCACAATGCTCCTTGCCCTTGTCATCACAATGCTCCATGACCCCTGTCATCGCAATGCTCCATGATTCCACTCATCACAATGATCCATGCCATTGTCATCACAATGCTCCATGAATGCTCACGCACTGCTCCATGCCCTTTTCATCACAAAGCTCCATGACGCTTCTCATCACAATGCTCGATGCCCTTCTCATCAGAATGCTCCATGCCCTTGTCATTACAATCCACCATGAACCATGTATCACAGTGTTCCGTGCCCTTGTCACCACAATGCTCCATTCCCACTCTCATCCCAATAATCCATGAAACGTTTCACACCAATGCTCCATGCACTTGTCCTCACAATGTTCCATTACCCCTGTAATAACAATGCTTCATGACCCCTGCCATCACAGTGTTCCAAGGCCTTGTCATCACAAGGCTCCATGTCCCTTGTCATCACAATGCTCCATGCCGTTTTCATCACAAAGCTCCATGATACATGTCATCAGAATGCTCCAAGGCCTTCTCAACACAATGCTGCATGCCCTTGTCATCACAATGCCCCAAGACACCTGTAATCACAAGGCTCCATGCCCCTTTGCATCTCAATGTTCCTTGAACACTGTCATCACAATGCACCACGCCCATCACATAATGCTTCATGCCATTGTCATCACAATGAAATCAAAATGCTCCATGACCTCTGTCATCACAAGGCTCCAAAACCTTGTGATCACAATGTTCCAAAACACTTGTTATCACAACGCCCCATGACGCTCATCATCACAATTATCCATGCTCTTCTCATCACAATGCTCCAAGACCTTGTCATCACATTGCTCCATTACCTTTGTCATCAGAATCCTCCATGATACTTGACATCATAATGCACCATGCCATTGTCATCACAAGACTCAGTACACATGTCAGAATGCTCCTTGAACCCTGTCATGAAAAGGCTCCATGCCTTTTTCATCACAATGCTCCATGCCATTGTCATCACAATGGACCATGACATATGTCATCACAATGCTCCCTGACACCTGTCTTCACAAAACTCTATTACCTTGTCTTCACAATGCTCCATGCCCTTGTCATCACAATGCGCCATGCCCACTGTCATCACAATAATCCATGAAAGGTGTAAGACCAATGCTCCATGCCCCTATCATCACAATGCTCCATGCCCTTGTCATCACAATGCTCCATGACGACTGTCATCACAATGCTCCGTGACTCTTGTCATCACAATGCTTCATGACATTTGTCATCACAATGGTCCATTCCTTCGTCATCACATAGCTATGTGACCTGTGTCACCACAATGCTCCATGAACTTTTCATCACAATTATCTGTGACCCTTGTCATCACAATGCTCCAAGCCTTTGTCAGCACAATGCTCCATGACACTTGCCATCAGTATGCTCCTTGAACCCTGTCATGACAAGGCTCCATGCCTTTTTCATCACAATGATCCATGCCATTTTCTTCACAATGCTCCAAGACCCCTGTAATGACAAAGCTCCATGCCCTTGTCATCACAAAGCTCCACGAGGCATGTCATCAGAGTGCTCCATGGCCTTCTCATCACAATGCTCCATGCCCTTGTCATCACAATGCTCCAAGACACCTGTAATCGCAATGCCCCATGCCCCTGTTCATCAGAATGCTCCATGAGACTTGTCATCACAAAGCTCCATGGTGTTCTCATCACAATGCTCCAGGACATTGTCATCACCATACACCATACCCTTGTCATCACAAAGCTCCATGATCCCTGTCATCACAATACTCCATGAACATTGTCAGCCCAATTCTCTTTGACTTTCTCATCACAATGCTCCAAGACCAATGTCATCACAATACTCCATGAATATTTTTAGCCCAATGCTCCATGACCTTCTCATCACAAGGCTCCATGACCCTTAGCATCACAATGCTCCATGCCGTTTTCATCACAAAGCTCCATGACGCATGTCATCAGAATGCCCCAAGACCCCTGTAATCACAATGATCCATGCCCCTTTGCATCTCAATGCTCCATGAACCCTGTCATCACAATGCACCATGCCCATCATCATAATGCTTCATGCTATTGTCATCACAATGAAATCAAAATGCTCCATGACCTCTGTCATCACAAGGCTCCAAACCCTTGTGATCACAATGTTCTATAACACTTGTTATCACAACGCCCCATGAGGCTCATCATCACAATTATCCATGGTCTTCTCATCACAATGCTCCAAGCCCTTGTCATCACATTGCTCCAATATCTTTGTCATCACAATCCTCCATGATACTTGACATCACAAGGCTGCATGCCATTGTCATCACAATGGACCATGTCATATGTCATCACAATTCTCCCTGACACCTGTCTTCACAATACTCCATGACCTTGTCATCACAATTCTCCATTCCCTTGTCATCACAATGCACCATGCCCACTGTCTCCACAAGAATACATGAAACTTGTCAGACAATTGCTCCAAGACGCTGTCATCACAATTCTCCATGCCCTTGTCATCACAATTCTCCATGACCCCTGTCATCACAATGCTCCATGGCTCAAGTCCTCACAATGCTTCATGACATTTTTCGTCACAATGGTCCATGCCCTCGTCATCACAAGGCTCTGTGACCATTGTCACCACAATGATCCATGAACTTTTCATCACAATGCTCCATGACCCTTGTCATCACAATGCTCCATGTGCTTGTCAGCACCATGCTCCATGACACATATCATCACAATGAGCCATGCGCTTGTCATCACATTCCTCCACATCCTTGTCATCACAATGCTCCATAAACCTTGTCATCACAATGCTCCATGTCCCTTGTCCTCACAATTCTCCACGTCCTTGTCATCACAATGCTCCATGACTCTTCTTATCACAAAGTTACATGCTCTTGTCATCACAATTCTCCATGAAATTGTCATTGCAATGCTCCATGACCCCTGTCATTGCAAGCACCATGCACTTGTCATCACAATGCTACACGACCTTGTCATCACAATGCTCCATGGCCCTTGTCATCACAATGCTCCATGACCCTTGTCATCACAATGCTCCATGACCTTTGTCATCACATTCCTCCATGACACTTGGCATCACAATGCTCCATGCCATTGTCATCACAATGGACCATGACATATGTCATCACAATGCTCCCTGACACCTGTCTTCACAATACTCTATGACCTTGTCATCACAATGCTCCATGCCCTTGTCATCACAATGCGCCATGCCCACTGTCATCACAATAATCCGTGAAACGTGTAAGACCAATGCTCCATGCCCCTGTCATCACAATGCTCCATGCCCTTGTCATCGCAATGCTCCATGACGCCTGTCATCACAATGCTCCGTGACTCCAGTCATCACAAAGCTTAATGACATTTGTTATCACAATGGTCCATGCCCTCGTCATCACATGGCTATGTGACCTGTGTCACCACAATGCTCCATGAACATTTCATCACAATTCTCTCTGACACTTGTCATCACAATGCTCCAAGCCTTTGTCAGCACAATGCTCCATGACACTTGCCATCAGTATCCTCTTTGAACCATGTCATGAAAAGGCTCCATGCCTTTTTCATCACAGTGATCCATGCCATTTTCTTCACAATGCCCCAAGACCCCTGTAATGACAATGCTCTATGCCCTTGTCATCACAAAGCTCCATGAGGCAAGTCATCAGAGTGCTCCATGGCCTTCTCATCACAATGCTCCATGCCCTTGTCATCACAATGCTCCAAGACACCTGTAATCACAATGATCCATGCCTCTTTTCATCAGAATGCTCCATGAGACTTGTCATCACAAAGCTCCATGGTGTTCTCATCACAATGCTCCAGGACCTTGTCATCACCATACTCCATTCCCTTGTCATCACAATGTTCCAGGACCCATGTCATCACAATACTCCAGGAACATTTTCAGCCCAATTCTCTTTGACCTTCTCATCACAATGCTCCATGACCACTGTCATCACAGTGCTCCATGACCACAGTCATCACAATGCGCCATGACCCTGACAACAAAATGATCCGGGACTCTTGTCATCAAAATGCTCCATGACAATTGTCATCACGATGATCCATGCCGTTGTCATCCCAATGCTCCATGACCCCTGTAATCACAATGCTCCGTGATGCTTTTCATCACAGTGCACCATGATGCTTGTCATCACAATGCTCCATGCCTTTGTCATAAAAATGCTACATGACATTGTCATCACAATGCTCCATGAGCTTGTTATCACCAATACTCAATTCCCATTGTCATCACAATCCTCCATGAACCTTGGGATCACATTGCTTCATGCCCTTGACATCACAATGCTCCATGCTCCTTGAAATCAAAATGATCCATGACCTCTGTCATCACAATGCTCCAAACCCTTGTGATCACAATGTTCCATAACACTTGTCATCACAACGCTCCATGAGACCTGTCATCACAATAATCCATGCCCTTGTCATCACAATGCTCCATGCCCTTTCTCATCACAATACTCAATACACATGTCATCACAATGCTCCCTGATACTTGTCGTCAGAATGCTCCTTGAATCCTGTCATGAAAAGGCTCCTTGCCCTTTTCATCACAATGCTTCTTGCCCTTTTCACCACAATGCTCCATGCCATTGTCATCACAAATCTCCACGAGCTTGTCATCAGAATGCTCCATGAGCTTGTTATCACCAATACTCCATTCCCATTGTCATCACAATCCTCCAAGAACCTTGGGATCACTTTGCTTCATGCCCTTGTCATCACAATGCTCCATTCTCCATGAAATCAAAATGCTCCATGACCTCTGTCATCACAATGCTCCAAACCCTGTGATCACAATGTTCCATAACACTTGTCATCACAACGCTCCATGATGCCTATCATCACAATAATCCATGACCTTGTCATCGCAATGCTCCATGACCTTTGTCATCACAATGCTCAATACATTGTCATCACAATGCTCTCGGACACTTGTCATCAGAATGCTCCTTGAACACTGTCATGAAAAGGCTCCATGCCTTTTTCATCACAATGCTCCATGCCATTGTCATCACAATACTCCACAAGCTTGTCATCAGAATGTTCCATGACACTTGTCATCACAATGCTCCATGATCCATGTCATGACAATGCTCCATGACACCTGTCATCACAATGTTCCATGCCCCTTGTCATTACAGTGCTCCATGACGCTCATCATCACAATTATCCGGGGTCTTCTCATCACAGTGCTCCACGGTCTTGCCATCACTATGCTCCATGCCCCGGTCATCACAATGCACCATGTCCCTTTGCATCACAATTCTCCACGTCCCTGTCATCACAATGCTCCAAGACACTTCTCATCAAAATGTTACATACTCTGGTCCTCACAATTCTCCATGCACTTGTCATCGCAATGCTCCATGACCCTGTCATAGAAAGCCCCATGCGCATGTCATCACAATGCTTCACGAACTTGTCATCAAAATTCTCAATGGACCTTTTCATCGCAATGCTCCATGCCCTTGTCATCACAATGCTCCCTGACCCTTTTCATCACAATGCTCCAGGCCCTTGTCATCACAACGCTCCATTACCTTTGCCATCACAATCATCCATGACCTTGTCATAACAATGCTCCATGCCCTTGTCATCAAAATTCGCCATGCCCAATATCATTGCAATAATCCATGAAACTTGTCAACACAATGCTCCTTGCCCTTGTCATCCCAATGCTCCTTGACCCCTGTCATCGCAATGCTCCATGATTCCACTCATCACAATACTTCATGAACTTTGTCATCACAATGGTCCATACCCTCGTCATCCCAAGGCTCTGTTACCTTTGTCACCACAATGCTCCATGAATTTTTCATCACAATTCTCTGTGACCCTTGTCATCACAATGTGCCATGCCTTTATCAGCACAATGCTCCATGACCCTTGTCATCACAATGCTCCATGCGCTTGTCAGCAAAATGCTCCATGACCCATGTCATCACAATGTACCATGCGCTTGTCATCAAAATGCTCCACAACATTGTCATCACAATGCTCCATAAAGCTTGTCCTCACAATGCTCCATGCACTTCCCATCAAAGTGCTATCTCACCACTGATATCACAATGTTCCATCACTAGTCATCACAATACTCCCTCACCCCTGTCATCACAATGTTCCATGACCCCAGTCATCACAATGCTCCATGGCCCCTGACATCACAATGTTCCATAACACCTATCATCAAAATGCTCCATGACCCTTTTCATCACAATGCTCCATGACCACTGACATCACAATGTTCCATAACCCCTGTCATCAAAATGTTCCATGACACTTTTCATCAAATTGCTCCATGCCCCTGTCATCACAATGTTCCTTGCCCTTGTCATCACAATGCTCCATGACCCCTGTCATCGCAATGCTCCATGATTCCACTCATCACAATGCTCCATGCCATTGTCATCACAATGCTCCATGAACACTCACGCACTGCTCCATGCCCTTTTCATCACAAAGCTCCATGACGCTTCTCATCACAATGCTCGATGCACTTCTCATCACAATGCTCCATGCCCTTGTCATTACAATCCACCATGAACCATGTATCACAGTGTTCCATGCCCTTGTCACCACAATGCTCCATTCCCACTCTCATCCCAATAATCCATGAAACTTTTCACACCAATGCTCCATGCACTTGTCCTCACAATGCTCCATTACCACTGCCATCACAATGTTCCAAGGCCTTGTCATCACATGGCTCCATGACCCTTGTAATCACAATGCTCCATGCCGTTTTCATCACAAAGCTCCATGACGCATGTCATCAGAATGCTCCAAGGGCTTCTCAACACAATGCTCCATGCCCTTGTCATCACAATGCCCCAAGACCCCTGTAATCACAAGGCTCCATGCCCCTTTGCATCTCAATGTTCCATGAACCCTGTCATCACAATGCACCATGCCCATCATCATAATGCTTCATGCTATTGTCATCACAATGAAATCAAATTGCTCCATGACCTCTGTCATCACAAGGCTCCAAAACCTTGTGATCACAATGTTCCAAAACACTTGTTATCATAACGCCCCATGACGCTCATCATCACAATTATCCATGCTCTTCTCATCACAATGCTCCAAGACCTTGTCATCACATTGCTCCATTACCTTTGTCATCAGAATCCTCCATGATACTTGGCATCACAATGCACCATGCCATTGTCATCACAATACTCAATACACATGTCAGAAGGCTCCTTGAACCCTGTCATGAAAAGGCTCCATGCCTTTTTCATCACAATGCTCCATGCCATTGTCATCACAATGGACCATGACATATGTCATCACAATGCTCCCTGACACCTGTCTTCACAAAACTCTATTACCTTGCCTTCACAATGCTCCATGCCCCTATCATCACAATGCTCCATGCCCTTGTCATCACAATGCTCCATGACGACTGTCATCACAATGCTCCGTGACTCCTGTCATCACAATGCTTCATGACATTTGTCATCACAATGGCCCATGCCCTCGTCATCACATGGCTATGTGACCTGTGTCACCACAATGCTCCATGAACTTTTCATCACAATTATCTGTGACCCTTGTCATCACAATGTTCCAAGCCTTTGTCAGCACAATGCTCCATGACACTTGCCATCAGTATGCTCCTTGAACCCTGTCATGACAACGCTCCGTGCCTTTTTCATCACAATGACCCATGCCATTTTCTTCACAATGCTCCAAGACCCCTGTAATGACAATGCTCCATGCCCTTGTCATCACAAAGCTCCACGAGGCATGTCATCAGAGTGCTCCATGGCCTTCTCATCACAATGCTCCATGCCCTTGTCATCACAATGCTCAAAGACACCTGTAATCACAATGCCCCATGCCCCTGTTCATCAGAATGCTCCATGAGACTTGTCATCACAAAGCTCCATGGTGTTCTCATCACAATGCTCCAGGACATTGTCATCACCATACTCCATTCCCTTGTCATCACAAAGCTCCATGATCCCTGTCATCACAATACTCCATGAACATTGTCAGCCCAATTCTCTTTGACTTTCTCATCACAATGCTCCAAGACCAATGTCATCACGATACTCCATGAATATTTTTAGCCCAATGCTCCATGACCTTCTCATCACAAGGCTACATGACCCTTGGCATCACAATGCTCCATGCCGTTTTCATCACAAAGCTCCATGACGCATGTCATCAGAATGCCCCATGGTCTTCTCAACACAATACTCCATGCCCTTGTCATCAAAATGCCCCAAGACCACTGTAATCACAAGGCTCCATGCCCCTTTGCATCTCAATGCTCCATGAACCCTGTCATCATAATGCACCATGCCCATCATCATAATGCTTCATGCTATTGTCATCACAATGAAATTAAAATGCTCCATGACCTCTGTCATCACAAGGCTCCAAACCCTTGTGATCACAATGTTCTATAACACTTGTTATCACAACGCCTCATGAGGCTCATCATCACAATTATCCATGGTCTTCTCATCACAATGCTCCAAGCCCTTGTCATCACATTGCTCCATTATCTTTGTCATCACAATCCTCCATGATACTTGACATCACAATGCTCCATGCCATTGTCATCACAATGGACCATGTCATATGTCACCACAATTCTCCCTGACACCTGTCTTCACAATACTCCATGACCTTGTCATCACCATTCTCCATTCCCTTGTCATCACAATGCACCTTGCCCACTGTCTCCACAAGAATACATGAAACTTGTCAGACAATTGCTCCAAGACGCTGTCATCACAATTCTCCATGCCCTTGTCATCACAATTCTCCATGACCCCTGTCATCACAATGCTCCATGGCTCAAGTCCTCACAATGCTTCATGACATTTTTCGTCACAATGGTCCATGCCCTCGTCATCACAAGGCTCTGTGACCATTGTCACCACAATGATCCATGAACTTTTCATCACAATGCTCCATGACCCTTGTCATCACAATGCTCCATGTGCTTGTCAGCACCATGCTCCATGACCCATATCATCACAATGAGCCATGCGCTTGTCATCACATTCCTCCACATCCTTGTCATCACAATGCTCCATAAACCTTGTCATCATAATGCTCCATGCACTTCCCATCAAAATGCTCTCTCACCACTGATATCACAATGTTCCATAACTAGTCATCACAATACTCCCTCACCCCTCTCATCAAAATGTCCAATGACCCCTGTCATCACTGTGCTACATGCCCTTATTATCACAATGCTCCATGACCTCTGACATCACAATGTTCCATAAGCCCTGCCATCAAAATTATCCATGACCATTTTCATCAAATTGCTCCAAGACCATGTCATCACAATGCACCCTGCTCTTCTCATCACAGTGCACCACGCCCTTGTCATCAAAATGCTCCATGACCTTTGTCATCACACAGTTCCTTGACCCTTGGCATCACAATGCTCCATGTCATTGTCATCACAATGCTCCATGAACCCTCTCATCCCATTGCTCCATGCCCTTGTCATCACAAAGCTCCATGACGCTTGTCATCACAATATTCAATGCCCTTCGCATCACAATGCTCCACCACCTTGTCATTACAATCCTCCATGACCCATGTATCACAGGGTTCCGTGCCCTTGTCATCACATTGCTCCATGCCCACTCTCATCACAACAATCCATGAAAGTTTCAGACCAATGCTCCATGCCCTTGTCCTCACAATGCTCCATTACCCCTGTCATAACAATGCTCCATGACCCCTGCCATTGCAAAGTTCCACAGACTTATCACGTGGCTCCATGACGCTTGTCATAACAATGCTCTAAGACCCCTCTAATCACAATGCTCCATGCCCCTGTCACACAAAGCTCCATGACGCATGTCATCAGAATACTCCATGGCCTTCTCATCAGAATGCTCCATGCCCTTGTCATCACAAGGCTCCATGACCCTTGTCATCACAATGCTCCAAGACCCATGTAATCACAATGATCCCTGCCCCTTTTTATTACAGTGCTCCATAATGCTCGTCATCACAATTATCCATGGCCTTCTCATCACAATGCTCCACGGTCTTTCCATCAAAATTCTCCATGCCATGGTCATCACAATGCTCCATGTCCCTTGTCCTCACAATTCTCCACGTCCTTGTCATCACAATGCTCCATGACTCTTCTTATCACAATGTTACATGCTCTTGTCATCACAATTCTCCATGAAATTGTCATTGCAATGCTCCATGACCCCTGTCATTGCAAGCACCATGCACTTGTCATCACAATGCTACACGACCTTGTCATCACAATGCTCCATGGCCCTTGTCATCACAATGCTCCATGACCCTTGTCATCACAATGCTCCATGACCTTTGTCATCACATTCCTCCATGACACTTGGCATCACAATGCTCCATGCCATTGTCATCACAATGGACCATGACATATGTCATCACAATGCTCCCTGACACCTGTCTTCACAATACTCTATGACCTTGTCATCACAATGCTCCATGCCCTTGTCATCACAATGCGCCATGCCCACTGTCATCACAATAATCCGTGAAACGTGTAAGACCAATGCTCCATGCCCCTGTCATCACAATGCTCCATGCCCTTGTCATCGCAATGCTCCATGACGCCTGTCATCACAATGCTCCGTGACTCCAGTCATCACAAAGCTTAATGACATTTGTTATCACAATGGTCCATGCCCTCGTCATCACATGGCTATGTGACCTGTGTCACCACAATGCTCCATGAACATTTCATCACAATTCTCTCTGACACTTGTCATCACAATGCTCCAAGCCTTTGTCAGCACAATGCTCCATGACACTTGCCATCAGTATCCTCTTTGAACCATGTCATGAAAAGGCTCCATGCCTTTTTCATCACAATGATCCATGCCATTTTCTTCACAATGCCCCAAGACCCCTGTAATGACAATGCTCTATGCCCTTGTCATCACAAAGCTCCATGAGGCAAGTCATCAGAGTGCTCCATGGCCTTCTCATCACAATGCTCCATGCCCTTGTCATCACAATGCTCCAAGACACCTGTAATCACAATGATCCATGCCTCTTTTCATCAGAATGCTCCATGAGACTTGTCATCACAAAGCTCCATGGTGTTCTCATCACAATGCTCCAGGACCTTGTCATCACCATACTCCATTCCCTTGTCATCACAATGTTCCAGGACCCATGTCATCACAATACTCCAGGAACATTTTCAGCCCAATTCTCTTTGACCTTCTCATCACAATGCTCCATGACCACTGTCATCACAGTGCTCCATGACCACAGTCATCACAATGCTCCATGACCCTGACAACAAAATGATCCGGGACTCTTGTCATCAAAATGCTCCATGACAATTGTCATCACGATGATCCATGCCCTTGTCATCCCAATGCTCCATGACCCCTGTAATCACAATGCTCCGTGATGCTTTTCATCACAGTGCACCATGACGCTTGTCATCACAATGCTCCATGCCTTTGTCATAAAAATGCTACATGACCTTGTCATCACAATGCTCCATGAGCTTGTTATCACCAATACTCAATTCCCATTGTCATCACAATCCTCCATGAACCTTGGGATCACATTGCTTCATGCCCTTGACATCACAATGCTCCATGCTCCTTGAAATCAAAATGATCCATGACCTCTGTCATCACAATGCTCCAAACCCTTGTGATCACAATGTTCCATAACACTTGTCATCACAACGCTCCATGAGACCTGTCATCACAATAATCCATGCCCTTGTCATCACAATGCTCCATGCCCTTTCTCATCACAATACTCAATACACATGTCATCACAATGCTCCCTGATACTTGTCGTCAGAATGCTCCTTGAATCCTGTCATGAAAAGGCTCCTTGCCCTTTTCATCACAATGCTTCTTGCCCTTTTCACCACAATGCTCCATGCCATTGTCATCACAAATCTCCACGAGCTTGTCATCAGAATGCTCCATGAGCTTGTTATCACCAATACTCCATTCCCATTGTCATCACAATCCTCCAAGAACCTTGGGATCACTTTGCTTCATGCCCTTGTCATCACAATGCTCCATTCTCCATGAAATCAAAATGCTCCATGACCTCTGTCATCACAATGCTCCAAACCCTGTGATCACAATGTTCCATAACACTTGTCATCACAACGCTCCATGATGCCTATCATCACAATAATCCATGAACTTGTCATCGCAATGCTCCATGACCTTTGTCATCACAATGCTCAATACATTGTCATCACAATGCTCTCGGACACTTGTCATCAGAATGCTCCTTGAACCCTGTCATGAAAAGGCTCCATGCCTTTTTCATCACAATGCTCCATACCATTGTCATCACAATACTCCACAAGCTTGTCATCAGAATGTTCCATGACACTTGTCATCACAATGCTCCATGACCCATGTCATGACAATGCTCCATGACACCTGTCATCACAATGCTCCATTCCCCTTGTCATTACAGTGCTCCATGACGCTCATCATCACAATTATCCGGGGTCTTCTCATCACAGTGCTCCACGGTCTTGCCATCACTATGCTCCATGCCCCGGTCATCACAATGCACCATGTCCCTTTGCATCACAATTCTCCACGTCCCTGTCATCACAATGCTCCAAGACACTTCTCATCAAAATGTTACATACTCTGGTCCTCACAATTCTCCATGCACTTGTCATCGCAATGCTCCATGACCCTGTCATAGAAAGCCCCATGCACATGTCATCACAATGCTTCACGAACTTGTCATCAAAATTCTCAATGGACCTTTTCATCGCAATGTTCCATGCCCTTGTCATCACAATGCTCCCTGACCCTTTTCATCACAATGTTCCAGGCCCTTGTCATCACAACGCTCCATTACCTTTGCCATCACAATCATCCATGACCTTGTCATAACAATGCTCCATGCCCTTGTCATCAAATTTCGCCATGCCCAATATCATTGCAATAATCCATGAAACTTGTCAACACAATGCTCCTTGCCCTTGTCATCCCAATGCTCCTTGACCCCTGTCATCGCAATGCTCCATGATTCCACTCATCACAATACTTCATGAACTTTGTCATCACAATGGTCCATACCCTCGTCATCCCAAGGCTCTGTTACCTTTGTCACCACAATGCTCCATGAATTTTTCATCACAATTCTCTGTGACCCTTGTCATCACAATGTGCCATGCCTTTATCAGCACAATGCTCCATGACCCTTGTCATCACAATGCTCCATGCGCTTGTCAGCAAAATGCTCCATGACCCATGTCATCACAATGTACCATGCGCTTGTCATCAAAATGCTCCACAACATTGTCATCACAATGCTCCATAAAGCTTGTCCTCACAATGCTCCATGCACTTCCCATCAAAGTGCTATCTCACCACTGATATCACAATGTTCCATCACTAGTCATCACAATACTCCCTCACCCCTGTCATCACAATGTTCCATGACCCCAGTCATCACAATGCTCCATGGCCCCTGACATCACAATGTTCCATAACACCTATCATCAAAATGCTCCATGACCTTTTTCATCACAATGCTCCATGACCACTGACATCACAATGTTCCATAACCCCTGTCATCAAAATGTTCCATGACACTTTTCATCAAATTGCTCCATGCCCCTGTCATCACAATGTTCCTTGCCCTTGTCATCACAATGCTCCATGACCCCTGTCATCGCAATGCTCCATGATTCCACTCATCACAATGCTCCATGCCATTGTCATCACAATGCTCCATGAACACTCACGCACTGCTCCATGCCCTTTTCATCACAAAGCTCCATGACGCTTCTCATCACAATGCTCGATGCACTTCTCATCACAATGCTCCATGCCCTTGTCATTACAATCCACCATGAACCATGTATCACAGTGTTCCATGCCCTTGTCACCACAATGCTCCATTCCCACTCTCATCCCAATAATCCATGAAACTTTTCACACCAATGCTCCATGCACTTGTCCTCACAATGCTCCATTACCACTGCCATCACAATGTTCCAAGGCCTTGTCATCACATGGCTCCATGACCCTTGTCATCACAATGCTCCATGCCGTTTTCATCACAAAGCTCCGTGACGCATGTCATCAGAATGCTCCAAGGGCTTCTCAACACAATGCTCCATGCCCTTGTCATCACAATGCACCAAGACCCCTGTAATCACAAGGCTCCATGCCCCTTTGCATCTCAATGTTCCATGAACCCTGTCATCACAATGCACCATGCCCATCATCATAATGCTTCATGCTATTGTCATCACAATGAAATCAAATTGCTCCATGACATCTGTCATCACAAGGCTCCAAAACCTTGTGATCACAATGTTCCAAAACACTTGTTATCATAACGCCCCATGACGCTCATCATCACAATTATCCATGCTCTTCTCATCACAATGCTCCAAGACCTTGTCATCACATTGCTCCATTACCTTTGTCATCAGAATCCTCCATGATACTTGGCATCACAATGCACCATGCCATTGTCATCACAATACTCAATACACATGTCAGAAGGCTCCTTGAACCCTGTCATGAAAAGGCTCCATGCCTTTTTCATCACAATGCTCCATGCCATTGTCATCACAATGGACCATGACATATGTCATCACAATGCTCCCTGACACCTGTGTTCACAAAACTATATTACCTTGTCTTCACAATGCTCCATGCCCTTGTCATCACAATGCGCCATGCCCACTGTCATCACAATAATCCATGAAAGGTGTAAGACCAATGCCCCATGCCCCTATCATCACAATGCTCCATGCCCTTGTCATCACAATGCTCCATGACGACTGTCATCACAATGCTCCATGACTCCTGTCATCACAATGCTTCATGACATTTGTCATCACAATGGTACATGCCCTCGTCATCACATGGCTATGTGACCTGTGTCACCACAATGCTCCATGAACTTTTCATCACAATTATCTGTGACCCTTGTCATCACAATGCTCCAAGCCTTTGTCAGCACAATTCTCCATGACACTTGCCATCAGTATGCTCCTTGAACCCTGTCATGACAAGGCTCCATGCCTTTTTCATCACAATGATCCATGCCATTTTCTTCACAATGCTCCAAGACCCCTGTAATGACAATGCTCCATGCCCTTGTCATCACAAAGCTCCACGAGGCATGTCATCAGAGTGCTCCATGGCCTTCTCATCACAATGCTCCGTGACCTTGTCATCACAATGCTCCAAGACACCTGTAATCACAATGCCCCATGCCCCTGTTCATCAGAATGCTCCATGAGACTTGTCATCACAAAGCTCCATGGTGTTCTCATCACAATGCTCCAGGACCTTGTCATCACCATACTCCATTCCCTTGTCATCACAAAGCTCCATGATCCCTGTCATCACAATACTCCATGAACATTGTCAGCCCAATTCTCTTTGACTTTCTCATCACAATGCTCCAAGACCAATGTCATCACAATACTCCATGAATATTTTTAGCCCAATGCTCCATGACCTTCTCATCACAAGGCTCCATGACCCTTGGCATCACAATGCTCCATGCCGTTTTCATCACAAAGCTCCATGACGCATGTCATCAGAATGCCCCATGGTCTTCTCAACACAATGCTCCATGCCCTTGTCATCAAAATGCCCCAAGACCCCTGTAATCACAAGGCTCCATGCCCCTTTGCATCTCAATGCTCCATGAACCCTGTCATCATAATGCACCATGCCCATCATCATAATGCTTCATGCTATTGTCATCACAATAAAATCAAAATGTTCCATGACCTCTGTCATCACAAGGCCCCAAACCCTTGTGATCACAGTGTTCTATAACACTTGTTATCACAACGCCCCATGAGGCTCATCATCACAATTATCCATGGTCTTCTCACCACAATGCTCCAAGCCCTTGTCATCACATTGCTCCATTATCTTTGTCATCACAATCCTCCATGATACTTGACATCACAATGCTCCATGCCATTGTCATCACAATGGACCATGTCATATGTCATCACAATTCTCCCTGACACCTGTCTTCACAATACTCCATTACCTTGTCATCACCATTCTCCATTCCCTTGTCATCACAATGCACCATGCCCACTGTCTCCACAAGAATACATGAAACTTGTCGGACAATTGCTCCAAGACGCTGTCATCACAATTCTCCATGCCCTTGTCATCACAATTCTCCATGACCCCTGTCATCACAATGCTCCATGGCTCAAGTCTTCACAATGCTTCATGACATTTTTCGTCACAATGGTCCATGCCCTCGTCATCACAAGGCTCTGTGACCATTGTCACCACAATGATCCATGAACTTTTCATCACAATGCTCCATGACCCTTGTCATCACAATGCTCCATGTGCTTGTCAGCACCATGCTCCATGACCCATATCATCACAATGAGCCATGCGCTTGTCATCACATTCCTCCACATCCTTGTCATCACAATGCTCCATAAACCTTGTCATCATAATGCTCCATGCACTTCCCATCAAAATGCTCTCTCACCACTGATATCACAATGTTCCATAACTAGTCATCACAATACTCCCTCACCCCTCTCATCAAAATGTCCAATGACCCCTGTCATCACAGTGCTACATGCCCTTATTATCACAATGCTCCATGACCTCTGACATCACAATGTTCCATAAGCCCTGTCATCAAAATGATTCATGACCATTTTCATCAAATTGCTCCAAGACCATGTCATCACAATGCACCCTGCCCTTCTCATCACAATGCACCACGCCCTTGTCATCAGAATGCTCCATGACCTTTGTCATCACACAGTTCCTTGACCCTTGGCATCACAATGCTCCATGTCATTGTCATCACAATGCTCCATGAACCCTCTCATCCCATTGCTCCATGCCCTTGTCATCACAAAGCTCCATGACGCTTGTCATCACAATATTCAATGCCCTTCGCATCACAATGCTCCACCACCTTGTCATTACAATCCTCCATGACCCATGTATCACAGGGTTCCGTGCCCTTGTCATCACATTGCTCCATGCCCACTCTCATCACAACAATCCATGAAAGTTTCAGACCCATGCTCCATGCCCTTGTCCTCACAATGCTCCATTACCCTTGTCATAACAATGCTCCATGACCCCTGCCATTGCAAAGTTCCACAGCCTTATCACGTGGCTCCATGACGCTTGTCATCACAATGATATAAGACCCCTCTAATCACAATGCTCCATGCCCCTGTCACACAAAGCTCCATGATGCATGTCATCAGAATGCGCCATGGCCTTCTCATCAGAATGCTCCTTGCCCTTGTCATCACAAGGCTCCATGACCCTTGTCATCACAATGCTCCAAGACCCATGTAATCACAATGATCCATGCCCCTTGTTATTACAGTGCTCCATAATGCTCGTCATCACAATTATCCATGGCCTTCTCATCACAATGCTCCACGGTCTTTCCATCAAAATGCTCCATGCCCTGGTCATCACAATGCTCCATGTCCCTTGTCCTCACAATTCTCCACGTCCTTGTCATCACAATGCTCCTTGACTCTTCTTATCACAAAGTTACATGCTCTTGTCATCACAATTCTCCATGAAATTGTCATTGCAATGATCCATGACCCCTGTCATTGCAAGCACCATGCACTTGTCATCACAATGCTACACGACCTTGTCATCAAAATTCTCAATGGCCCTTGTCATCACAATGCTCCATGGCCCTTGTCATCACAATGCTCCATGACCCTTGTCATCACATTCCTCCATGACACTTGGCATCACAATGCTCCATGCCATTGTCATCACAATGGACCATGACATATGTCATCACAATGCTCCCTGACACCTGTCTTCACAATACTCTATGACCTTGTCATCACAATGCTCCATGCCATTGTCATCACAATGCGCCATGCCCACTGTCATCACAATAATCCGTGAAACGTGTAAGACCAATGCTCCATGCCCCTGTCATCACAATTCTCCATGTCCTTGTCATCGCAATGCTCCATGACGCCTGTCATCACAATGCTCCGTGACTCCAGTCATCACAAAGCTTAATGATATTTGTTATCACAATGGTCCATGCCCTCGTCATCACATGGCTATGTGACCTATGTCACCACAATGCTCCATGAACATTTCATCACAATTCTCTCTGACACTTGTCATCACAATGCTCCAAGCCTTTGTCAGCACAATGCTCCATGACACTTGCCATCAGTATCCTCTTTGAACCATGTCATGAAAAGGCTCCATGCCTTTTTCATCACAATGATCCATGCCATTTTCTTCACAATGCCCCAAGACCCATGTAATGACAATGCTCTATGCCCTTGTCATCACAAAGCTCCATGAGGCAAGTCATCAGAGTGCTCCATGGCCTTCTCATCACAATGCTCCATGCACTTGTCATCACAATGCTCCAAGACACCTGTAATCACAATGATCCATGCCTCTTTTCATCAGAATGCTCCATGAGACTTGTCATCACAAACTCCATGGTGTTCTCATCACAATGCTCCAGGACCTTGTCATCACCATACTCCATTCCCTTGTCATCACAATGTTCCATGACCCATGTCATCACAATACTCCATGAACATTTTCAGCCCAATTATCTTTGACCTTCTCATCGCAATGCTCCATGACCACTGTCATCACAGTGCTCCATGACCACAGTCATCACAATGCTCCATGACCCTGACAACAAAATGATCCGGGACTCTTGTCATCAAAATGCTCCATGACAATTGTCATCACGATGATCCATGCCGTTGTCATCCCAATGTTCCATGACCCCTATAATCACAATGCTCCGTGATGCTTTTCATCACAGTGCACCATGATGCTTGTCATCACAATGCTCCATGCCTTTGTCATAAAAATGCTACATGACCTTGTCATCACAATGCTCCATGAGCTTGTTATCAACAAAGCTCAATTCCCATTGTCATCACAATTCTCCAAGAACCTTGGGATCACAATGCTTCATGCCCTTGACATCACAATGCTCCATGCTCCTTGAAATCAAAATGATCCATGACCTCTGTCATCACAATGCTCCAAACCCTTGTGATCACAATGTTCCGTAACACTTGTCATCACAACACTCCATGAGGCCTGTCATCACAATAATCCATGCCCTTGTCATCACAATGCTCCATGCCCTTTCTCATCACAATACTCAATACACATGTCATCACAATGCTCCCTGATACTTGTCGTCAGAATGCTCCTTGAATCCTGTCATGAAAAGGCTCCTTGTCCTTTTCATCACAATGCTTCTTGCCCTTTTCACCACAATGCTCCATGCCATTGCCATCACAAATCTCCACGAGCTTGTCATCAGAATGCTCCATGAGCTTGTTATCACCAATACTCCATTCCCATTGTCATCACAATCCTCCAAGAACCTTGGGATCACTTTGCTTCATGCCCTTGTCATCACAATGCTCCATTCTCCATGAAATCAAAATGCTCCATGACCTCTGTCATCACAATGCTCCAAACCCTGTGATCACAATGTTCCATAACACTTGTCATCACAACGCTCCATGATGCCTATCATCACAATAATCCATGAACTTGTCATCGCAATGCTCCATGACCTTTGTCATCACAATGCTCAATACATTGTCATCACAATGCTCTCGGACACTTGTCATCAGAATGCTCCTTGAACACTGTCATGAAAAGGCTCCATGCCTTTTTCATCACAATGCTCCATGCCATTGTCATCACAATACTCCACAAGCTTGTCATCAGAATGTTCCATGACACTTGTCATCACAATGCTCCATGACCCATGTCATGACAATGCTCCATGACACCTGCCATCACAATGCTCCATGCCCCTTGTCATTACAGTGCTCCATGACGCTCATCATCACAATTATCCGGGGTCTTCTCATCACAGTGCTCCACGGTCTTGCCATCACTATGCTCCATGCCCTGGTCATCACAATGCACCATGTCCCTTTGCATCACAATTCTCCACGTCCCTGTCATCACAATGCTCCAAGACACTTCTCATCAAAATGTTACATGCTCTTGTCCTCACAATTCTCCATGCACTTGTCATCGCAATGCTCCATGACCCTGTCATAGAAAGCCCCATGCGCATGTCATCACAATGCTTCACGAACTTGTCATCAAAATTCTCAATGGACCTTTTCATCGCAATGCTCCATGCCCTTGTCATCACAATGCTCCCTGACCCTTTTCATCACAATGCTCCAGGCCCTTGTCATCACAACGCTCCATTACCTTTGCCATCACAATCATCCATGACCTTGTCATAACAATGCTCCATGCCCTTGTCATCAAAATTCGCCATGCCCAATGTCATTGCAATAATCCATGAAAATTGTCAACACAATGCTCCTTGCCCTTGTCATCCCAATGCTCCTTGACCCCTGTCATCGCAATGCTCCATGATTCCACTCATCACAATACTTCATGAACTTTGTCATCACAATGGTCCATACCCTCGTCATCCCAAGGCTCTGTTACCTTTGTCACCACAATGCTCCATGAATTTTTCATCACAATTCTCTGTGACCCTTGTCATCACAATGTGCCATGCCTTTATCAGCACAATGGTCCATGACCCTTGTCATCACAATGCTCCATGCGCTTGTCAGCAAAATGCTCCATGACCCATGTCATCACAATGTACCATGCGCTTGTCATCAAAATGCTCCACAACATTGTCATCACAATGCTCCATGAATGCTCACGCACTGCTCCATGCCCTTTTCATCACAAAGCTCCATGACGCTTCTCATCACAATGCTCGATGCCCTTCTCATCACAATGCTCCATGCCCTTGTCATTACAATCCACCATGAACCATGTATCACAGTGTTCCATGCCCTTGTCACCACAATGCTCCATTCCCACTCTCATCCCAATAATCCATGAAACTATTCACACCAATGCTCCATGCACTTGTCCTCACAATGCTCCATTACCCCTGTCATTACAATGCTCCATGACCCCTGCCATCACAATGTTCCAAAGCCTTGTCATCACATGGCTCCATGACCCTTGTCATCACAATGCTCCATGCCGTTTTCATCACAAAGCTCCATGACGCATGTCATCAGAATGCTCCAAGGGCTTCTCAACACAATGCTCCATGCCCTTGTCATCACAATGCTCCAAGACCCCTGTAATCACAAGGCTCCATGCCCCTTTGCATCTCAATGTTCCATGAACCCTGTCATCACAATGCACCATGCCCATCATCATAATGCTTCATGCTATTGTCATCACAATGAAATCAAAATGCTCCATGACCTCTGTCATCACAAGGCTCCAAAACCTTGTGATCACAATGTTCCAAAACACTTGTTATCATAACGCCCCATGACGCTCATCATCACAATTATCCATGCTCTTCTCATCACAATGCTCCAAGACCTTGTCATCACATTGCTCCATTACCTTTGTCATCAGAATCCTCCATGATACTTGGCATCACAATGCACCATGCCATTGTCATCACAATACTCAATACACATGTCAGAAGGCTCCTTGAACCCTGTCATGAAAAGGCTCCATGTCTTTTTCATCACAATGCTCCATGCCATTGTCATCACAATGGACCATGACATATGTCATCACAATGCTCCCTGACACCTGTCTTCACAAAACTCTATTACCTTGTCTTCACAATGCTCCATGCCCTTGTCATCACAATGTGCCATGCCCACTGTCATCACTATAATCCATGAAAGGTGTAAGACCAATGCTCCATGCCCCTATCATCACAATGCTCCATGCCCTTGTCATCACAATGCTCCATGATGACTGTCATCACAATGCTCCGTGACTCCTGTCATCACAATGCTTCATGACATTTGTCATCACAATGGTCCATGCCCTCGTCATCACATGGCTATGTGACCTGTGTCACCACAATGCTCCATGAACTTTTCATCACAATTATCTGTGACCCTTGTCATCACAATGCTCCAAGCCTTTGTCAGCACAATGCTCCATGACACTTGTCATCAGTATGCTCCTTGAACCCTGTCATGACAAGGCTCCATGCCTTTTTCATCACAATGATCCATGCCATTTTCTTCACAATGCTCCAAGACCCCTGTAATGACAATGCTCCATGCCCTTGTCATCACAAAGCTCCACGAGGCATGTCATCAGAGTGCTCCATGGCCTTCTCATCACAATGCTCCATGCCCTTGTCATCACAATGCTCCAAGACACCTCTAATTGCAATGCCCCATGCCCCTGTTCATCAGAATGCTCCATGAGACTTGTCATCACAAAGCTCCATGGTGTTCTCATCACAAAGCTCCAGGACCTTGTCATCACCATACTCCATTCCCTTGTCATCACAAAGCTCCATGATCCCTGTCATCACAATACTCCATGAACATTGTCAGCCCAATTCTCTTTGACTTTCTCATCACAATGCTCCAAGACCAATGTCATCACAATACTCCATGAATATTTTTAGCCCAATGCTCCATGACCTTCTCATCACAAGGCTCCATGACCCTTGGCATCACAATGCTCCATGCCGTTTTCATCACAAAGCTCCATGACGCATGTCATCAGAATGCCCCATGGTCTTCTCAACACAATGCTCCATGCCCTTGTCATCAAAATGCCCCAAGACCCCTGTAATCACAAGGCTCCATGCCCCTTTGCATCTCAATGCTCCATGAACCCTGTCATCATAATGCACCATGCCCATCATCATAATGCTTCATGCTATTGTCATCACAATGAAATTAAAATGCTCCATGACCTCTGTCATCACAAGGCTCCAAACCCTTGTGATCACAATGTTCTATAACACTTGTTATCACAATGCCCCATGAGGCTCATCATCACAATTATCCATGGTCTTCTCACCACAATGCTCCAAGCCCTTGTCATCACATTGCTCCATTATCTTTGTCATCACAATCCTCCATGATACTTGACATCACAATGCTCCATGCCATTGTCATCACAATGGACCATGTCATATGTCATCACAATTCTCCCTGACACCTGTCTTCACAATACTCCATTACCTTGTCATCACCATTCTCCATTCCCTTGTCATCACAATGCACCATGCCCACTGTCTCCACAAGAATACATGAAACTTGTCGGACAATTGCTCCAAGACGCTGTCATCACAATTCTCCATGCCCTTGTCGTCACAATTCTCCATGACCCCTGTCATCACAATGCTCCATGGCTCAAGTCTTCACAATGCTTCATGACATTTTTCGTCACAATGGTCCATGCCCTCGTCATCACAAGGCTCTGTGACCATTGTCACCACAATGATCCATGAGCTTTTCATCACAATGCTCCATGACCCTTGTCATCACAATGCTCCATGTGCTTGTCAGCATCATGCTCCATGACCCATATCATCACAATGAGCCATGCGCTTGTCATCACATTCCTCCACATCCTTGTCATCACAATGCTCCATAAACCTTGTCATCATAATGCTCCATGCACTTCCCATCAAAATGCTCTCTCACCACTGATATCACAATGTTCCATAACTAGTCATCACAATACTCCCTCACCCCTCTCATCAAAATGTCCAATGACCCCTGTCATCACAGTGCTACATGCCCTTATTATCACAATGCTCCATGACCTCTGACATCACAATGTTCCATAAGCCCTGTCATCAAAATGATCCATGACCATTTTCATCAAATTGCTCCAAGACCATGTCATCACAATGCACCCTGCCCTTCTCATCACAATGCACCACGCCCTTGTCATCAGAATGCTCCATGACCTTTGTCATCACACAGTTCCTTGACCCTTGGCATCACAATGCTCCATGTCATTGTCATCACAATGCTCCGTGAACCCTCTCATCCCATTGCTCCATGCCCTTGTCATCACAAAGCTCCATGACGCTTGTCATCACAATATTCAATGCCCTTCGCATCACAATGCTCCACCACCTTGTCATTACAATCCTCCATGACCCATGTATCACAGGGTTCCGTGCCCTTGTCATCACATTGCTCCATGCCCACTCTCATCACAACAATCCATGAAAGTTTCAGACCAATGCTCCATGCCCTTGTCCTCACAATGCTCCATTACCCCTGTCATAACAATGCTCCATGACCCCTGCCATTGCAAAGTTCCACAGCCTTATCACGTGGCTCCATGACGCTTGTCATCACAATGATATAAGACCCCTCTAATCACAATGCTCCATGCCCCTGTCACACAAAGCTCCATGATGCATGTCATCAGAATGTGCCATGGCCTTCTCATCAGAATGCTCCATGCCCTTGTCATCACAAGGCTCCATGACCCTTGTCATCACAATGCTCCAAGACCCATGTAATCACAATGATCCATGCCCCTTGTTATTACAGTGCTCCATAATGCTCGTCATCACAATTATCCATGGCCTTCTCATCACAATGCTCCACGGTCTTTCCATCAAAATACTCCATGCCCAGGTCATCACAATGCTCCATGTCCCTTGTCCTCACAATTCTCCACGTCCTTGTCATCACAATGCTCCATGACTCTTCTTATCACAATGTTACATGCTCTTGTCATCACAATTCTCCATGAAATTGTCATTGCAATGCTCCATGACCCCTGTCATTGCAAGCACCATGCACTTGTCATCACAATGCTACACGACCTTGTCATCAAAATTCTCAATGGCCCTTGTCATCACAATGCTCCATGACCCTTGTCATCACAATGCTCCATGACCTTTGTCATCACATTCCTCCATGACACTTGGCATCACAATGCTCCATGCCATTGTCATCACAATGGACCATGACATATGTCATCACAATGCTCCCTGACACCTGTCTTCACAATACTCTATGACCTTGTCATCACAATGCTCCATGCCCTTGTCATCACAATGCGCCATGCCCACTGTCATCACAATAATCCGTGAAACGTGTAAGACCAATGTTCCATGCCCCTGTCATCACAATGCTCCATGCCCTTGTCATCGCAATGCTCCATGACGCCAGTCATCACAATGCTCCGTGACTCCAGTCATCACAAAGCTTAATGACATTTGTTATCACAATGGTCCATGCCCTCGTCATCACATGGCTATGTGACCTGTGTCACCACAATGCTCCATGAACATTTCATCACAATTCTCTCTGACACTTGTCATCACAATGCTCCAAGCCTTTGTCAGCACAATGCTCCATGACACTTGCCATCAGTATCCTCTTTGAACCATGTCATGAAAAGGCTCCATGCCTTTTTCATCACAATGATCCATGCCATTTTCTTCACAATGCCCCAAGACCCCTGTAATGACAATGCTCTATGCCCTTGTCATCACAAAGCTCCATGAGGCAAGTCATCAGAGTGCTCCATGGCCTTCTCATCACAATGCTCCATGCCCTTGTCATCACAATGCTCCAAGACACCTGTAATCACTGTGATCCATGCCTCTTTTCATCAGAATGCTCCATGAGACTTGTCATCACAAAGCTCCATGGTGTTCTCATCACAATGCTCCAGGACCTTGTCATCACCGTACTCCATTCCCTTGTCATCACAATGTTCCAGGACCCATGTCATCACAATACTCCAGGAACATTTTCAGCCCAATTCTCTTTGACCTTCTCATCACAATGCTCCATGACCACTGTCATCACAGTGCTCCATGACCACAGTCATCACAATGCTCCATGACCCTGACAACAAAATGATCCGGGACTCTTGTCATCAAAATGCTCCATGACAATTGTCATCACGATGATCCATGCCCTTGTCATCCCAATGTTCCATGACCCCTGTAATCACAATGCTCCGTGATGCTTTTCATCACAGTGCACCATGACGCTTGTCATCACAATGCTCCATGCCTTTGTCATAAAAATGCTACATGACCTTGTCATCACAATGCTCCATGAGCTTGTTATCAACAAAGCTCAATTCCCATTGTCATCACAATGCTCCAAGAACCTTGGGATCACATTGCTTCATGCCCTTGACATCACAATGCTCCATGCTCCTTGAAATCAAAATGATCCATGACCTCTGTCATCACAATGCTCCAAACCCTTGTGATCACAATGTTCCATAACACTTGTCATCACAACACTCCATGAGGCCTGTCATCACAATAATCCATGTCCTTGTCATCACAATGCTCCATGCCCTTTCTCATTACAATACTCAATACACATGTCATCACAATGCTCCCTGATACTTGTCGTCAGAATGCTCCTTGAATCCTGTCATGAAAAGGCTCCTTGCCCTTTTCATCACAATGCTTCTTGCCCTTTTCACCACAATGCTCCATGCCATTGTCATCACAAATCTCTATGAGCTTGTCATCAGAATGCTCCATGAGCTTGTTATCACCAATACTCCATTCCCATTGTCATCACAATCCTCCAAGAACCTTGGGATCACTTTGCTTCATGCCCTTGTCATCACAATGCTCCATTCTCCATGAAATCAAAATGCTCCATGACCTCTGTCATCACAATGCTCCAAACCCTGTGATCACAATGTTCCATAACACTTGTCATCACAACGCTCCATGATGCCTATCATCACAATAATCCATGACCTTGTCATCGCAATGCTCCATGACCTTTGTCATCACAATGCTCAATACATTGTCATCACAATGCTCTCGGACACTTGTCATCAGAATGCTCCTTGAACACTGTCATGAAAAGGCTCCATGCCTTTTTCATCACAATGCTCCATGCCATTGTCATCACAATACTCCACAAGCTTGTCATCAGAATGTTCCATGACACTTGTCATCACAATGCTCCATGACCCATGTCATGACAATGCTCCATGACACCTGCCATCACAATGCTCCATGCCCCTTGTCATTACAGTGCTCCATGACGCTCGTCATCACAATTATCCGGGGTCTTCTCATCACAGTGCTCCACGGTCTTGCCATCACTATGCTCCATGCCCTGGTCATCACAATGCACCATGTCCCTTTGCATCACAATTCTCCACGTCCCTGTCATCACAATGCTCCAAGACACTTCTCATCAAAATGTTACATGCTCTTGTCCTCACAATTCTCCATGCACTTGTCATCGCAATGCTCCATGACCCTGTCATAGAAAGCCCCATGCGCATGTCATCACAATGCTTCACGAACTTGTCATCAAAATTCTCAATGGACCTTTTCATCGCAATGCTCCATGCCCTTGTCATCACAATGCTCCCTGACCCTTTTCATCACAATGCTGCAGGCCCTTGTCATCACAATGCTCCATTACCTTTGCCATCACAATCATCCATGACCTTGTCATAACAATGCTCCATGCCCTTGTCATCAAAATACGCCATGCCCAATGTCATTGCAATAATCCATGAAACTTGTCAACACAATGCTCCTTGCCCTTGTCATCCCAATGCTCCTTGACCCCTATCATCACAATGCTCCATGATTCCACTCATCACAATACTTCATGAACTTTGTCATCACAATGCTCAATACATTGTCATCACAATGCTCTCGGACACTTGTCATCAGAATGCTCCTTGAACACTGTCATGAAAAGGCTCCATGCCTTTTTCATCACATGCTCCATGCTATTGTCTTCGCAATACTCCACAAGCTTTTCATCAGAATGTTCCATGACACTTGTCATCACAATGCTTCATGACCCATGTCATGACAATGCTCCATGACACCTGTCATCACAATGCTCCATGCCCCTTGTCAATACAGTGCTCCATGACGCTCGTCATCACAATTATCCGGGGTCTTCTCATCACAGTGCTCCACGGTCTTGCCATCACTATGCTCCATGCCCTGGTCATCACAATGCACCATGTCCCTTTGCATCACAATTCTCCACGTCCCTGTCATCACAATGCTCCAAGACACTTCTCATCAAAATGTTACATGC
The DNA here is from genome assembly GCF_964341445.2 of Mesoplodon mirus. Lineage (NCBI taxonomy): Eukaryota > Metazoa > Chordata > Mammalia > Artiodactyla > Ziphiidae > Mesoplodon > Mesoplodon mirus. The sequence continues at coordinate 126,666,886 of NC_138976.1, read as the reverse complement.
TCTTGTCCTCACAATTCTCCATGCACTTGTCATCGCAATGCTCCATGACCCTGTCATAGAAAGCTCCATGTGCATGTCATCACAATGCTTCATGAACTTGTCATCAAAATTCTCAATGGACCTTTTCATCGCAATGCTCCATGCCCTTGTCATCACAATGCTCCATGACCCTTTTCATCACAATGCTCCAGGCCCTTGTCATCACAATGCTCCATTACCTTTGCCATCACAATCATCCATGACCTTGTCATAACAATGCTCCATGCCCTTGTCATCAAAATTCGCCATGCCCAATGTCATTGCAATAATCCATGAAACTTGTCAGACCAATGCTCCATGCCCATGTCAACACAATGCTCCTTGCCCTTGTCATCCCAATGCTCCTTGACCCCTGTCATCGCAATGCTCCATGATTCCACTCATCACAATACTTCATGAACTTTGTCATCACAATGGTCCATACCCTCATCATCCCAAGGCTCTGTTACCTTTGTCACCACAATGCTCCATGAATTTTTCATCACAATTCTCTGTGACCCTTGTCATCACAATGTGCCATGCCCTTATCAGCACAATGGTCCATGACCCTTGTCATCACAATGCTCCATGCGCTTGTCAGCAAAATGCTCCATGACCCATGTCATCACAATGTACCATGCGCTTGTCATCAAAATGCTCCACAACATTGTCATCACAATGCTCCATGAATGCTCACGCACTGCTCCATGCCCTTTTCATCACAAAGCTCCATGACGCTTCTCATCACAATGCTCGATGCCCTTCTCATCACAATGCTCCATGCCCTTGTCATTACAATCCACCATGAACCATGTATCACAGTGTTCCATGCCCTTGTCACCACAATGCTCCATTCCCACTCTCATCCCAATAATCCATGAAACTATTCACACCAATGCTCCATGCACTTGTCCTCACAATGCTCCATTACCCCTGTCATTACAATGCTCCATGACCCCTGCCATCACAATGTTCCAAAGCCTTGTCATCACATGGCTCCATGACCCTTGTCATCACAATGCTCCATGCCGTTTTCATCACAAAGCTCCATGACGCATGTCATCAGAATGCTCCAAGGGCTTCTCAACACAATGCTCCATGCCCTTGTCATCACAATGCTCCAAGACCCCTGTAATCACAAGGCTCCATGCCCCTTTGCATCTCAATGTTCCATGAACCCTGTCATCACAATGCACCATGCCCATCATCATAATGCTTCATGCTATTGTCATCACAATGAAATCAAAATGCTCCATGACCTCTGTCATCACAAGGCTCCAAAACCTTGTGATCACAATGTTCCAAAACACTTGTTATCATAACGCCCCATGACGCTCATCATCACAATTATCCATGCTCTTCTCATCACAATGCTCCAAGACCTTGTCATCACATTGCTCCATTACCTTTGTCATCAGAATCCTCCATGATACTTGGCATCACAATGCACCATGCCATTGTCATCACAATACTCAATACACATGTCAGAAGGCTCCTTGAACCCTGTCATGAAAAGGCTCCATGTCTTTTTCATCACAATGCTCCATGCCATTGTCATCACAATGGACCATGACATATGTCATCACAATGCTCCCTGACACCTGTCTTCACAAAACTCTATTACCTTGTCTTCACAATGCTCCATGCCCTTGTCATCACAATGTGCCATGCCCACTGTCATCACTATAATCCATGAAAGGTGTAAGACCAATGCTCCATGCCCCTATCATCACAATGCTCCATGCCCTTGTCATCACAATGCTCCATGATGACTGTCATCACAATGCTCCGTGACTCCTGTCATCACAATGCTTCATGACATTTGTCATCACAATGGTCCATGCCCTCGTCATCACATGGCTATGTGACCTGTGTCACCACAATGCTCCATGAACTTTTCATCACAATTATCTGTGACCCTTGTCATCACAATGCTCCAAGCCTTTGTCAGCACAATGCTCCATGACACTTGCCATCAGTATGCTCCTTGAACCCTGTCATGACAAGGCTCCATGCCTTTTTCATCACAATGATCCATGCCATTTTCTTCACAATGCTCCAAGACCCCTGTAATGACAATGCTCCATGCCCTTGTCATCACAAAGCTCCACGAGGCATGTCATCAGAGTGCTCCATGGCCTTCTCATCACAATGCTCCATGCCCTTGTCATCACAATGCTCCAAGACACCTCTAATTGCAATGCCCCATGCCCCTGTTCATCAGAATGCTCCATGAGACTTGTCATCACAAAGCTCCATGGTGTTCTCATCACAAAGCTCCAGGACCTTGTCATCACCATACTCCATTCCCTTGTCATCACAAAGCTCCATGATCCCTGTCATCACAATACTCCATGAACATTGTCAGCCCAATTCTCTTTGACTTTCTCATCACAATGCTCCAAGACCAATGTCATCACAATACTCCATGAATATTTTTAGCCCAATGCTCCATGACCTTCTCATCACAAGGCTCCATGACCCTTGGCATCACAATGCTCCATGCCGTTTTCATCACAAAGCTCCATGACGCATGTCATCAGAATGCCCCATGGTCTTCTCAACACAATGCTCCATGCCCTTGTCATCAAAATGCCCCAAGACCCCTGTAATCACAAGGCTCCATGCCCCTTTGCATCTCAATGCTCCATGAACCCTGTCATCATAATGCACCATGCCCATCATCATAATGCTTCATGCTATTGTCATCACAATGAAATTAAAATGCTCCATGACCTCTGTCATCACAAGGCTCCAAACCCTTGTGATCACAATGTTCTATAACACTTGTTATCACAACGCCCCATGAGGCTCATCATCACAATTATCCATGGTCTTCTCACCACAATGCTCCAAGCCCTTGTCATCACATTGCTCCATTATCTTTGTCATCACAATCCTCCATGATACTTGACATCACAATGCTCCATGCCATTGTCATCACAATGGACCATGTCATATGTCATCACAATTCTCCCTGACACCTGTCTTCACAATACTCCATTACCTTGTCATCACCATTCTCCATTCCCTTGTCATCACAATGCACCATGCCCACTGTCTCCACAAGAATACATGAAACTTGTCGGACAATTGCTCCAAGACGCTGTCATCACAATTCTCCATGCCCTTGTCGTCACAATTCTCCATGACCCCTGTCATCACAATGCTCCATGGCTCAAGTCTTCACAATGCTTCATGACATTTTTCGTCACAATGGTCCATGCCCTCGTCATCACAAGGCTCTGTGACCATTGTCACCACAATGATCCATGAGCTTTTCATCACAATGCTCCATGACCCTTGTCATCACAATGCTCCATGTGCTTGTCAGCATCATGCTCCATGACCCATATCATCACAATGAGCCATGCGCTTGTCATCACATTCCTCCACATCCTTGTCATCACAATGCTCCATAAACCTTGTCATCATAATGCTCCATGCACTTCCCATCAAAATGCTCTCTCACCACTGATATCACAATGTTCCATAACTAGTCATCACAATACTCCCTCACCCCTCTCATCAAAATGTCCAATGACCCCTGTCATCACAGTGCTACATGCCCTTATTATCACAATGCTCCATGACCTCTGACATCACAATGTTCCATAAGCCCTGTCATCAAAATGATCCATGACCATTTTCATCAAATTGCTCCAAGACCATGTCATCACAATGCACCCTGCCCTTCTCATCACAATGCACCACGCCCTTGTCATCAGAATGCTCCATGACCTTTGTCATCACACAGTTCCTTGACCCTTGGCATCACAATGCTCCATGTCATTGTCATCACAATGCTCCATGAACCCTCTCATCCCATTGCTCCATGCCCTTGTCATCACAAAGCTCCATGACGCTTGTCATCACAATATTCAATGCCCTTCGCATCACAATGCTCCACCACCTTGTCATTACAATCCTCCATGACCCATGTATCACAGGGTTCCGTGCCCTTGTCATCACATTGCTCCATGCCCACTCTCATCACAACAATCCATGAAAGTTTCAGACCAATGCTCCATGCCCTTGTCCTCACAATGCTCCATTACCCCTGTCATAACAATGCTCCATGACCCCTGCCATTGCAAAGTTCCACAGCCTTATCACGTGGCTCCATGACGCTTGTCATCACAATGATATAAGACCCCTCTAATCACAATGCTCCATGCCCCTGTCACACAAAGCTCCATGATGCATGTCATCAGAATGTGCCATGGCCTTCTCATCAGAATGCTCCATGCCCTTGTCATCACAAGGCTCCATGACCCTTGTCATCACAATGCTCCAAGACCCATGTAATCACAATGATCCATGCCCCTTGTTATTACAGTGCTCCATAATGCTCGTCATCACAATTATCCATGGCCTTCTCATCACAATGCTCCACGGTCTTTCCATCAAAATACTCCATGCCCAGGTCATCACAATGCTCCATGTCCCTTGTCCTCACAATTCTCCACGTCCTTGTCATCACAATGCTCCATGACTCTTCTTATCACAATGTTACATGCTCTTGTCATCACAATTCTCCATGAAATTGTCATTGCAATGCTCCATGACCCCTGTCATTGCAAGCACCATGCACTTGTCATCACAATGCTACACGACCTTGTCATCAAAATTCTCAATGGCCCTTGTCATCACAATGCTCCATGACCCTTGTCATCACAATGCTCCATGACCTTTGTCATCACATTCCTCCATGACACTTGGCATCACAATGCTCCATGCCATTGTCATCACAATGGACCATGACATATGTCATCACAATGCTCCCTGACACCTGTCTTCACAATACTCTATGACCTTGTCATCACAATGCTCCATGCCCTTGTCATCACAATGCGCCATGCCCACTGTCATCACAATAATCCGTGAAACGTGTAAGACCAATGCTCCATGCCCCTGTCATCACAATGCTCCATGCCCTTGTCATCGCAATGCTCCATGACGCCTGTCATCACAATGCTCCGTGACTCCAGTCATCACAAAGCTTAATGACATTTGTTATCACAATGGTCCATGCCCTCGTCATCACATGGCTATGTGACCTGTGTCACCACAATGCTCCATGAACATTTCATCACAATTCTCTCTGACACTTGTCATCACAATGCTCCAAGCCTTTGTCAGCACAATGCTCCATGACACTTGCCATCAGTATCCTCTTTGAACCATGTCATGAAAAGGCTCCATGCCTTTTTCATCACAATGATCCATGCCATTTTCTTCACAATGCCCCAAGACCCCTGTAATGACAATGCTCTATGCCCTTGTCATCACAAAGCTCCATGAGGCAAGTCATCAGAGTGCTCCATGGCCTTCTCATCACAATGCTCCATGCCCTTGTCATCACAATGCTCCAAGACACCTGTAATCACTGTGATCCATGCCTCTTTTCATCAGAATGCTCCATGAGACTTGTCATCACAAAGCTCCATGGTGTTCTCATCACAATGCTCCAGGACCTTGTCATCACCGTACTCCATTCCCTTGTCATCACAATGTTCCAGGACCCATGTCATCACAATACTCCAGGAACATTTTCAGCCCAATTCTCTTTGACCTTCTCATCACAATGCTCCATGACCACTGTCATCACAGTGCTCCATGACCACAGTCATCACAGTGCTCCATGACCCTGACAACAAAATGATCCAGGACTCTTGTCATCAAAATGCTCCATGACAATTGTCATCACGATGATCCATGCCCTTGTCATCCCAATGTTCCATGACCCCTGTAATCACAATGTTCCGTGATGCTTTTCATCACAGTGCACCATGACGCTTGTCATCACAATGCTCCATGCCTTTGTCATAAAAATGCTACATGACCTTGTCATCACAATGCTCCATGAGCTTGTTATCAACAAAGCTCAATTCCCATTGTCATCACAATGCTCCAAGAACCTTGGGATCACATTGCTTCATGCCCTTGACATCACAATGCTCCATGCTCCTTGAAATCAAAATGATCCATGACCTCTGTCATCACAATGCTCCAAACCCTTGTGATCACAATGTTCCATAACACTTGTCATCACAACACTCCATGAGGCCTGTCATCACAATAATCCATGTCCTTGTCATCACAATGCTCCATGCCCTTTCTCATTACAATACTCAATACACATGTCATCACAATGCTCCCTGATACTTGTCGTCAGAATGCTCCTTGAATCCTGTCATGAAAAGGCTCCTTGCCCTTTTCATCACAATGCTTCTTGCCCTTTTCACCACAATGCTCCATGCCATTGTCATCACAAATCTCTATGAGCTTGTCATCAGAATGCTCCATGAGCTTGTTATCACCAATACTCCATTCCCATTGTCATCACAATCCTCCAAGAACCTTGGGATCACTTTGCTTCATGCCCTTGTCATCACAATGCTCCATTCTCCATGAAATCAAAATGCTCCATGACCTCTGTCATCACAATGCTCCAAACCCTGTGATCACAATGTTCCATAACACTTGTCATCACAACGCTCCATGATGCCTATCATCACAATAATCCATGACCTTGTCATCGCAATGCTCCATGACCTTTGTCATCACAATGCTCAATACATTGTCATCACAATGCTCTCGGACACTTGTCATCAGAATGCTCCTTGAACACTGTCATGAAAAGGCTCCATGCCTTTTTCATCACAATGCTCCATGCCATTGTCATCACAATACTCCACAAGTTTGTCATCAGAATGTTCCATGACACTTGTCATCACAATGCTCCATGACCCATGTCATGACAATGCTCCATGACACCTGCCATCACAATGCTCCATGCCCCTTGTCATTACAGTGCTCCATGACGCTCGTCATCACAATTATCCGGGGTCTTCTCATCACAGTGCTCCACGGTCTTGCCATCACTATGCTCCATGCCCTGGTCATCACAATGCACCATGTCCCTTTGCATCACAATTCTCCACGTCCCTGTCATCACAATGCTCCAAGACACTTCTCATCAAAATGTTACATGCTCTTGTCCTCACAATTCTCCATGCACTTGTCATCGCAATGCTCCATGACCCTGTCATAGAAAGCCCCATGCGCATGTCATCACAATGCTTCACGAACTTGTCATCAAAATTCTCAATGGACCTTTTCATCGCAATGCTCCATGCCCTTGTCATCACAATGCTCCCTGACCCTTTTCATCACAATGCTCCAGGCCCTTGTCATCACAATGCTCCATTACCTTTGCCATCACAATCATCCATGACCTTGTCATAACAATGCTCCATGCCCTTGTCATCAAAATACGCCATGCCCAATGTCATTGCAATAATCCATGAAACTTGTCAACACAATGCTCCTTGCCCTTGTCATCCCAATGCTCCTTGACCCCTATCATCACAATGCTCCATGATTCCACTCATCACAATACTTCATGAACTTTGTCATCACAATGCTCAATACATTGTCATCACAATGCTCTCGGACACTTGTCATCAGAATGCTCCTTGAACACTGTCATGAAAAGGCTCCATGCCTTTTTCATCACATGCTCCATGCTATTGTCATCGCAATACTCCACAAGCTTTTCATCAGAATGTTCCATGACACTTGTCATCACAATGCTTCATGACCCATGTCATGACAATGCTCCATGACACCTGTCATCACAATGCTCCATGCCCCTTGTCAATACAGTGCTCCATGACGCTCGTCATCACAATTATCCGGGGTCTTCTCATCACAGTGCTCCACGGTCTTGCCATCACTATGCTCCATGCCCTGGTCATCACAATGCACCATGTCCCTTTGCATCACAATTCTCCACGTCCCTGTCATCACAATGCTCCAAGACACTTCTCATCAAAATGTTACATGCTCTTGTCCTCACAATTCTCCATGCACTTGTCATCGCAATGCTCCATGACCCTGTCATAGAAAGCTCCATGTGCATGTCATCACAATGCTTCATGAACTTGTCATCAAAATTCTCAATGGACCTTTTCATCGCAATGCTCCATGCCCTTGTCATCACAATGCTCCATGACCCTTTTCATCACAATGCTCCAGGCCCTTGTCATCACAATGCTCCATTACCTTTGCCATCACAATCATCCATGACCTTGTCATAACAATGCTCCATGCCCTTGTCATCAAAATTCGCCATGCCCAATGTCATTGCAATAATCCATGAAACTTGTCAGACCAATGCTCCATGCCCATGTCAACACAATGCTCCTTGCCCTTGTCATCCCAGTGCTCCATGACCCCTGTCATCGCAATGCTCCATGATTCCACTCATCACAATACTTCATGAACTTTGTCATCACAATTGTCCATACCTTCGTCATCCAAAGGCTCTGTTATCTTGTCACCACAATGCTCCATGAATTTTTCATCACAATTCTCTGTGACCCTTGTCATCACAATGTGCCATGCCTTTATCAACACAATGCTCCATGACCCTTGTCATCACAATGCTCCATGCGCTTGTCAGCACAATGCTCCATGACCCTTGTCAGCAAAATGCTCCATGACCCATGTCATCACAATGTACCATGCGCTTGTCATCAAAATGCTCCACAACATTGTCATCACAATGCTCCATAAAGCTTGTCCTCACATTGCTCCATGCACTTCCCATCAAAGTGCTATCTCACCACTGATATCACAATGTTAAATCACTAGTCATCACAATATTCCCTCACCCCTGTCATCACAATGTTCCATGACCCCTGTCAGCACAATGCTACATAACCTTATCATCACAATGCTCATTGGCCCCAGACATCACAATCTTCCATAACACCTATCATCAAAATGCTCCATGACCCATTTCATCACAATGCTCCATGACCCCTGACATCACAATGTTCCATAACCCCTGTCATCAAAATGTTCCATGACACATTTCATCAAATTGCTCCATGCCCCTGTCATCAAAATATTCCTTGCCCTTGTCATAACAATGCTCCATGATTCCACTCATCGCAATTTCTCCATGCCCTTGAAATCACAAAGCTCCATGACACATGTCATCAGAAAGCTCCATGGCTTTCTCATCACAATGCTCCATGCTCCTTGAAATCAAAATGATCCATGACCTCTGTCATCACAATGCTCCAAACCCTTGTGATCACAATTTTCCATAACACTTGTCATCAAAACGCTCCGTGATTCCTTTCATCACAATAATCCATGCACTTGTCATCACAATGCTCCATGAACTTTGTCATCACAATGCTCAATACACATGTCATCACAATGCTCCCTGACACTTGTCGTCAAAATGCTCCTTGAAACCTATCATGAAAAGTCTCCATGCCTTTTTCATCACAATGCTCCATGCCCTTTTCATCACAATGCTCCATGCCATTGTCATCACAATACTCCACAAGCTTGTCATCAGAATGCTCCATGAGCCTCGTCATCAGAATGCTCCATGACCCCTGTATTCACAATGCTCCATGACACCTATCATCACAATGCTTCATGCCCCTTGTCATTACAATGCTCCAGGACGCTCATCATTACAATTTTCCATGGTCTTCTCATCACAATGCTCCACGATTTTGCCATCACAATGCTCCATGCCCTGGTCATCACAATGCTACATGTCCTTTGTCATCAAAATTCCCCACGTCCTTTTCATCACAATGTTCCATGACACTACTCATCACAATGTTTCATGCTCTTGACATCACAATTCTCCATGCACTTGTCATCGCAATGCTCCATGACCCCTGTCATAGCAAGCTCCATGTGCTTGTAATCTCAATGCTTCACGAACTGGTCATCAAAATTCTCAATGGCCCTTGTCATCACAATGCTCCAAGCCCTTGTCATCACAATGCTCCATTACCTTTGTCATCACAATCCTCCATGACACATGGCATCACAATGCTTCATGTCATTGTCATCACAATGGACCATGACCTATGTCACCACAATGCTCCGTGACACCTGTCTTCACAATACTCCGTGACCTTGTCATCACAATGTTCCATGCCCTTGTCATCACAATGTGCCATGCCCACTGTCATCACAATAATCCATGAAACTTGTCAGACCAATGCTCCATGCCCCTTTTCATCTCAAAACACCATGAACCCTGCCATCACAATGCACCATGCCCATCATCATAATGCTTCATGCTCTTGTCATCACAATGAAATCAAAATGCTCCATGACCTCTGTCTTCATAATGCTCCAAACCCCTGTGATCACAATGTTCCATAACACTGGTTATCACATGGCCCCATGACGCTCGTCATTACAATTATCCATGGTCTTCTCATCACAATGCTCCATGACCTTTGTCATCACAAAGCTCAGTAAACTTGTCATCACAATGCTCCCTGCAACTTTTCGTCAGTATGCTCCTTGAAACCTGTCATGACAAAGCTCCATGCCTTTTTCATCACAATGATCCATACCCTTTTCATCACAATGCTCCAAGACACCTGTAATCAAAAGGCTCTATGACGTTTTCATCACAAAGCTCCATGACACATGTCATCAGAATGCTCCATGGCTTTCTCATCACAATGCTCCATGCCCTTCTCATCACAATGCACCACGACCTTGTCATCAAAATGCTCCATGACATTGGTCATCACAAAGCTCCGTGACCCTTGGTATCACAATGCTCCATGCCAATGTCATCACAATGCTCCATGAACACTCATAACATTGCTCCATGCCCTTATCATCACAACGCTCCATGACGCTTGTCATCACAACGCACGATGCCCTTCTCATCACAATGTCCCATGCCCTTGTCATTACAATCCTCCATGACCCATGTATCATAGTGTTCTGTGCCCTTGTCATCACAATGCGCCATGCCCAATCTCATCACAATAATCCGTGAAACTTTTCAGACCAATGCTCCATAACCTTATCATCACAATGCTCCATTATCACTGTGATAACAATGCTCCATGAACACTGCCATCACAGTGTTCCCCGGACTTGTCATCACATGGCTTCATGACCTTTGTCATCACAATGCTCCAAGACCCCTGTAATCACAATGCTCCATGCCCTTCTCATCACAAAGCTCCATGACACATGTCATCAGTATGCTCCATGGTCTTCTCATCATAATGCTGAATGGCCATCTCATCACAATGCCCCAAGACCCCTATAATCACAATACTCCTTGCCGCTTTTCATCTCAATGCTCCATGAACCCTGTCATCACAATGAACCATGCCCATCATCATAATGCTTCATGCTATTGTCATCACAATGAAATCAAAATGCTCCATGACCTCTGTCATTACCATGCTCGAAACCCTAGTGATCACAGTGTTCCATAACACTCGTCATCACAATGCCCAATGACACTCGTCATCACAATTATCAATGGTCTTCTCATCACAATGCTCCATAAACTTTGTCATCACAATGCTCAATACACTTGTCATCACAATGTTGACTGACACTTGTCGTCAGTATGATCCTTGAACCCGGTCATGACTAGGCTCCATGCCTTTTTCATCACAATGATCCATGCCCTTTTCATCACAAAGCTCCATGACGCATGTCATCAGAAGGCTCCATGGCCTTCTCATCACATTGCTTGAAGCCCTTGTCATCACAATGCTCCATAACCTTTGTCATCACAATCCTCCATGACACTTGGCATCACAATGCTCCATTCCATTGTCATCACAATGGAGCATGACATATGTCATCACAATGCTCCCTGACACCTGTCTTCACAATACTCCATGACCTTTTCATCACAATGCTCCATAACTGCTGTCATCACAATGTTCCGTGACTCCAGTCATAACAATGCTTCATGACTTTTGTCATCACAATGGTCCATGCCCTCGTCATCACAAGGCTCTGTGACATTTGGCACCTCAATGCTCCATGAACTTTTCATCACAAAGCTCCTTAACCCATGTCATCACAATGCCCCATTCCTTTGTCAGCACAATGCTCCATGACCCTTGTCATCACAATGCTCCATGCCCATGTCAGCAAAATGCTCCATGACCCATGTCATCACAATAAGCCATGTGCTTGTCAACACAATGCTCTACAACATTGTCAACACAATGCTCCATAAAACTTGTCATCACAATGCTCCACTCACTTCTCATCAAAATGCTCTCTGACAACTGATATCACAAGGTTCCATCACTAGTCATCACAATAATCCTTCACCCCTGTCATCACAATGTTCCATGACCCCTGTCATCACAATGCTACATGCCCTTATCCTCACAATGCTCCATGACCCCTGACATCACAATGTTCCATAACCTCTGTCATCAAAATATTCCTTGACACTTTTCATCAAATTGCTCCTTGATCCTGTCATCACAATGCTTCCTGCCCTTCTCATCACAATGCACAACGCCCTTGTCATCAAAATGCTCCATAACCATTGTCATCACAAAGCTCCCTGACACTTGGCATCACAATGCTCCATGACGCTTGTCATCACAATGCTCGATGCCCTTCTCATCAAAAGACTCCATGGCTTTGTCATTACAATCCTCCATGACCCATGTATCACAGTGTTCCGTGGCCTTTTCATCACAGTGCTCCATGGCCACGCTAATCATAATAACCCACGAAACATTTCAGACTTATGCTCCATGTCCCCTGACATCACAATGTTCCACGGCCTTGTCATCACAAGGCTCCATGACCCTTGTCATCACAATGCTCCAAGACACCTGTTATCACAATGCTCCATGCCCTTATCATCACAAAGCTCCATGACGCATGTCATCAGTATGCTCCATGGCTTTCTCATCAAAATGCTCCATGCCCTTGTCATCACAATGCTTCAAGACCCCTGTAATCACAAAGCTCCATGCCGCTTTTCATCTCAATGCTCCATGAACCCTGTCATCACAATGCACCATGCCCTTCATCATAATGCTTCATGCTATTGCCATCACAATGAAATCAAAATGCACCAAGACCTCTGTCATCACAATGCTCCAAACACTTGTGATCACATTGTTCCATAACACTTGTCATCACAACGCCCCATGATGCTCCTCATCACAATTATCCATGGTCTTCTCATCACAATGCTCCATGCCTTTGTCATCACAATGCTCAATACACTTGTCATCACAATGCTCCCTGACACTTGTCATCAGTATGCTCCTTGGACCCTGTCATGACAAGGCTCCATGTTATTTCATCACAATGATCCATGCCCTTTTCATCACAATGCTCCAAGACGCCTGTAATGACAATGCTCCATGCCCTTGTGATCACAAAGCTCCATGACCCCTGTCATCACAATGCTACCTGCCCTTATCATCACAGTGCTCCATCACTCCTGACATCACAATGTTCCATGACACTTGTCATCAAAATATTCCATGACCCTTTTCATCAAATTGCTCCATGACCCTGTCATCACAATGCTCCCTGCCCTTCTCATCACAGTGCACCACACACTTGTCATCCAAATGCTCCATGACCTTTGTCATCACAAACCTCCATGACCCTTGGCATCACAATGCTCCATGCCATTGTCATCACAATGCTCCAGGAACCCTCTTTTCACATTGCTCCATGTCCTTGTCATCACAAAGCTCCATGACGCTTGTCATCACAATGCTTGATGCACTTCTCATCACAATGCTTCATGCCCTTCTCATTACAATGCTCCATGACCCATGTATCACAGTGTTCCGTGCCCTTGTCATCACAGTGCTCCATGCCCACTCTCATCACAATAATCCATGGAACTTTTCAGACCAATGTTCCATGCCCTTGTCATCACAATGCTCCATTGCCCCTGTCATAACAATGCTCCAGGACCCCTGGCATCACAATATTCCATGGCCTTGTCATAACACTTCCCCATGACCCTTGTCATCACAGTGCTCCAAGAGCCCTGTATTCACAATGTTCCATGCCCTTGCCATCACAAAGCTCCATGACACATGTCATCAGAATGCTCCATGGCTTTCTCATCACAATGCTCCATGCCTTTGTCATCTCAATGCTCCATGAACCCTGTCATCACAATGCACCATGCCCATCATCATAATGCTTCATGCTATTGTCATCACAATGAAATCAACATGCTCCATGACCTCTGTCATCACCACGCTCTAAACCCTTGTGATCAAAATGTTCCATATCACTTGTCATCACAACGCCACATGACGCTCATCATCACAATTATCCATGGTCTTCTCATCACAATGCTCCATGACATTTGCCATCACAATGTTCCATAACCCCTCTAATCACAATGCTCTCTGACAATTGTCATCGCAGTGTACCATGACACTTGTCCTCATAATGCTCCATGCCTATGTCAGCAAAATGCTACATGACTTGTCATCACAATGCTCCATGCGCTTGTCATCACAATACTTCTTTACCATTGTCATTCACAATCCTCTATGAACATTGGCATCACATTACTTCATGGCTTTCTCATCACAATGCTCCATGCTCCTTGAAATCAAAATGATCCATGACCTCTGTCATCACAATGCTCCAAACCCTTGTGATCACAATTTTCCATAACACTTGTCATCAAAACGCTCCATGATTCCTTTCATCACAATACTCCATGCACTTGTCATCACAATGCTCCATGAACTTTGTCATCACAATGCTCAATACACATGTCATCACAATGCTCCCTGACACTTGTCGTCAAAATGCTCCTTGAAACCTATCATGAAAAGTCTCCATGCCTTTTTCATCACAATGCTCCATGCCCTTTTCATCACAATGCTCCATGCCATTGTCATCACAATACTCCACAAGCTTGTCATCAGAATGCTCCATGAGCCTCGTCATCAGAATGCTCCATGACCCCTGTATTCACAATGCTCCATGACACCTATCATCACAATGCTTCATGCCCCTTGTCATTACAATGCTCCAGGACGCTCATCATTACAATTTTCCATGGTCTTCTCATCACAATGCTCCACGATTTTGCCATCACAATGCTCCATGCCCTGGTCATCACAATGCTACATGTCCTTTGTCATCAAAATTCCCCACGTCCTTTTCATCACAATGTTCCATGACACTACTCATCACAATGTTTCATGCTCTTGACATCACAATTCTCCATGCACTTGTCATCGCAATGCTCCATGACCCCTGTCATAGCAAGCTCCATGTGCTTGTAATCTCAATGCTTCACGAACTGGTCATCAAAATTCTCAATGGCCCTTGTCATCACAATGCTCCAAGCCCTTGTCATCACAATGCTCCATTACCTTTGTCATCACAATCCTCCATGACACATGGCATCACAATGCTTCATGTCATTGTCATCACAATGGACCATGACCTATGTCACCACAATGCTCCGTGACACCTGTCTTCACAATACTCCGTGACCTTGTCATCACAATGTTCCATGCCCTTGTCATCACAATGTGCCATGCCCACTGTCATCACAATAATCCATGAAACTTGTCAGACCAATGCTCCATGCCCCTTTTCATCTCAAAACACCATGAACCCTGCCATCACAATGCACCATGCCCATCATCATAATGCTTCATGCTCTTGTCATCACAATGAAATCAAAATGCTCCATGACCTCTGTCTTCATAATGCTCCAAACCCCTGTGATCACAATGTTCCATAACACTGGTTATCACATGGCCCCATGACGCTCGTCATTACAATTATCCATGGTCTTCTCATCACAATGCTCCATGACCTTTGTCATCACAAAGCTCAGTAAACTTGTCATCACAATGCTCCCTGCAACTTTTCGTCAGTATGCTCCTTGAAACCTGTCATGACAAAGCTCCATGCCTTTTTCATCACAATGATCCATACCCTTTTCATCACAATGCTCCAAGACACCTGTAATCAAAAGGCTCTATGACGTTTTCATCACAAAGCTCCATGACACATGTCATCAGAATGCTCCATGGCTTTCTCATCACAATGCTCCATGCCCTTCTCATCACAATGCACCACGACCTTGTCATCAAAATGCTCCATGACATTGGTCATCACAAAGCTCCGTGACCCTTGGTATCACAATGCTCCATGCCAATGTCATCACAATGCTCCATGAACACTCATAACATTGCTCCATGCCCTTATCATCACAACGCTCCATGACGCTTGTCATCACAACGCACGATGCCCTTCTCATCACAATGTCCCATGCCCTTGTCATTACAATCCTCCATGACCCATGTATCATAGTGTTCTGTGCCCTTGTCATCACAATGCGCCATGCCCAATCTCATCACAATAATCCGTGAAACTTTTCAGACCAATGCTCCATAACCTTATCATCACAATGCTCCATTATCACTGTGATAACAATGCTCCATGAACACTGCCATCACAGTGTTCCCCGGACTTGTCATCACATGGCTTCATGACCTTTGTCATCACAATGCTCCAAGACCCCTGTAATCACAATGCTCCATGCCCTTCTCATCACAAAGCTCCATGACACATGTCATCAGTATGCTCCATGGTCTTCTCATCATAATGCTGAATGGCCATCTCATCACAATGCCCCAAGACCCCTATAATCACAATACTCCTTGCCGCTTTTCATCTCAATGCTCCATGAACCCTGTCATCACAATGAACCATGCCCATCATCATAATGCTTCATGCTATTGTCATCACAATGAAATCAAAATGCTCCATGACCTCTGTCATTACCATGCTCGAAACCCTAGTGATCACAGTGTTCCATAACACTCGTCATCACAATGCCCAATGACACTCGTCATCACAATTATCAATGGTCTTCTCATCACAATGCTCCATAAACTTTGTCATCACAATGCTCAATACACTTGTCATCACAATGTTGACTGACACTTGTCGTCAGTATGATCCTTGAACCCGGTCATGACTAGGCTCCATGCCTTTTTCATCACAATGATCCATGCCCTTTTCATCACAAAGCTCCATGATGCATGTCATCAGAAGGCTCCATGGCCTTCTCATCACATTGCTTGAAGCCCTTGTCATCACAATGCTCCATAACCTTTGTCATCACAATCCTCCATGACACTTGGCATCACAATGCTCCATTCCATTGTCATCACAATGGAGCATGACATATGTCATCACAATGCTCCCTGACACCTGTCTTCACAATACTCCATGATCTTTTCATCACAATGCTCCATAACTGCTGTCACCACAATGTTCCGTGACTCCAGTCATAACAATGCTTCATGACTTTTGTCATCACAATGGTCCATGCCCTCGTCATCACAAGGCTCTGTGACATTTGGCACCTCAATGCTCCATGAACTTTTCATCACAAAGCTCCTTAACCCATGTCATCACAATGCCCCATTCCTTTGTCAGCACAATGCTCCATGACCCTTGTCATCACAATGCTCCATGCCCATGTCAGCAAAATGCTCCATGACCCATGTCATCACAATAAGCCATGTGCTTGTCAACACAATGCTCTACAACATTGTCAACACAATGCTCCATAAAACTTGTCATCACAATGCTCCACTCACTTCTCATCAAAATGCTCTCTGACAACTGATATCACAAGGTTCCATCACTAGTCATCACAATAATCCTTCACCCCTGTCATCACAATGTTCCATGACCCCTGTCATCACAATGCTACATGCCCTTATCCTCACAATGCTCCATGACCCCTGACATCACAATGTTCCATAACCTCTGTCATCAAAATATTCCTTGACACTTTTCATCAAATTGCTCCTTGATCCTGTCATCACAATGCTTCCTGCCCTTCTCATCACAATGCACAACGCCCTTGTCATCAAAATGCTCCATAACCATTGTCATCACAAAGCTCCCTGACACTTGGCATCACAATGCTCCATGACGCTTGTCATCACAATGCTCGATGCCCTTCTCATCAAAAGACTCCATGGCTTTGTCATTACAATCCTCCATGACCCATGTATCACAGTGTTCCGTGGCCTTTTCATCACAGTGCTCCATGGCCACGCTAATCATAATAACCCACGAAACATTTCAGACTTATGCTCCATGTCCCCTGACATCACAATGTTCCACGGCCTTGTCATCACAAGGCTCCATGACCCTTGTCATCACAATGCTCCAAGACACCTGTTATCACAATGCTCCATGCCCTTATCATCACAAAGCTCCATGACGCATGTCATCAGTATGCTCCATGGCTTTCTCATCAAAATGCTCCATGCCCTTGTCATCACAATGCTTCAAGACCCCTGTAATCACAAAGCTCCATGCCGCTTTTCATCTCAATGCTCCATGAACCCTGTCATCACAATGCACCATGCCCTTCATCATAATGCTTCATGCTATTGCCATCACAATGAAATCAAAATGCACCAAGACCTCTGTCATCACAATGCTCCAAACACTTGTGATCACATTGTTCCATAACACTTGTCATCACAACGCCCCATGATGCTCCTCATCACAATTATCCATGGTCTTCTCATCACAATGCTCCATGCCTTTGTCATCACAATGCTCAATACACTTGTCATCACAATGCTCCCTGACACTTGTCATCAGTATGCTCCTTGGACCCTGTCATGACAAGGCTCCATGTTATTTCATCACAATGATCCATGCCCTTTTCATCACAATGCTCCAAGACGCCTGTAATGACAATGCTCCATGCCCTTGTGATCACAAAGCTCCATGACCCCTGTCATCACAATGCTACCTGCCCTTATCATCACAGTGCTCCATCACTCCTGACATCACAATGTTCCATGACACTTGTCATCAAAATATTCCATGACCCTTTTCATCAAATTGCTCCATGACCCTGTCATCACAATGCTCCCTGCCCTTCTCATCACAGTGCACCACACACTTGTCATCCAAATGCTCCATGACCTTTGTCATCACAAACCTCCATGACCCTTGGCATCACAATGCTCCATGCCATTGTCATCACAATGCTCCAGGAACCCTCTTTTCACATTGCTCCATGTCCTTGTCATCACAAAGCTCCATGACGCTTGTCATCACAATGCTTGATGCACTTCTCATCACAATGCTTCATGCCCTTCTCATTACAATGCTCCATGACCCATGTATCACAGTGTTCCGTGCCCTTGTCATCACAGTGCTCCATGCCCACTCTCATCACAATAATCCATGGAACTTTTCAGACCAATGTTCCATGCCCTTGTCATCACAATGCTCCATTGCCCCTGTCATAACAATGCTCCAGGACCCCTGGCATCACAATATTCCATGGCCTTGTCATAACACTTCCCCATGACCCTTGTCATCACAGTGCTCCAAGAGCCCTGTATTCACAATGTTCCATGCCCTTGCCATCACAAAGCTCCATGACACATGTCATCAGAATGCTCCATGGCTTTCTCATCACAATGCTCCATGCCTTTGTCATCTCAATGCTCCATGAACCCTGTCATCACAATGCACCATGCCCATCATCATAATGCTTCATGCTATTGTCATCACAATGAAATCAACATGCTCCATGACCTCTGTCATCACCACGCTCTAAACCCTTGTGATCAAAATGTTCCATATCACTTGTCATCACAACGCCACATGACGCTCATCATCACAATTATCCATGGTCTTCTCATCACAATGCTCCATGACATTTGCCATCACAATGTTCCATAACCCCTCTAATCACAATGCTCTCTGACAATTGTCATCGCAGTGTACCATGACACTTGTCCTCATAATGCTCCATGCCTATGTCAGCAAAATGCTACATGACTTGTCATCACAATGCTCCATGCGCTTGTCATCACAATACTTCTTTACCATTGTCATTCACAATCCTCCATGAACATTGGCATCACATTACTTCATGGCCTTGTCATCACAATGCTCCATGCTCCTTGAAATCAAAATGATCCATGACCTCTGTCATCACAATGCTCCAAACCCTTGTGATCACAATTTTCCATAACACTTGTCATCAAAACGCTCCATGATTCCTTTCATCACAATACTCCATGCACTTGTCATCACAATGCTCCATGAACTTTGTCATCACAATGCTCAATACACATGTCATCACAATGCTCCCTGACACTTGTCGTCAAAATGCTCCTTGAAACCTATCATGAAAAGTCTCCATGCCTTTTTCATCACAATGCTCCATGCCCTTTTCATCACAATGCTCCATGTCATTGTCATCACAATACTCCACAAGCTTGTCATCAAAATGCTCCGTGAGCCTCGTCATCAGAATGCTCCATGACCCCTGTCATCACAATGCTCCATGACACCTATCATCACAATGCTTCATGCCCCTTGTCATTACAGTGCTCCAGGACGCTCGTCATTACAATTATCCATGGTCTTCTCATCACAATGCTCCACGATTTTGCCATCACAATGCTCCATGCCCTGGTCATCACAATGCTACATGTTCTTTGTCATCAAAATTCCCCACGTTCTTTTCATCACAATGTTCCATGACACTACTCATCACAATGTTTCATGCTCTTGACATCACAATTCTCCACGCACTTGTCATCACAATTCTCCATGACCCCCGTCATAGCAAGCTCCATGTGCTTGTAATCTCAGTGCTTCACGACCTTGTCATCAAAATTCTCAATAGCCCTTGTCATCACAATGCTCCAAGCCCTTGTCATCACAATGCTCCAATACCTTTGTCATCTCAATCCTCCATTACACATGGCATCACAATGCTTCATGTCATTGTCATCACAATGGACCGTGACCTATGTCATCACAATGCTCCCTGACACTTGTCTTCACAATACTCCGTGACCTTGTCATCAAAATATTCCATGTCCTTGTCATCACAATGTGCCATGCTCACTGTCATCACAATAATCCATGAAACTTGTCAGACCAATGCTCCATGCCCCTTTTCATCTCAAAACTCCATGAACCCTGTCATCACAATGCACCATGCCCATCATCATAATGCTTCATGCTATTGCCATCACAATGAAATCAAAATGCTCCATGACCTCTGTCTTCACAATGCTCCAAACCCTTGTAATCACAATGTTCCATAACACTGGTTATCACATGGCCCCATGACGCTCGTCATTACAATTATCCATGGTCTTCTCATCACAATGCTCCATGACCTTTGTCATCACAATGCTGAATACACTTGTCATCACAATGCTCCCTGCCACTTTTCGTCAGTATGCTCCGTGAACCCTGTCATGCCAAGGCTCCATGCCTTTTTCATCACAATGATCCATGCCCTTTTCATCACAATGCTCCAAGACTCATCTAATCACAATGCTCCATGCCCTTGTCATAACAAAGCTCCATGACGCATGTCATCAGTATGCTCCATGGCCTTCTCATCACAATGCTCCATGCCCTTCTCATCACAATGCACCACGACCTTGTCATCAAAATGCTCCATGACACTGGTCATCACAAAGCTCCATGACCCTTGGTATCACAATGCTCCATGTCATTGTCATCACAATGCCTCATGAACCCTCTCATCACATTGCTCCATGCACTTGTCATCACAATGCTCCATGACGCTTGTCATCACAACGCACGATGCCCTTCTCATCACAATGCCCCATGCCTTTGTCATTACAATCCTCCATGACCCATGTATCACAGTGTTCTGTGCCCTTGTCATCACAATGCTCCATGCCCAATCTCATCACAATAATCCGTGAAACTTTTCAGACCAATGCTCCATAACCTTATCATCACAATGCTCCATTATCACTGTCATAACAATGCTCCATGAAACCTGCCATCACAGTGTTCCACGGCCTTGTCATCACATGGCTCCATGACCCTTGTCATCACAATGCTCCAAGACCCCTGTAATCACAATGCTCCATGCACTTGTCATCACAAAGCTCCATGACGCATGGCATTAGTATGCTCCATGGTCTTCTCATCATAATGCTCCATGGCCTTCTCATCACAATGCTCCAAGACCCCTATAATCACAATGCTCCTTGCCGCTTTTCATCTCAATGCTCCATGAACCCTGTCATCACAATGCACCATGCCCATCATCATAATGCTTCATGCTATTGTCATCACAATGAAATCAAAATGCTCCATGACCTCCGTCATTACCATGCTCCAAACCCTAGTGATCACACTGTTCCATAACACTCGTCATCACAATGCCCAATGACGCTCGTCATCACAATTATCAATGGTCTTCTCATCACAATGCTCCATAAACTTTGTCATCACAATGCTCAATACACTTGTCATCACAATGTTGCCTGACACTTGTCGTCAGTATGCTCCTTGAACCCTGTCATGACAAGTATCCATGCCCTTTTCATCACAATGATCCATGCCCTTTTCATCACAATACTCCAAAACCCCTGTAATCACAATGTTCCATGCCCTTGTCATCACAGAGCTCCATGATGCATGTTATCAGAATGCTCTGTAGCCTTCTCATCACAATGCTATTAGCACTTGTCATCACAATGCTCCAAGACCCCTGTAATCACAATGCCCCATGCCTCTTTTAGTGAGAATGCTCCATGATAATTGTCATCACAAGGCTCCATGGTCCGCTCATCACAATGCTCAAGGACGTTGTCATCAAAATGCTCCATTCCTTTGTCATCTCAACACTCCATGAATATTTTCATCTCAATGTTCCATGACCTTCTCATCACAATGCTCCATGACCCCTGTCATCAAAATGCTCCATGACCACAGTAATCACAATGCTCCATGACCCCTGACAACACAATGATCCTGGACTCTTTTCATCAAAATACTCCATGACACTTGTCATCACAAGATCCAAGCTCATGTCATCCCAATGTTCCATGTCCCCTGTAATCACAATGCTCCGGGACGCTTGTCATCACAGTGCTCCATCACACTTGTCATCACAATGCTCCATGCTTTTGTCAGAAAAATGCTACATGACCTTGTCATCGCAATGCTCCATGCGCTTGTTATCACAACCCTCCATGAATCTTGGGATCACATTGCTTCATGCCCTTGTCATCACAATGCTCCAGGCTCCTTGAAATCAAAATGATCCATGAACTCTGTCATCACAATGATCCAATCACTTGTGATCACAAAGTTCCATAACACTTGTCATCACAATGATCCCTGATGCTTGTCATCACAATACTCCATGTCCTTGTCATCACAATGCTCCATGACCTTTGTCATCACAATGCACAATACACTGGTCATCACAATGCTCCCTGGCACTTGCCATCAGTATGCACTTGAACCATGTCATGACAATGCTCCATGCCTTTTTCATCACAATGATCCATCCCCTTTTCATCGCAATGCTCCAAGACTCCTGTAATCACAATGCTCCATGCCTTTTTCAGCAAAATGCTACAAGACCTTGTCACCACAAAGCTCCATGCACTTGTCATCACAATCCTCCATGAACCTTGGGATCACATTGCTTCATGATCTTGGCATCACAATGCTCCATGCTCCTTGAAATCAAAATGATCCATGACCACTTTCATCACAACGCTCTAAATGCTTGTGATCACAATGTTCCATAACACTTGTCATCACAACGCTCCATGATGCCTGTCATCACAATACTCCATGCCCTTGTCATCACAATGTGCCATGACCATTGTCATCACAATGCTCAATACACTTGTCATCACAATGCTCCCTGACATTAGTCGTCAGAATGCTCCTTGAACACTCTCATAAAAAGACTCCATGCCTTTTTCATCACAATGCTCCATCCAAATGTCATCACAATACTCCACAAGCTTGTCATCACAATGCTCCATGACACTTGTTATCACAATGCTCCATGACCCCTGTCATCACAATGCTCCATGACACCTGTAATCACAATGCTCCATGGCTCTTGTAATTAGAGTGCTCCATGACACTCGTCATCAACATAATCCATGGACTTCTCATCTCTATGCTCCACGGTCTTGCCATCACAATGATCCATTCCCTGATCATCACAATGATCCAAGTCCCTTGTCATCACATTTCTCCACATCCTCCTCATAACAATGCTACATGACATTTCTCATCACAATGTTACATGCTCTTGTCATCACAATTCTCCATGCACTTGTCATTGCAATGCTCCATGACCCCTGTCATAGCAAGCTCCATGCCCTTCTCATCACAATGCACCACGCCCTTGTCATCAAAATGCTCCATGACCTTTGTCATCACAAAGCTCCTTGATCCTTGGCATCACAATGCTCCATGCTATTGTCATCACAATGCTCCATGAACCCTCTCATCACATTGCTCAATGCCGTTGTCATCACAATGCTCCATGACGCTTGTCATCAAAATGCTCGATTCACTTCTCATCACAATTCTCCACGCCCTTGTCATTACAATCCTCCCTGACTCATGTATCACAGTGATCCGTGCCCTTGTCATCACAATGCTCCATGCCCACTCTCATTAAAATAATCCATGAAACATTTCAGACCAATGATCCATGCCCTTGTCATCACAATGCTCCATTACACCTGTCATAACAATGCTCCATGATCCCTGCCATCACAATATTCCACGGTCTTGTCATCCCAAGGCTCCATGACACTTGTCATCACAATGCTCCAAGACCCCTGTAATCACAATATTCCATGCCCTTTTCATCACAAAGCTCCATGTCACATGTCATCAGAAGGCTCCATGGCCTTCTCATCACATTGCTTGAAGCCCTTTTCATCACAATGCTCCATAACCTTTGTCATCACAATCCTCCATGACACTTGGCATCACAATGCTCCATTCCATTGTCATCACAATGGAGCATGACATATGTCATCACAAAGCTCCCTGACACCTGTCTTCACAATACTCCATGACCTTGTCATCACAATACTCCATGCCCTTGTCATCACAATGCTCCATAACCGCTGTCATCACAATGTTCCGTGACTCAGTCATCACAATGCTTCGTGACTTTTGTCATCACAATGGTCCATGCCCTCGTCATCACAAGGCTCTGTGACATTTGGCACCACAATGCTCCGTGAACTTTTCATCACAAAGCTCCTTGACAATGCTCCATTCCTTTGTCAGCACAATGCTCCATGCCCATGTCAGCAAAATGCTCCATGACCCATGTCATCACAATAAGCCATGCGCTTGTCAACACAATGCTCTACCACATTGTCATCACAATGCTCCATAAAACTTGTCATCACAATGCTCCATTTACTTCTCATCAAAATGCTCTCTGACAACTGATATCACAAGGTTCCATCACTAGTCATCACAATAATCCCTCACCCCTGTCATCACAATGTTCCATGACCCCTGTCATCACAATGCTACATGCCCTTATCCTCACAATGCTCCATGACCCCTGACATCACAATGTTCCATAACCTCTGTCATCAAAATATTCCTTGACACTTTTCATCAAATTGCTCCTTGATCCTCTCATCACAATGCTTCCTGCCCTTCTCATCACAATGCACAACGCCCTTGTCATCAAAATGCTCCATAACCTTTGTCATCACAAAGCTCCGTGACCCTCGGCATCACAATGCTCCATGACGCTTGTCATCACAATGCTCGATGCCCTTCTCATCAAAATACTCCATGGCTTTGTCATTACAATCCTCTATGACCCATGTATCACAGTGTTCCGTGGCCTTTTCATCACAATGCTCCATGTCCACGCTCATCATAATAATCCATGAAACATTTCAGACTTATGCTCCATGACCCCTGACATCACAATGTTCCACGGCCTTGTCATCACAAGGCTCCATGACCCTTGTCATCACAATGCTCCAAGACCCCTGTTATCACAATGCTCCATGCCCTTGTCATCACAATGCTTCAAGACCCCTGTAATCACAAAGCTCCATGTTGCTTTTCATCTCAATGCTCCATGAACACTGTCATCACAGTGCACCATGCCCTTCATCATAATGCTTCATGCTATTGCCATCACAATGAAATCAAAATGCACCAAAACCTCTGTCATCATAATGCTCCAAACCCTTGTGATCACATTGTCCCATAACACTTGTCATCACAATGCCCAATGATGCTCCTCATCACAATTATCCATGGTCTTCTCATCACAATGCTCCATGCCCTTGTGATCACAAAGCTCCATTACCCCTGTCATCCCAGTGCTACATGCCCTTATCATCACAATGCTCCATCACTCCTGACATCACAATGTTCCATGACACTTGTCATCAAAATATGCCATGACCCTTTTCATCAAATTGCTCCATGACCCTGTCATCACAATGCTCCCTGCCCTTCTCATCACAGTGCACCACACACTTGTCATCCAAATGCTCCATGACCTTTGTCATCACAAACCTCCATGACCCTTGGCATCACAATGCTCCATGAACCCTCTTATCACATTGCTCCATGCCCTTTTCATCACAAAGCTCCATGACGCTTGTCATCACAATGCTTCAGGCAATTCTCATCACAATGTTTCATGCCCTTCTCATCACAATGCTCCATGACCCCTGTCATCAGAATGCTCCATGAACCATGTCATCACAATGCTCCATGACCACTGACAACACAATGATCAGGGACTCTTTTCATCAAAATGCTCCATGACACTTGTCAACAAAATGCTCCATGCTCTTGTCATCAAAATGCTCAATTACCTTTGTCATCACAATCCTCCATGACACTTGCCATCACAATGCTCCATGCCATTGTCATCACAATGGACCATGACATATGTCATCACAATGCTCCCTAACACCTGTCTTCTCAATACTCCATGACCTTGTCATAACGATGCTCCATGCGCTTGTCATCAAAATGCTCCATTTCCCCTGTCATCACAATGCTTCATGACTCCATTCATCACAATGCTTCATGACATTTGTCATCACAATGGTCCATGACCTCGTCATCACAAGACTCTGTGACATTTGTCGTCACAATGCTCCATGAACTTTTCATCACAAAGCTCCTTGACCCATGTCATCACAATGCTCCATTCCTTTGTCAGCACGATGCTCCATTACCCCTGTCAAAACAATGCTCCATGATCCCTGCCATCACAATCTTCCACGGTCTTGTCATCACAAGGCTCCATGACACTTGTCATCACAATGCTCCAAGACCCCTGTAATCACAATGCTCCAAGCCCTTTTCGTCAAAAAGCTCCATGACGCATGTCATCAGAAGGCTCCATAGCCTGCTCATCACATTGCTCGAAGCCCTTGTCATCACAGTGCTCCATAACCTTTGTCATCACAATCCTCCATGACACTTGGCATCACAATGCTCCATTCCATTGTCATCACAATGGATCATGACATATGTCATCACAATGCTCCCTGACACCTGTCATCACAATACTCCATGCCCTTGTCATCACAATGCTCCATAACCTTTGTCATCACAATCCTCCATGACACTTGGCATCACAATGCTCCATTCCATTGCCATCACAGTAGGGCATGACATATGTCATCACAATGCTCCCTGACACCTGTCTTCACAATACTCCATGACCTTGTCATTACAATACTTCATGCCCTTGTCATCACAATGCTCCATGACCGCTGTTATCACAATGTTCCACGGTCTTGTCAGTGCAACGCTCCAAGACCCCTGTAATCACAATGCACCCTGCCCATTTCATCACGAAGCTCCATGACGCATGTCATCAGAAGGCTCCATGGCCTTCTCATCACATTGCTCGAAGCCCTTGTCATCACAATGCTCCATAACTTTTGTCATCACAATCCTCCATGACACTTGGCATCACAATACTCCATTCCATTGGCATCACAATGGAGCATGACATATGTCATCACAATGCTCCCTGAAACTTGTCTTCACAATACTCCATGACCTTGTCATCACAATACTCCATGCCCTTGTCATCACAATGCTCCATGACCGCTGTCATCACAATGTTCCGTGTCTCCAGTCATCACAATGCTTCATGACTTTTGTCATCACAATGGTCCATGTTCTCTTCATCACAAGGCTCTGTGACATTTGTCACCAAAATGCTCCATGAAATTTTCATCACAAAGCTCCTTGACCCATGTCATCACAATGCTCCATTCCTTTGTCAGCACAATGCTCCATGACGCTTGTCATCACAAGGCTCCATGCGAATGTCAGCAAAATGCTCCATGACCCATGACATCACAATAAGCCATGCACTTGTCAAAACAATGCTCTACAACATTGTCATCACAATGCTCTATAAAACTTGTCATCACAATGCTCCATTCACTTCTCATCAAAATGCTCTCTGACAACTGATATCACAAGGTTCCATCACTAGTCATCACAATAATCCCTCACCCCTGTCATCACAATGTTCCATGACCCCTGTCATCACAATGCTCCATGCCCTTATCCTCACAATGCTCCATGACCCCTGACATCACAATGTTCCATAACCTCTGTCATCAAAATATTCCTTGACACTTTTCATCAAATTGATCCTTGATCCTGTCATCACAATGCTTCCTGCCCTTCTCATCACAATGCACAACGTCCTTGTCATCAAAATGCTCCACAACCTTTGTCATCACAAAGCTCCATCACCCTTGGCATCACAATGCTCCATGACGCTTGTCATCACAATGCTCGATGCCCTTCTCATCAAAAGACTCCAAGGCTTTGTCATTACAATCCTCCATGACCCATGTATCACAGTGTTCCGTGGCCTTTTCATCACAATGCTCCATGTCCATGCTCATCATAATAATCCATGAAACATTTCAGACTTATGCTCCATGACCCCTGACATCACAATGTTCCACGGCCTTGTCATCAAAAGTCTCCATGACCCTTGTCATCACAATGCTCCAAGACCCCTGTTATCACAATGCTCCATGCCCTTATCATCACAAAGCTCCATGACGCATGTCATCAGTATGCTCCATGGCTTTCTCATCAAAATGCTCCATGCCCTTGTCATCACAATGCTTCAAGACCCCTGTAATCACAAAGCTCCATGCCGCTTTTCATCTCAATGCTCCATGAACCCTGTCATCACAATGCACCATGCCCTTCATCATAATGCTTCATGCTATTGCCATCACAATGAAATCAAAATGCACCAAGACCTCTGTCATCACAATGCTCCAAACACTTGTGATCACATTGTTCCATAACACTTGTCATCACAACGCCCCATGATGCTCCTCATCACAATTATCCATGGTCTTCTCATCACAATGCTCCATGCCTTTGTCATCACAATGCTCAATACACTTGTCATCACAATGCTCCCTGACACTTGTCATCAGTATGCTCCTTGGACCCTGTCATGACAAGGCTCCATGTTATTTCATCACAATGATCCATGCCCTTTTCATCACAATGCTCCAAGACGCCTGTAATGACAATGCTCCATGCCCTTGTGATCACAAAGCTCCATGACCCCTGTCATCACAATGCTACCTGCCCTTATCATCACAGTGCTCCATCACTCCTGACATCACAATGTTCCATGACACTTGTCATCAAAATATTCCATGACCCTTTTCATCAAATTGCTCCATGACCCTGTCATCACAATGCTCCCTGCCCTTCTCATCACAGTGCACCACACACTTGTCATCCAAATGCTCCATGACCTTTGTCATCACAAACCTCCATGACCCTTGGCATCACAATGCTCCATGCCATTGTCATCACAATGCTCCAGGAACCCTCTTTTCACATTGCTCCATGTCCTTGTCATCACAAAGCTCCATGACGCTTGTCATCACAATGCTTGATGCACTTCTCATCACAATGCTTCATGCCCTTCTCATTACAATGCTCCATGACCCATGTATCACAGTGTTCCGTGCCCTTGTCATCACAGTGCTCCATGCCCACTCTCATCACAATAATCCATGGAACTTTTCAGACCAATGTTCCATGCCCTTGTCATCACAATGCTCCATTGCCCCTGTCATAACAATGCTCCAGGACCCCTGGCATCACAATATTCCATGGCCTTGTCATAACACTTCCCCATGACCCTTGTCATCACAGTGCTCCAAGAGCCCTGTATTCACAATGTTCCATGCCCTTGCCATCACAAAGCTCCATGACACATGTCATCAGAATGCTCCATGGCTTTCTCATCACAATGCTCCATGCCTTTGTCATCTCAATGCTCCATGAACCCTGTCATCACAATGCACCATGCCCATCATCATAATGCTTCATGCTATTGTCATCACAATGAAATCAACATGCTCCATGACCTCTGTCATCACCACGCTCTAAACCCTTGTGATCAAAATGTTCCATATCACTTGTCATCACAACGCCACATGACGCTCATCATCACAATTATCCATGGTCTTCTCATCACAATGCTCCATGACATTTGCCATCACAATGTTCCATAACCCCTCTAATCACAATGCTCTCTGACAATTGTCATCGCAGTGTACCATGACACTTGTCCTCATAATGCTCCATGCCTATGTCAGCAAAATGCTACATGACTTGTCATCACAATGCTCCATGCACTTGTCATCACAATACTTCTTTACCATTGTCATTCACAATCCTCCATGAACATTGGCATCACATTACTTCATGGCCTTGTCATCACAATGCTCCATGCTCCTTGAAATCAAAATGATCCATGACCTCTGTCATCACAATGCTCCAAACCCTTGTGATCACAATTTTCCATAACACTTGTCATCAAAACGCTCCATGATTCCTTTCATCACAATACTCCATGCACTTGTCATCACAATGCTCCATGAACTTTGTCATCACAATGCTCAATACACATGTCATCACAATGCTCCCTGACACTTGTCGTCAAAATGCTCCTTGAAACCTATCATGAAAAGTCTCCATGCCTTTTTCATCACAATGCTCCATGCCCTTTTCATCACAATGCTCCATGTCATTGTCATCACAATACTCCACAAGCTTGTCATCAAAATGCTCCGTGAGCCTCGTCATCAGAATGCTCCATGACCCCTGTCATCACAATGCTCCATGACACCTATCATCACAATGCTTCATGCCCCTTGTCATTACAGTGCTCCAGGACGCTCGTCATTACAATTATCCATGGTCTTCTCATCACAATGCTCCACGATTTTGCCATCACAATGCTCCATGCCCTGGTCATCACAATGCTACATGTTCTTTGTCATCAAAATTCCCCACGTTCTTTTCATCACAATGTTCCATGACACTACTCATCACAATGTTTCATGCTCTTGACATCACAATTCTCCACGCACTTGTCATCACAATTCTCCATGACCCCCGTCATAGCAAGCTCCATGTGCTTGTAATCTCAATGCTTCACGACCTTGTCATCAAAATTCTCAATAGCCCTTGTCATCACAATGCTCCAAGCCCTTGTCATCACAATGCTCCAATACCTTTGTCATCTCAATCCTCCATTACACATGGCATCACAATGCTTCATGTCATTGTCATCACAATGGACCGTGACCTATGTCATCACAATGCTCCCTGACACTTGTCTTCACAATACTCCGTGACCTTGTCATCAAAATATTCCATGTCCTTGTCATCACAATGTGCCATGCTCACTGTCATCACAATAATCCATGAAACTTGTCAGACCAATGCTCCATGCCCCTTTTCATCTCAAAACTCCATGAACCCTGTCATCACAATGCACCATGCCCATCATCATAATGCTTCATGCTATTGCCATCACAATGAAATCAAAATGCTCCATGACCTCTGTCTTCACAATGCTCCAAACCCTTGTAATCACAATGTTCCATAACACTGGTTATCACATGGCCCCATGACGCTCGTCATTACAATTATCCATGGTCTTCTCATCACAATGCTCCATGACCTTTGTCATCACAATGCTGAATACACTTGTCATCACAATGCTCCCTGCCACTTTTCGTCAGTATGCTCCGTGAACCCTGTCATGCCAAGGCTCCATGCCTTTTTCATCACAATGATCCATGCCCTTTTCATCACAATGCTCCAAGACTCATCTAATCACAATGCTCCATGCCCTTGTCATAACAAAGCTCCATGACGCATGTCATCAGTATGCTCCATGGCCTTCTCATCACAATGCTCCATGCCCTTCTCATCACAATGCACCACGACCTTGTCATCAAAATGCTCCATGACACTGGTCATCACAAAGCTCCATGACCCTTGGTATCACAATGCTCCATGTCATTGTCATCACAATGCCTCATGAACCCTCTCATCACATTGCTCCATGCACTTGTCATCACAATGCTCCATGACGCTTGTCATCACAACGCACGATGCCCTTCTCATCACAATGCCCCATGCCCTTGTCATTACAATCCTCCATGACCCATGTATCACAGTGTTCTGTGCCCTTGTCATCACAATGCTCCATGCCCAATCTCATCACAATAATCCGTGAAACTTTTCAGACCAATGCTCCATAACCTTATCATCACAATGCTCCATTATCACTGTCATAACAATGCTCCATGAAACCTGCCATCACAGTGTTCCACGGCCTTGTCATCACATGGCTCCATGACCCTTGTCATCACAATGCTCCAAGACCCCTGTAATCACAATGCTCCATGCACTTGTCATCACAAAGCTCCATGACGCATGGCATTAGTATGCTCCATGGTCTTCTCATCATAATGCTCCATGGCCTTCTCATCACAATGCTCCAAGACCCCTATAATCACAATGCTCCTTGCCGCTTTTCATCTCAATGCTCCATGAACCCTGTCATCACAATGCACCATGCCCATCATCATAATGCTTCATGCTATTGTCATCACAATGAAATCAAAATGCTCCATGACCTCCGTCATTACCATGCTCCAAACCCTAGTGATCACACTGTTCCATAACACTCGTCATCACAATGCCCAATGACGCTCGTCATCACAACTATCAATGGTCTTCTCATCACAATGCTCCATAAACTTTGTCATCACAATGCTCAATACACTTGTCATCACAATGTTGCCTGACACTTGTCGTCAGTATGCTCCTTGAACCCTGTCATGACAAGTATCCATGCCCTTTTCATCACAATGATCCATGCCCTTTTCATCACAATACTCCAAAACCCCTGTAATCACAATGTTCCATGCCCTTGTCATCACAGAGCTCCATGATGCATGTTATCAGAATGCTCTGTAGCC
Organism: Mesoplodon mirus; assembly: GCF_964341445.2. Taxonomy (NCBI): domain Eukaryota; kingdom Metazoa; phylum Chordata; class Mammalia; order Artiodactyla; family Ziphiidae; genus Mesoplodon; species Mesoplodon mirus. The sequence goes on along the minus strand of NC_138976.1, from coordinate 126,633,845 downwards.
TTCTCATCACAATGCTATTAGCACTTGTCATCACAATGCTCCAAGACCCCTGTAATCACAATGCCCCATGCCTCTTTTAGTGAGAATGCTCCATGATAATTGTCATCACAAGGCTCCATGGTCCGCTCATCACAATGCTCAAGGACGTTGTCATCAAAATGCTCCATTCCTTTGTCATCTCAACACTCCATGAATATTTTCATCTCAATGTTCCATGACCTTCTCATCACAATGCTCCATGACCCCTGTCATCAAAATGCTCCATGACCACAGTAATCACAATGCTCCATGACCCCTGACAACACAATGATCCTGGACTCTTTTCATCAAAATACTCCATGACACTTGTCATCACAAGATCCAAGCTCATGTCATCCCAATGTTCCATGTCCCCTGTAATCACAATGCTCCGGGACGCTTGTCATCACAGTGCTCCATCACACTTGTCATCACAATGCTCCATGCTTTTGTCAGAAAAATGCTACATGACCTTGTCATCGCAATGCTCCATGCGCTTGTTATCACAACCCTCCATGAATCTTGGGATCACATTGCTTCATGCCCTTGTCATCACAATGCTCCAGGCTCCTTGAAATCAAAATGATCCATGAACTCTGTCATCACAATGATCCAATCACTTGTGATCACAAAGTTCCATAACACTTGTCATCACAATGATCCCTGATGCTTGTCATCACAATACTCCATGTCCTTGTCATCACAATGCTCCATGACCTTTGTCATCACAATGCACAATACACTGGTCATCACAATGCTCCCTGGCACTTGCCATCAGTATGCACTTGAACCATGTCATGACAATGCTCCATGCCTTTTTCATCACAATGATCCATCCCCTTTTCATCGCAATGCTCCAAGACTCCTGTAATCACAATGCTCCATGCCTTTTTCAGCAAAATGCTACAAGACCTTGTCACCACAATGCTCCATGCACTTGTCATCACAATCCTCCATGAACCTTGGGATCACATTGCTTCATGATCTTGGCATCACAATGCTCCATGCTCCTTGAAATCAAAATGATCCATGACCACTTTCATCACAACGCTCTAAATGCTTGTGATCACAATGTTCCATAACACTTGTCATCACAACGCTCCATGATGCCTGTCATCACAATACTCCATGCCCTTGTCATCACAATGTGCCATGACCATTGTCATCACAATGCTCAATACACTTGTCATCACAATGCTCCCTGACATTAGTCGTCAGAATGCTCCTTGAACACTCTCATAAAAAGACTCCATGCCTTTTTCATCACAATGCTCCATCCAAATGTCATCACAATACTCCACAAGCTTGTCATCACAATGCTCCATGACACTTGTTATCACAATGCTCCATGACCCCTGTCATCACAATGCTCCATGACACCTGTAATCACAATGCTCCATGGCTCTTGTAATTAGAGTGCTCCATGACACTCGTCATCAACATAATCCATGGACTTCTCATCTCTATGCTCCACGGTCTTGCCATCACAATGATCCATTCCCTGATCATCACAATGATCCAAGTCCCTTGTCATCACATTTCTCCACATCCTCCTCATAACAATGCTACATGACATTTCTCATCACAATGTTACATGCTCTTGTCATCACAATTCTCCATGCACTTGTCATTGCAATGCTCCATGACCCCTGTCATAGCAAGCTCCATGCCCTTCTCATCACAATGCACCACGCCCTTGTCATCAAAATGCTCCATGACCTTTGTCATCACAAAGCTCCTTGATCCTTGGCATCACAATGCTCCATGCTATTGTCATCACAATGCTCCATGAACCCTCTCATCACATTGCTCAATGCCGTTGTCATCACAATGCTCCATGACGCTTGTCATCAAAATGCTCGATTCACTTCTCATCACAATTCTCCACGCCCTTGTCATTACAATCCTCCCTGACTCATGTATCACAGTGATCCGTGCCCTTGTCATCACAATGCTCCATGCCCACTCTCATTAAAATAATCCATGAAACATTTCAGACCAATGATCCATGCCCTTGTCATCACAATGCTCCATTACACCTGTCATAACAATGCTCCATGATCCCTGCCATCACAATATTCCACGGTCTTGTCATCCCAAGGCTCCATGACACTTGTCATCACAATGCTCCAAGACCCCTGTAATCACAATATTCCATGCCCTTTTCATCACAAAGCTCCATGTCACATGTCATCAGAAGGCTCCATGGCCTTCTCATCACATTGCTTGAAGCCCTTGTCATCACAATGCTCCATAACCTTTGTCATCACAATCCTCCATGACACTTGGCATCACAATGCTCCATTCCATTGTCATCACAATGGAGCATGACATATGTCATCACAAAGCTCCCTGACACCTGTCTTCACAATACTCCATGACCTTGTCATCACAATACTCCATGCCCTTGTCATCACAATGCTCCATAACCGCTGTCATCACAATGTTCCGTGACTCAGTCATCACAATGCTTCGTGACTTTTGTCATCACAATGGTCCATGCCCTCGTCATCACAAGGCTCTGTGACATTTGGCACCACAATGCTCCGTGAACTTTTCATCACAAAGCTCCTTGACAATGCTCCATTCCTTTGTCAGCACAATGCTCCATGCCCATGTCAGCAAAATGCTCCATGACCCATGTCATCACAATAAGCCATGCGCTTGTCAACACAATGCTCTACCACATTGTCATCACAATGCTCCATAAAACTTGTCATCACAATGCTCCATTTACTTCTCATCAAAATGCTCTCTGACAACTGATATCACAAGGTTCCATCACTAGTCATCACAATAATCCCTCACCCCTGTCATCACAATGTTCCATGACCCCTGTCATCACAATGCTACATGCCCTTATCCTCACAATGCTCCATGACCCCTGACATCACAATGTTCCATAACCTCTGTCATCAAAATATTCCTTGACACTTTTCATCAAATTGCTCCTTGATCCTGTCATCACAATGCTTCCTGCCCTTCTCATCACAATGCACAACGCCCTTGTCATCAAAATGCTCCATAACCTTTGTCATCACAAAGCTCCGTGACCCTCGGCATCACAATGCTCCATGACGCTTGTCATCACAATGCTCGATGCCCTTCTCATCAAAATACTCCATGGCTTTGTCATTACAATCCTCTATGACCCATGTATCACAGTGTTCCGTGGCCTTTTCATCACAATGCTCCATGTCCACGCTCATCATAATAATCCATGAAACATTTCAGACTTATGCTCCATGACCCCTGACATCACAATGTTCCACGGCCTTGTCATCACAAGGCTCCATGACCCTTGTCATCACAATGCTCCAAGACCCCTGTTATCACAATGCTCCATGCCCTTGTCATCACAATGCTTCAAGACCCCTGTAATCACAAAGCTCCATGTTGCTTTTCATCTCAATGCTCCATGAACACTGTCATCACAGTGCACCATGCCCTTCATCATAATGCTTCATGCTATTGCCATCACAATGAAATCAAAATGCACCAAAACCTCTGTCATCATAATGCTCCAAACCCTTGTGATCACATTGTCCCATAACACTTGTCATCACAATGCCCAATGATGCTCCTCATCACAATTATCCATGGTCTTCTCATCACAATGCTCCATGCCCTTGTGATCACAAAGCTCCATTACCCCTGTCATCCCAGTGCTACATGCCCTTATCATCACAATGCTCCATCACTCCTGACATCACAATGTTCCATGACACTTGTCATCAAAATATGCCATGACCCTTTTCATCAAATTGCTCCATGACCCTGTCATCACAATGCTCCCTGCCCTTCTCATCACAGTGCACCACACACTTGTCATCCAAATGCTCCATGACCTTTGTCATCACAAACTTCCATGACCCTTGGCATCACAATGCTCCATGAACCCTCTTATCACATTGCTCCATGCCCTTTTCATCACAAAGCTCCATGACGCTTGTCATCACAATGCTTCAGGCAATTCTCATCACAATGTTTCATGCCCTTCTCATCACAATGCTCCATGACCCCTGTCATCAGAATGCTCCATGAACCATGTCATCACAATGCTCCATGACCACTGACAACACAATGATCAGGGACTCTTTTCATCAAAATGCTCCATGACACTTGTCAACAAAATGCTCCATGCTCTTGTCATCAAAATGCTCAATTACCTTTGTCATCACAATCCTCCATGACACTTGCCATCACAATGCTCCATGCCATTGTCATCACAATGGACCATGACATATGTCATCACAATGCTCCCTAACACCTGTCTTCTCAATACTCCATGACCTTGTCATAACGATGCTCCATGCGCTTGTCATCAAAATGCTCCATTTCTCCTGTCATCACAATGCTTCATGACTCCATTCATCACAATGCTTCATGACATTTGTCATCACAATGGTCCATGACCTCGTCATCACAAGACTCTGTGACATTTGTCGTCACAATGCTCCATGAACTTTTCATCACAAAGCTCCTTGACCCATGTCATCACAATGCTCCATTCCTTTGTCAGCACGATGCTCCATTACCCCTGTCAAAACAATGCTCCATGATCCCTGCCATCACAATCTTCCACGGTCTTGTCATCACAAGGCTCCATGACACTTGTCATCACAATGCTCCAAGACCCCTGTAATCACAATGCTCCAAGCCCTTTTCGTCAAAAAGCTCCATGACGCATGTCATCAGAAGGCTCCATAGCCTGCTCATCACATTGCTCGAAGCCCTTGTCATCACAGTGCTCCATAACCTTTGTCATCACAATCCTCCATGACACTTGGCATCACAATGCTCCATTCCATTGTCATCACAATGGATCATGACATATGTCATCACAATGCTCCCTGACACCTGTCATCACAATACTCCATGCCCTTGTCATCACAATGCTCCATAACCTTTGTCATCACAATCCTCCATGACACTTGGCATCACAATGCTCCATTCCATTGCCATCACAGTAGGGCATGACATATGTCATCACAATGCTCCCTGACACCTGTCTTCACAATACTCCATGACCTTGTCATTACAATACTTCATGCCCTTGTCATCACAATGCTCCATGACCGCTGTTATCACAATGTTCCACGGTCTTGTCAGTGCAACGCTCCAAGACCCCTGTAATCACAATGCACCCTGCCCATTTCATCACGAAGCTCCATGACGCATGTCATCAGAAGGCTCCATGGCCTTCTCATCACATTGCTCGAAGCCCTTGTCATCACAATGCTCCATAACTTTTGTCATCACAATCCTCCATGACACTTGGCATCACAATACTCCATTCCATTGGCATCACAATGGAGCATGACATATGTCATCACAATGCTCCCTGAAACTTGTCTTCACAATACTCCATGACCTTGTCATCACAATACTCCATGCCCTTGTCATCACAATGCTCCATGACCGCTGTCATCACAATGTTCCGTGTCTCCAGTCATCACAATGCTTCATGACTTTTGTCATCACAATGGTCCATGTTCTCTTCATCACAAGGCTCTGTGACATTTGTCACCAAAATGCTCCATGAAAATTTCATCACAAAGCTCCTTGACCCATGTCATCACAATGCTCCATTCCTTTGTCAGCACAATGCTCCATGACGCTTGTCATCACAAGGCTCCATGCGAATGTCAGCAAAATGCTCCATGACCCATGACATTACAATAAGCCATGCACTTGTCAAAACAATGCTCTACAACATTGTCATCACAATGCTCTATAAAACTTGTCATCACAATGCTCCATTCACTTCTCATCAAAATGCTCTCTGACAACTGATATCACAAGGTTCCATCACTAGTCATCACAATAATCCCTCACCCCTGTCATCACAATGTTCCATGACCCCTGTCATCACTATGCTCCATGCCCTTATCCTCACAATGCTCCATGACCCCTGACATCACAATGTTCCATAACCTCTGTCATCAAAATATTCCTTGACACTTTTCATCAAATTGATCCTTGATCCTGTCATCACAATGCTTCCTGCCCTTCTCATCACAATGCACAACGTCCTTGTCATCAAAATGCTCCACAACCTTTGTCATCACAAAGCTCCATCACCCTTGGCATCACAATGCTCCATGACGCTTGTCATCACAATGCTCGATGCCCTTCTCATCAAAAGACTCCAAGGCTTTGTCATTACAATCCTCCATGACCCATGTATCACAGTGTTCCGTGGCCTTTTCATCACAATGCTCCATGTCCATGCTCATCATAATAATCCATGAAACATTTCAGACTTATGCTCCATGACCCCTGACATCACAATGTTCCACGGCCTTGTCATCAAAAGTCTCCATGACCCTTGTCATCACAATGCTCCAAGACCCCTGTTATCACAATGCTCCATGCCCTTATCATCACAAAGCTCCATGACGCATGTCATCAGTATGCTCCATGGCTTTCTCATCAAAATGCTCCATGCCCTTGTCATCACAATGCTTCAAGACCCCTGTAATCACAAAGCTCCATGCCGCTTTTCATCTCAATGCTCCATGAACCCTGTCATCACAATGCACCATGCCCTTCATCATAATGCTTCATGCTATTGCCATCACAATGAAATCAAAATGCACCAAGACCTCTGTCATCACAATGCTCCAAACACTTGTGATCACATTGTTCCATAACACTTGTCATCACAACGCCCCATGATGCTCCTCATCACAATTATCCATGGTCTTCTCATCACAATGCTCCATGCCTTTGTCATCACAATGCTCAATACACTTGTCATCACAATGCTCCCTGACACTTGTCATCAGTATGCTCCTTGGACCCTGTCATGACAAGGCTCCATGTTATTTCATCACAATGATCCATGCCCTTTTCATCACAATACTCCAAAACCCCTGTAATCACAATGTTCCATGCCCTTGTCATCACAGAGCTCCATGATGCATGTTATCAGAATGCTCTGTAGCCTTCTCATCACAATGCTATTAGCACTTGTCATCACAATGCTCCAAGACCCCTGTAATCACAATGCCCCATGCCTCTTTTAGTGAGAATGCTCCATGATAATTGTCATCACAAGGCTCCATGGTCCGCTCATCACAATGCTCAAGGACGTTGTCATCAAAATGCTCCATTCCTTTGTCATCTCAACACTCCATGAATATTTTCATCTCAATGTTCCATGACCTTCTCATCACAATGCTCCATGACCCCTGTCATCAAAATGCTCCATGACCACAGTAATCACAATGCTCCATGACCCCTGACAACACAATGATCCTGGACTCTTTTCATCAAAATACTCCATGACACTTGTCATCACAAGATCCAAGCTCATGTCATCCCAATGTTCCATGTCCCCTGTAATCACAATGCTCCGGGACGCTTGTCATCACAGTGCTCCATCACACTTGTCATCACAATGCTCCATGCTTTTGTCAGAAAAATGCTACATGACCTTGTCATCGCAATGCTCCATGCGCTTGTTATCACAACCCTCCATGAATCTTGGGATCACATTGCTTCATGCCCTTGTCATCACAATGCTCCAGGCTCCTTGAAATCAAAATGATCCATGAACTCTGTCATCACAATGATCCAATCACTTGTGATCACAAAGTTCCATAACACTTGTCATCACAATGATCCCTGATGCTTGTCATCACAATACTCCATGTCCTTGTCATCACAATGCTCCATGACCTTTGTCATCACAATGCACAATACACTGGTCATCACAATGCTCCCTGGCACTTGCCATCAGTATGCACTTGAACCATGTCATGACAATGCTCCATGCCTTTTTCATCACAATGATCCATCCCCTTTTCATCGCAATGCTCCAAGACTCCTGTAATCACAATGTTCCATGCCTTTTTCAGCAAAATATTACAAGACCTTGTCACCACAATGCTCCATGCACTTGTCATCACAAAGCTCCATGACGCATGGCATTAGTATGCTCCATGGTCTTCTCATCATAATGCTCCATGGCCTTCTCATCACAATGCTCCAAGACCCCTATAATCACAATGCTCCTTGCCGCTTTTCATCTCAATGCTCCATGAACCCTGTCATCACAATGCACCATGCCCATCATCATAATGCTTCATGCTATTGTCATCACAATGAAATCAAAATGCTCCATGACCTCCGTCATTACCATGCTCCAAACCCTAGTGATCACACTGTTCCATAACACTCGTCATCACAATGCCCAATGACGCTCGTCATCACAATTATCAATGGTCTTCTCATCACAATGCTCCATAAACTTTGTCATCACAATGCTCAATACACTTGTCATCACAATGTTGCCTGACACTTGTCGTCAGTATGCTCCTTGAACCCTGTCATGACAAGTATCCATGCCCTTTTCATCACAATGATCCATGCCCTTTTCATCACAATACTCCAAAACCCCTGTAATCACAATGTTCCATGCCCTTGTCATCACAGAGCTCCATGATGCATGTTATCAGAATGCTCTGTAGCCTTCTCATCACAATGCTATTAGCACTTGTCATCACAATGCTCCAAGACCCCTGTAATCACAATGCCCCATGCCTCTTTTAGTGAGAATGCTCCATGATAATTGTCATCACAAGGCTCCATGGTCCGCTCATCACAATGCTCAAGGACGTTGTCATCAAAATGCTCCATTCCTTTGTCATCTCAACACTCCATGAATATTTTCATCTCAATGTTCCATGACCTTCTCATCACAATGCTCCATGACCCCTGTCATCAAAATGCTCCATGACCACAGTAATCACAATGCTCCATGACCCCTGACAACACAATGATCCTGGACTCTTTTCATCAAAATACTCCATGACACTTGTCATCACAAGATCCAAGCTCATGTCATCCCAATGTTCCATGTCCCCTGTAATCACAATGCTCCGGGACGCTTGTCATCACAGTGCTCCATCACACTTGTCATCACAATGCTCCATGCTTTTGTCAGAAAAATGCTACATGACCTTGTCATCGCAATGCTCCATGCGCTTGTTATCACAACCCTCCATGAATCTTGGGATCACATTGCTTCATGCCCTTGTCATCACAATGCTCCAGGCTCCTTGAAATCAAAATGATCCATGAACTCTGTCATCACAATGATCCAATCACTTGTGATCACAAAGTTCCATAACACTTGTCATCACAATGATCCCTGATGCTTGTCATCACAATACTCCATGTCCTTGTCATCACAATGCTCCATGACCTTTGTCATCACAATGCACAATACACTGGTCATCACAATGCTCCCTGGCACTTGCCATCAGTATGCACTTGAACCATGTCATGACAATGCTCCATGCCTTTTTCATCACAATGATCCATCCCCTTTTCATCGCAATGCTCCAAGACTCCTGTAATCACAATGCTCCATGCCTTTTTCAGCAAAATGCTACAAGACCTTGTCACCACAAAGCTCCATGCACTTGTCATCACAATCCTCCATGAACCTTGGGATCACATTGCTTCATGATCTTGGCATCACAATGCTCCATGCTCCTTGAAATCAAAATGATCCATGACCACTTTCATCACAACGCTCTAAATGCTTGTGATCACAATGTTCCATAACACTTGTCATCACAACGCTCCATGATGCCTGTCATCACAATACTCCATGCCCTTGTCATCACAATGTGCCATGACCATTGTCATCACAATGCTCAATACACTTGTCATCACAATGCTCCCTGACATTAGTCGTCAGAATGCTCCTTGAACACTCTCATAAAAAGACTCCATGCCTTTTTCATCACAATGCTCCATCCAAATGTCATCACAATACTCCACAAGCTTGTCATCACAATGCTCCATGACACTTGTTATCACAATGCTCCATGACCCCTGTCATCACAATGCTCCATGACACCTGTAATCACAATGCTCCATGGCTCTTGTAATTAGAGTGCTCCATGACACTCGTCATCAACATAATCCATGGACTTCTCATCTCTATGCTCCACGGTCTTGCCATCACAATGATCCATTCCCTGATCATCACAATGATCCAAGTCCCTTGTCATCACATTTCTCCACATCCTCCTCATAACAATGCTACATGACATTTCTCATCACAATGTTACATGCTCTTGTCATCACAATTCTCCATGCACTTGTCATTGCAATGCTCCATGACCCCTGTCATAGCAAGCTCCATGCCCTTCTCATCACAATGCACCACGCCCTTGTCATCAAAATGCTCCATGACCTTTGTCATCACAAAGCTCCTTGATCCTTGGCATCACAATGCTCCATGCTATTGTCATCACAATGCTCCATGAACCCTCTCATCACATTGCTCAATGCCGTTGTCATCACAATGCTCCATGACGCTTGTCATCAAAATGCTCGATTCACTTCTCATCACAATTCTCCACGCCCTTGTCATTACAATCCTCCCTGACTCATGTATCACAGTGATCCGTGCCCTTGTCATCACAATGCTCCATGCCCACTCTCATTAAAATAATCCATGAAACATTTCAGACCAATGATCCATGCCCTTGTCATCACAATGCTCCATTACACCTGTCATAACAATGCTCCATGATCCCTGCCATCACAATATTCCACGGTCTTGTCATCCCAAGGCTCCATGACACTTGTCATCACAATGCTCCAAGACCCCTGTAATCACAATATTCCATGCCCTTTTCATCACAAAGCTCCATGTCACATGTCATCAGAAGGCTCCATGGCCTTCTCATCACATTGCTTGAAGCCCTTGTCATCACAATGCTCCATAACCTTTGTCATCACAATCCTCCATGACACTTGGCATCACAATGCTCCATTCCATTGTCATCACAATGGAGCATGACATATGTCATCACAAAGCTCCCTGACACCTGTCTTCACAATACTCCATGACCTTGTCATCACAATACTCCATGCCCTTGTCATCACAATGCTCCATAACCGCTGTCATCACAATGTTCCGTGACTCAGTCATCACAATGCTTCGTGACTTTTGTCATCACAATGGTCCATGCCCTCGTCATCACAAGGCTCTGTGACATTTGGCACCACAATGCTCCGTGAACTTTTCATCACAAAGCTCCTTGACAATGCTCCATTCCTTTGTCAGCACAATGCTCCATGCCCATGTCAGCAAAATGCTCCATGACCCATGTCATCACAATAAGCCATGCGCTTGTCAACACAATGCTCTACCACATTGTCATCACAATGCTCCATAAAACTTGTCATCACAATGCTCCATTTACTTCTCATCAAAATGCTCTCTGACAACTGATATCACAAGGTTCCATCACTAGTCATCACAATAATCCCTCACCCCTGTCATCACAATGTTCCATGACCCCTGTCATCACAATGCTACATGCCCTTATCCTCACAATGCTCCATGACCCCTGACATCACAATGTTCCATAACCTCTGTCATCAAAATATTCCTTGACACTTTTCATCAAATTGCTCCTTGATCCTGTCATCACAATGCTTCCTGCCCTTCTCATCACAATGCACAACGCCCTTGTCATCAAAATGCTCCATAACCTTTGTCATCACAAAGCTCCGTGACCCTCGGCATCACAATGCTCCATGACGCTTGTCATCACAATGCTCGATGCCCTTCTCATCAAAATACTCCATGGCTTTGTCATTACAATCCTCTATGACCCATGTATCACAGTGTTCCGTGGCCTTTTCATCACAATGCTCCATGTCCACGCTCATCATAATAATCCATGAAACATTTCAGACTTATGCTCCATGACCCCTGACATCACAATGTTCCACGGCCTTGTCATCACAAGGCTCCATGACCCTTGTCATCACAATGCTCCAAGACCCCTGTTATCACAATGCTCCATGCCCTTGTCATCACAATGCTTCAAGACCCCTGTAATCACAAAGCTCCATGTTGCTTTTCATCTCAATGCTCCATGAACACTGTCATCACAGTGCACCATGCCCTTCATCATAATGCTTCATGCTATTGCCATCACAATGAAATCAAAATGCACCAAAACCTCTGTCATCATAATGCTCCAAACCCTTGTGATCACATTGTCCCATAACACTTGTCATCACAATGCCCAATGATGCTCCTCATCACAATTATCCATGGTCTTCTCATCACAATGCTCCATGCCCTTGTGATCACAAAGCTCCATTACCCCTGTCATCCCAGTGCTACATGCCCTTATCATCACAATGCTCCATCACTCCTGACATCACAATGTTCCATGACACTTGTCATCAAAATATGCCATGACCCTTTTCATCAAATTGCTCCATGACCCTGTCATCACAATGCTCCCTGCCCTTCTCATCACAGTGCACCACACACTTGTCATCCAAATGCTCCATGACCTTTGTCATCACAAACCTCCATGACCCTTGGCATCACAATGCTCCATGAACCCTCTTATCACATTGCTCCATGCCCTTTTCATCACAAAGCTCCATGACGCTTGTCATCACAATGCTTCAGGCAATTCTCATCACAATGTTTCATGCCCTTCTCATCACAATGCTCCATGACCCCTGTCATCAGAATGCTCCATGAACCATGTCATCACAATGCTCCATGACCACTGACAACACAATGATCAGGGACTCTTTTCATCAAAATGCTCCATGACACTTGTCAACAAAATGCTCCATGCTCTTGTCATCAAAATGCTCAATTACCTTTGTCATCACAATCCTCCATGACACTTGCCATCACAATGCTCCATGCCATTGTCATCACAATGGACCATGACATATGTCATCACAATGCTCCCTAACACCTGTCTTCTCAATACTCCATGACCTTGTCATAACGATGCTCCATGCGCTTGTCATCAAAATGCTCCATTTCCCCTGTCATCACAATGCTTCATGACTCCATTCATCACAATGCTTCATGACATTTGTCATCACAATGGTCCATGACCTCGTCATCACAAGACTCTGTGACATTTGTCGTCACAATGCTCCATGAACTTTTCATCACAAAGCTCCTTGACCCATGTCATCACAATGCTCCATTCCTTTGTCAGCACGATGCTCCATTACCCCTGACAAAACAATGCTCCATGATCCCTGCCATCACAATCTTCCACGGTCTTGTCATCACAAGGCTCCATGACACTTGTCATCACAATGCTCCAAGACCCCTGTAATCACAATGCTCCAAGCCCTTTTCGTCAAAAAGCTCCATGACGCATGTCATCAGAAGGCTCCATAGCCTGCTCATCACATTGCTCGAAGCCCTTGTCATCACAGTGCTCCATAACCTTTGTCATCACAATCCTCCATGACACTTGGCATCACAATGCTCCATTCCATTGTCATCACAATGGATCATGACATATGTCATCACAATGCTCCCTGACACCTGTCATCACAATACTCCATGCCCTTGTCATCACAATGCTCCATAACCTTTGTCATCACAATCCTCCATGACACTTGGCATCACAATGCTCCATTCCATTGCCATCACAGTAGGGCATGACATATGTCATCACAATGCTCCCTGACACCTGTCTTCACAATACTCCATGACCTTGTCATTACAATACTTCATGCCCTTGTCATCACAATGCTCCATGACCGCTGTTATCACAATGTTCCACGGTCTTGTCAGTGCAACGCTCCAAGACCCCTGTAATCACAATGCACCCTGCCCATTTCATCACGAAGCTCCATGACGCATGTCATCAGAAGGCTCCATGGCCTTCTCATCACATTGCTCGAAGCCCTTGTCATCACAATGCTCCATAACTTTTGTCATCACAATCCTCCATGACACTTGGCATCACAATACTCCATTCCATTGGCATCACAATGGAGCATGACATATGTCATCACAATGCTCCCTGAAACTTGTCTTCACAATACTCCATGACCTTGTCATCACAATACTCCATGCCCTTGTCATCACAATGCTCCATGACCGCTGTCATCACAATGTTCCGTGTCTCCAGTCATCACAATGCTTCATGACTTTTGTCATCACAATGGTCCATGTTCTCTTCATCACAAGGCTCTGTGACATTTGTCACCAAAATGCTCCATGAAATTTTCATCACAAAGCTCCTTGACCCATGTCATCACAATGCTCCATTCCTTTGTCAGCACAATGCTCCATGACGCTTGTCATCACAAGGCTCCATGCGAATGTCAGCAAAATGCTCCATGACCCATGACATCACAATAAGCCATGCACTTGTCAAAACAATGCTCTACAACATTGTCATCACAATGCTCTATAAAACTTGTCATCACAATGCTCCATTCACTTCTCATCAAAATGCTCTCTCACAACTGATATCACAAGGTTCCATCACTAGTCATCACAATAATCCCTCACCCCTGTCATCACAATGTTCCATGACCCCTGTCATCACAATGCTCCATGCCCTTATCCTCACAATGCTCCATGACCCCTGACATCACAATGTTCCATAACCTCTGTCATCAAAATATTCCTTGACACTTTTCATCAAATTGATCCTTGATCATGTCATCACAATGCTTCCTGCCCTTCTCATCACAATGCACAACGTCCTTGTCATCAAAATGCTCCACAACCTTTGTCATCACAAAGCTCCATCACCCTTGGCATCACAATGCTCCATGACGCTTGTCATCACAATGCTCGATGCCCTTCTCATCAAAAGACTCCAAGGCTTTGTCATTACAATCCTCCATGACCCATGTATCACAGTGTTCCGTGGCCTTTTCATCACAATGCTCCATGTCCATGCTCATCATAATAATCCATGAAACATTTCAGACTTATGCTCCATGACCCCTGACATCACAATGTTCCACGGCCTTGTCATCAAAAGTCTCCATGACCCTTGTCATCACAATGCTCCAAGACCCCTGTTATCACAATGCTCCATGCCCTTATCATCACAAAGCTCCATGACGCATGTCATCAGTATGCTCCATGGCTTTCTCATCAAAATGCTCCATGCCCTTGTCATCACAATGCTTCAAGACCCCTGTAATCACAAAGCTCCATGCCGCTTTTCATCTCAATGCTCCATGAACCCTGTCATCACAATGCACCATGCCCTTCATCATAATGCTTCATGCTATTGCCATCACAATGAAATCAAAATGCACCAAGACCTCTGTCATCACAATGCTCCAAACACTTGTGATCACATTGTTCCATAACACTTGTCATCACAACGCCCCATGATGCTCCTCATCACAATTATCCATGGTCTTCTCATCACAATGCTCCATGCCTTTGTCATCACAATGCTCAATACACTTGTCATCACAATGCTCCCTGACACTTGTCATCAGTATGCTCCTTGGACCCTGTCATGACAAGGCTCCATGTTATTTCATCACAATGATCCATGCCCTTTTCATCACAATACTCCAAAACCCCTGTAATCACAATGTTCCATGCCCTTGTCATCACAGAGCTCCATGATGCATGTTATCAGAATGCTCTGTAGCCTTCTCATCACAATGCTATTAGCACTTGTCATCACAATGCTCCAAGACCCCTGTAATCACAATGCCCCATGCCTCTTTTAGTGAGAATGCTCCATGATAATTGTCATCACAAGGCTCCATGGTCCGCTCATCACAATGCTCAAGGACGTTGTCATCAAAATGCTCCATTCCTTTGTCATCTCAACACTCCATGAATATTTTCATCTCAATGTTCCATGACCTTCTCATCACAATGCTCCATGACCCCTGTCATCAAAATGCTCCATGACCACAGTAATCACAATGCTCCATGACCCCTGACAACACAATGATCCTGGACTCTTTTCATCAAAATACTCCATGACACTTGTCATCACAAGATCCAAGCTCATGTCATCCCAATGTTCCATGTCCCCTGTAATCACAATGCTCCGGGATGCTTGTCATCACAGTGCTCCATCACACTTGTCATCACAATGCTCCATGCTTTTGTCAGAAAAATGCTACATGACCTTGTCATCGCAATGCTCCATGCGCTTGTTATCACAACCCTCCATGAATCTTGGGATCACATTGCTTCATGCCCTTGTCATCACAATGCTCCAGGCTCCTTGAAATCAAAATGATCCATGAACTCTGTCATCACAATGATCCAATCACTTGTGATCACAAAGTTCCATAACACTTGTCATCACAATGATCCCTGATGCTTGTCATCACAATACTCCATGTCCTTGTCATCACAATGCTCCATGACCTTTGTCATCACAATGCACAATACACTGGTCATCACAATGCTCCCTGGCACTTGCCATCAGTATGCACTTGAACCATGTCATGACAATGCTCCATGCCTTTTTCATCACAATGATCCATCCCCTTTTCATCGCAATGCTCCAAGACTCCTGTAATCACAATGCTCCATGCCTTTTTCAGCAAAATGCTACAAGACCTTGTCACCACAATGCTCCATGCACTTGTCATCACAATCCTCCATGAACCTTGGGATCACATTGCTTCATGATCTTGGCATCACAATGCTCCATGCTCCTTGAAATCAAAATGATCCATGACCACTTTCATCACAACGCTCTAAATGCTTGTGATCACAATGTTCCATAACACTTGTCATCACAACGCTCCATGATGCCTGTCATCACAATACTCCATGCCCTTGTCATCACAATGTGCCATGACCATTGTCATCACAATGCTCAATACACTTGTCATCACAATGCTCCCTGACATTAGTCGTCAGAATGCTCCTTGAACACTCTCATAAAAAGACTCCATGCCTTTTTCATCACAATGCTCCATCCAAATGTCATCACAATACTCCACAAGCTTGTCATCACAATGCTCCATGACACTTGTTATCACAATGCTCCATGACCCCTGTCATCACAATGCTCCATGACACCTGTAATCACAATGCTCCATGGCTCTTGTAATTAGAGTGCTCCATGACACTCGTCATCAACATAATCCATGGACTTCTCATCTCTATGCTCCACGGTCTTGCCATCACAATGATCCATTCCCTGATCATCACAATGATCCAAGTCCCTTGTCATCACATTTCTCCACATCCTCCTCATAACAATGCTACATGACATTTCTCATCACAATGTTACATGCTCTTGTCATCACAATTCTCCATGCACTTGTCATTGCAATGCTCCATGACCCCTGTCATAGCAAGCTCCATGCCCTTCTCATCACAATGCACCACGCCCTTGTCATCAAAATGCTCCATGACCTTTGTCATCACAAAGCTCCTTGATCCTTGGCATCACAATGCTCCATGCTATTGTCATCACAATGCTCCATGAACCCTCTCATCACATTGCTCAATGCCGTTGTCATCACAATGCTCCATGACGCTTGTCATCAAAATGCTCGATTCACTTCTCATCACAATTCTCCACGCCCTTGTCATTACAATCCTCCCTGACTCATGTATCACAGTGATCCGTGCCCTTGTCATCACAATGCTCCATGCCCACTCTCATTAAAATAATCCATGAAACATTTCAGACCAATGATCCATGCCCTTGTCATCACAATGCTCCATTACACCTGTCATAACAATGCTCCATGATCCCTGCCATCACAATATTCCACGGTCTTGTCATCCCAAGGCTCCATGACACTTGTCATCACAATGCTCCAAGACCCCTGTAATCACAATATTCCATGCCCTTTTCATCACAAAGCTCCATGTCACATGTCATCAGAAGGCTCCATGGCCTTCTCATCACATTGCTTGAAGCCCTTGTCATCACAATGCTCCATAACCTTTGTCATCACAATCCTCCATGACACTTGGCATCACAATGCTCCATTCCATTGTCATCACAATGGAGCATGACATATGTCATCACAAAGCTCCCTGACACCTGTCTTCACAATACTCCATGACCTTGTCATCACAATACTCCATGCCCTTGTCATCACAATGCTCCATAACCGCTGTCATCACAATGTTCCGTGACTCAGTCATCACAATGCTTCGTGACTTTTGTCATCACAATGGTCCATGCCCTCGTCATCACAAGGCTTTGTGACATTTGGCACCACAATGCTCCGTGAACTTTTCATCACAAAGCTCCTTGACAATGCTCCATTCCTTTGTCAGCACAATGCTCCATGCCCATGTCAGCAAAATGCTCCATGACCCATGTCATCACAATAAGCCATGCGCTTGTCAACACAATGCTCTACCACATTGTCATCACAATGCTCCATAAAACTTGTCATCACAATGCTCCATTTACTTCTCATCAAAATGCTCTCTGACAACTGATATCACAAGGTTCCATCACTAGTCATCACAATAATCCCTCACCCCTGTCATCACAATGTTCCATGACCCCTGTCATCACAATGCTACATGCCCTTATCCTCACAGTGCTCCATGACCCCTGACATCACAATGTTCCATAACCTCTGTCATCAAAATATTCCTTGACACTTTTCATCAAATTGCTCCTTGATCCTCTCATCACAATGCTTCCTGCCCTTCTCATCACAATGCACAACGCCCTTGTCATCAAAATGCTCCATAACCTTTGTCATCACAAAGCTCCGTGACCCTCGGCATCACAATGCTCCATGACGCTTGTCATCACAATGCTCGATGCCCTTCTCATCAAAATACTCCATGGCTTTGTCATTACAATCCTCTATGACCCATGTATCACAGTGTTCCGTGGCCTTTTCATCACAATGCTCCATGTCCACGCTCATCATAATAATCCATGAAACATTTCAGACTTATGCTCCATGACCCCTGACATCACAATGTTCCACGGCCTTGTCATCACAAGGCTCCATGACCCTTGTCATCACAATGCTCCAAGACCCCTGTTATCACAATGCTCCATGCCCTTGTCATCACAATGCTTCAAGACCCCTGTAATCACAAAGCTCCATGTTGCTTTTCATCTCAATGCTCCATGAACACTGTCATCACAGTGCACCATGCCCTTCATCATAATGCTTCATGCTATTGCCATCACAATGAAATCAAAATGCACCAAAACCTCTGTCATCATAATGCTCCAAACCCTTGTGATCACATTGTCCCATAACACTTGTCATCACAATGCCCAATGATGCTCCTCATCACAATTATCCATGGTCTTCTCATCACAATGCTCCATGCCCTTGTGATCACAAAGCTCCATTACCCCTGTCATCCCAGTGCTACATGCCCTTATCATCACAATGCTCCATCACTCCTGACATCACAATGTTCCATGACACTTGTCATCAAAATATGCCATGACCCTTTTCATCAAATTGCTCCATGACCCTGTCATCACAATGCTCCCTGCCCTTCTCATCACAGTGCACCACACACTTGTCATCCAAATGCTCCATGACCTTTGTCATCACAAACCTCCATGACCCTTGGCATCACAATGCTCCATGAACCCTCTTATCACATTGCTCCATGCCCTTTTCATCACAAAGCTCCATGACGCTTGTCATCACAATGCTTCAGGCAATTCTCATCACAATGTTTCATGCCCTTCTCATCACAATGCTCCATGACCCCTGTCATCAGAATGCTCCATGAACCATGTCATCACAATGCTCCATGACCACTGACAACACAATGATCAGGGACTCTTTTCATCAAAATGCTCCATGACACTTGTCAACAAAATGCTCCATGCTCTTGTCATCAAAATGCTCAATTACCTTTGTCATCACAATCCTCCATGACACTTGCCATCACAATGCTCCATGCCATTGTCATCACAATGGACCATGACATATGTCATCACAATGCTCCCTAACACCTGTCTTCTCAATACTCCATGACCTTGTCATAACGATGCTCCATGCGCTTGTCATCAAAATGCTCCATTTCCCCTGTCATCACAATGCTTCATGACTCCATTCATCACAATGCTTCATGACATTTGTCATCACAATGGTCCATGACCTCGTCATCACAAGACTCTGTGACATTTGTCGTCACAATGCTCCATGAACTTTTCATCACAAAGCTCCTTGACCCATGTCATCACAATGCTCCATTCCTTTGTCAGCACGATGCTCCATTACCCCTGTCAAAACAATGCTCCATGATCCCTGCCATCACAATCTTCCACGGTCTTGTCATCACAAGGCTCCATGACACTTGTCATCACAATGCTCCAAGACCCCTGTAATCACAATGCTCCAAGCCCTTTTCGTCAAAAAGCTCCATGACGCATGTCATCAGAAGGCTCCATAGCCTGCTCATCACATTGCTCGAAGCCCTTGTCATCACAGTGCTCCATAACCTTTGTCATCACAATCCTCCATGACACTTGGCATCACAATGCTCCATTCCATTGTCATCACAATGGATCATGACATATGTCATCACAATGCTCCCTGACACCTGTCATCACAATACTCCATGCCCTTGTCATCACAATGCTCCATAACCTTTGTCATCACAATCCTCCATGACACTTGGCATCACAATGCTCCATTCCATTGCCATCACAGTAGGGCATGACATATGTCATCACAATGCTCCCTGACACCTGTCTTCACAATACTCCATGACCTTGTCATTACAATACTTCATGCCCTTGTCATCACAATGCTCCATGACCGCTGTTATCACAATGTTCCACGGTCTTGTCAGTGCAACGCTCCAAGACCCCTGTAATCACAATGCACCCTGCCCATTTCATCACGAAGCTCCATGACGCATGTCATCAGAAGGCTCCATGGCCTTCTCATCACATTGCTCGAAGCCCTTGTCATCACAATGCTCCATAACTTTTGTCATCACAATCCTCCATGACACTTGGCATCACAATACTCCATTCCATTGGCATCACAATGGAGCATGACATATGTCATCACAATGCTCCCTGAAACTTGTCTTCACAATACTCCATGACCTTGTCATCACAATACTCCATGCCCTTGTCATCACAATGCTCCATGACCGCTGTCATCACAATGTTCCGTGTCTCCAGTCATCACAATGCTTCATGACTTTTGTCATCACAATGGTCCATGTTCTCTTCATCACAAGGCTCTGTGACATTTGTCACCAAAATGCTCCATGAAATTTTCATCACAAAGCTCCTTGACCCATGTCATCACAATGCTCCATTCCTTTGTCAGCACAATGCTCCATGACGCTTGTCATCACAAGGCTCCATGCGAATGTCAGCAAAATGCTCCATGACCCATGACATCACAATAAGCCATGCACTTGTCAAAACAATGCTCTACAACATTGTCATCACAATGCTCTATAAAACTTGTCATCACAATGCTCCATTCACTTCTCATCAAAATGCTCTCTGACAACTGATATCACAAGGTTCCATCACTAGTCATCACAATAATCCCTCACCCCTGTCATCACAATGTTCCATGACCCCTGTCATCACAATGCTCCATGCCCTTATCCTCACAATGCTCCATGACCCCTGACATCACAATGTTCCATAACCTCTGTCATCAAAATATTCCTTGACACTTTTCATCAAATTGATCCTTGATCCTGTCATCACAATGCTTCCTGCCCTTCTCATCACAATGCACAACGTCCTTGTCATCAAAATGCTCCACAACCTTTGTCATCACAAAGCTCCATCACCCTTGGCATCACAATGCTCCATG
Organism: Mesoplodon mirus; assembly: GCF_964341445.2. Taxonomy (NCBI): domain Eukaryota; kingdom Metazoa; phylum Chordata; class Mammalia; order Artiodactyla; family Ziphiidae; genus Mesoplodon; species Mesoplodon mirus. Next base: position 126,612,254 of record NC_138976.1, on the reverse strand, counting down.
ACGCTTGTCATCACAATGCTCGATGCCCTTCTCATCAAAAGACTCCAAGGCTTTGTCATTACAATCCTCCATGACCCATGTATCACAGTGTTCCGTGGCCTTTTCATCACAATGCTCCATGTCCATGCTCATCATAATAATCCATGAAACATTTCAGACTTATGCTCCATGACCCCTGACATCACAATGTTCCACGGCCTTGTCATCAAAAGTCTCCATGACCCTTGTCATCACAATGCTCCAAGACAACTGTTATCACAATGCTCCATGCCCTTATCATCACAAAGCTCCATGACGCATGTCATCAGTATGCTCCATGGCTTTCTCATCAAAATGCTCCATGCCCTTGTCATCACAATGCTTCAAGACCCCTGTAATCACAAAGCTCCATGCCGCTTTTCATCTCAATGCTCCATGAACCCTGTCATCACAATGCACCATGCCCTTCATCATAATGCTTCATGCTATTGCCATCACAATGAAATCAAAATGCACCAAGACCTCTGTCATCACAATGCTCCAAACACTTGTGATCACATTGTTCCATAACACTTGTCATCACAACGCCCCATGATGCTCCTCATCACAATTATCCATGGTCTTCTCATCACAATGCTCCATGCCTTTGTCATCACAATGCTCAATACACATGTCATCACAATGCTCCCTGACACTTGTCGTCAAAATGCTCTTGAAACCTATCATGAAAAGTCTCCATGCCTTTTTCATCACAATGCTCCATGCCCTTTTCATCACAATACTCCACAAGCTTTTCATCAGAAAGCTCCATGAGCCTTGACATCAGAATGCTCCATGACCCCTGTCATCACAATGCTCCTTGACACCTATCATCACAGTGCTTCATGCCCCTTGTCATTACAGTGCTCCATGACGCTCATCATTACAATTTTCCATGGTCTTCTCATCACAATGCTCCACGATTTTGCCATCACAATGCTCCATGCCCTGGTCATCACAATGCTACATGTCCTTTGTCATCAAAATTCCCCACGTCCTTTTCATCACAATGTTCCATGACACTACTCATCACAATGTTTCATGCTCTTGACATCACAATTCTCCATGCACTTGTCATCACAATGCTCCATGACCCCTGACATAGCAAGCTCCATGCGCTTGTAATCTCAATGCTTCACGACCTGGTCATCAAAATTCTCAATGGCCCTTGTCATCACAATGCTCCAAGCCCTTATCATCACAATGCTCCATTACCTTTGTCATCACAATCCTCCATGACACATGGCAACACAATGCTTCATGCCATTGTCATCACAATGGACCATGACCTATGTCATCACAATGCTCCCTGACACCTGTCTTCACAATACTCCGTGACCTTGTCATCACAATGTTCCATGCCCTTGTCATCACCATGTACCATGTCCACTGTCATCACAATAATCCATGAAACTTGTCAGACCAATGCTCCATGCCCCTTTTCATCTCAATGCTCCATGAACCCTGTCATCACCATGCACCATGCCCATCATCATAATGCTTCATGCTATTCTCATCACAATGAAATCAAAATGCTCCATGACCTCTGTCATTACTATGCTCCAAACTCTAGTGATAACAGTGTTCCATAACACTTGTCATCACAATGCCCAATGACGCTCGTCATCACAATTATCCATGGTCTTCTCATCACAATGCTCCATAAACTTTGTCATCACAATGCTCAATACACTTGTCATCACAATGTTGCCTGACACTTTTCGTCACTATGCTCCTTGAACCCTGTCATGACAAGGCTCCATGCCTTTTTCATCACAATGATCCATGCCCTTTTCATCACAATACTCCAAGAATCCTGTAATCAAAATGTTCCATGCCCTTGTCATCACGAAGCTCCATGATGCATGTTATCAGAATGCTCCATGGCCTTCTCAGCACAATGCTATTAGCACTTGTCATCACAATGCTCCAAGACCCCTGTAATCACAATGCCCCTTGCCTCTTTTACTGAGAATGCTCCATGATAATTGTCATCACAAGGCTCCATGGTCCGCTCATCACAATTCTCCAGGACGTTGTCATCAAAATGCTCCATTCCCTTGTCATCTCAATACTCCATGAATATTTTCAGCTCAATGCTCCATGACCTTCTCATCACAATGCTCCATGACCCCTGTCATCACAATGCTCCATGACCACAGTAATCACAATGCTCCATGACCCCTGACAACACAATGATCCTGGACTCTTGTCATCAAAATACTCCATGACACATGTCATCACAAGATCCATGCTCATGTCATCCCAATGTTCCATGTCCCCTGTAATCACAATGCTCCGTGACGCTTGGCATCACAGTGCTCCATCACCCTTGTCATCACAATGCTCCATGCCTTTGTCAGAAAAATGCTACATGACCTTGTCATCACAATGCTCCATGCGCTTGTCATCACAATCCTCCATGAACCTTGGGATCACATTGCTTCATGCCCTTGTCATCACAATGCTCCATGCTCCTTGAAATCAAAATGATCCATGAACTCTGTCATCAGTATGATCCAAACCCTTGTGATCACAATGTTCCATAACACTTGTCATCACAATGCTCCATGATGCCTGTCATCACAATACTCCATGCCCTTGTCACCACAATGCTCCATGACCTTTGTCATCACAATGCACAATACACTTGTCATCACAATGCTCCCTGGCACTTGCCATCAGTATGCACTTGAACCATGTCTTGACAATGGTCCATGCCTTTTTCATCACAATGATCCATGCCCTTTTCATCACAATGCTCCAAGACTCCTGTAATCACAATGCTCCATGCCTTTTTCAGCAAAATGCTACAAGACCTTGTCACCACAAAGCTCCATGCGCTTGTCATCACAATCCTCCAAGAATCTTGGGATCACATTGCTTCATGATCTTGGCATCACAATGCTCCATGCTCCTTGAAATCAATATGATCCATGACCACTTTCATCACAAGGCTCTAAATGCTTGTGATCACAATGTTCCATAACATTTGTCATCACAACACTCCATGATGCCTGTCATCACAATACTCCATGCCCTTGTCATCACAATGCGCCATGACCACTGTCATCACAATGCTCAATACACTTGTCATCACAATGCTCCCTGACATTTGTCGTCAGAATGCTCCTTGAACACTCTCATAAAAAGACTCCATGCCTTTTTCATCACAATGCTCCATCCAAATGTCATCACAATACTCCACAAGCTTGTCATCACAATGCTCCATGACACTTGTCATCACAATGCTCCATGACCCCTGTCATCACAATGCTCCATGACACCTGTAATCACAATGCTCCATGGCTCTTGTAATTAGAGTGCTCCATGACACTCGTCATCAACATAATCCATGGACTTCTCATCACTATGCTCCACGGTCTTGCCATCACAATGATCCATTCCCTGATCATCACAATGCTCCAAGTCCCTTGTCATCACATTTCTGCACGTACTCCTCATAACAATGCTACATGACATTTCTCATCACAATGTTACATGCTCTTGTCATCACAATTCTCCATGCACTTGTCATCGCAATGCTCCATGACCCCTGTCATAGCAAGCTCTATGCCCTTCTCATCACAATGCATCACACCCTTGTCATCAAAATGCTCCATGACCTTTGTCATCACAAAGCTCCTTGATCCTTGGCATCACAATGCTCCATGCTATTTTCATCACAATGCTCCATGAACCCTCTCATCACATTGCTCAATGCTGTTGTCATCACAATGCTCTATGACTCTTGTCATCAAAATGCTCGATTCACTTCTCATCACAATTCTCCACGCCCTTGTCATTACAATCCTCCATGACTCATGTATCACACTGATCCATGCCCTTGTCATCACAATGCTCCATGCCCACTCTCATCAAAATAATCCATGAAACATTTCAGACCAATGATCCATGTCCTTGTCATCACAATGCTCCATTACCCCTGTCATAAAAAAGCTCCATGATCCCTGCCATCACAATGTTCCATGGTCTTGTCATCACAAGGCTCCAAGACCCCTGTAATCACAATGCTCCATGCCCTTTTCATCACAAAGCTCCATGACGCATGTCATCAGAAGGCTCCATGGCCTTCTCATCACATTGCTCGAAGCCCTTGTCATCACAATGCTCCATAACATTTGTCATCACAATCCTCCATGACACTTGGCATCACAATGCTCCATTCCATTGTCATCACAATGGAGCATGACATATGTCATCACAATGCTCCCTGACACCTGTCATCACAATACTCCATGCCCTTGTCATCACAATGCTCCATGACCGCTGTCATCACAATCTTCCGTGACTCCAGTCGTCACAGTGCTTCATGACTTTTGTCATCACAATGGTCCATGCCCTCGTCATCACAAGGCTCTGTGACATCTGTCAACACAATGCTCCATGAACTTTTCATCACAAAGCTCCTTGACCCATGTCATCACAATGCTCCTTTCCTTTGTCAGCACAATGCTCCATGACCCTTGTCATCACAATGCTCCATGCCCATGTCAGCAAAATGCTCCATGACCCATGTCATCACAATAAGCCATGTGCTTGTCAACATAATGCTCTACAACTTTGTCATCACAATGCTCCATAAAACTTGTCATCACAATGCTCCATTTACTTCTCATCAAAATGCTCTCTGACAACTGATATCACAAGGTTCCATCACTAGTCATCACAATAATCCCTCACCCCTGTCATCACAATGTTCCATGACCCCTGTCATCACAATGCTACATGCCCTTATCCTCACAATGCTCCATGACCCCTGACATCACAATGTTCCATAACCTCTGTCATCAAAATATTCCTTGACACTTTTCATCAAATTGCTCCTTGATCCTCTCATCACAATGCTTCCTGCCCTTCTCATCACAATGCACAACGCCCTTGTCATCAAAATGCTCCATAACAATTGTCATCACAAAGCTCCATGACCCTTGGCATCACAATGCTCCATGACGCTTGTCATCACAATGCTCGATGCCCTTCTCTTCAAAAGACTCCATGGCTTTGTCATTACAATCCTCTATGACCCATGTATCACAGTGTTCCGTGGCCTTTTCATCACAATGCTCCATGTCCACGCTCATCATAATAATCCATGAAACATTTAAGACTTATGCTCCATGACCCCTGACATCACAATGTTCCACGGCCTTGTCATCACAAGGCTCCATGACCCTTGTCATCACAATGCTCCAAGACCCCTGTTATCACAATGCTCCATGCCCTTATCATCACAAAGCTCCATGACGCATGTCATCATTATGCTCCATGGCTTTCTCATCACAATGCTCCATGCCCTTGTAATCACAATGCTTCAAGACCCCTGTAATCACAAAGCTCCATGCCGCTTTTCATCTCAATGCTCCATGAACCCTGTCATCACAATGCACCATGCCCTTCATCATAATGCTTCATGCTATTGCCATCACAATGAAATCAAAATGCACCAAGACCTCTGTCATCATAATGCTCCAAACCCTTGTGATCACAGTGTTCCATAACACTTGTCATCACAACGCCCCATGATGCTCCTCATCACAATTATCCATGGTCTTCTCATCACAATGCTCCATGCCTTTGTCATCACAATGCTCAATACACTTGTCATCACAATGCTCCCTGACACTTGTCGTCAGTATGCTCCTTGAACACTGTCATGACAAGACCTTGTGTTATTTCATCACAATGATCCATGCCCTTTTCATCACAATGCTCCAAGACCCCTGTAATGACAATGCTCCATGCCCTTGTGATCACAAAGCTCCATGACCCCTGTCATCACAATGCTACATGCCCTTATCATCACAATGCTCCATCACTCCTGACATCACAATGTTCCATAACACTTGTCATCAAAATATTCCATGACCCTTTTCATCAAATTGCTCCATGACCCTGTCATCACCATGCTCCCTGCCCTTCTCATCACAGTGCACCACACAGTTGTCATCCAAATGCTCTATGACCTTTGTCATCACAAACCTCCATGACCCTTGGCATCACAATGTTCCATGCCATTGTCATCACAATGCTCCATGAACCCTCTTTTCACATTGCTCCATGCCCTTTTCATCACAAAGCTCCATGACGCTTGTCATCACAATGCTTGAAGCACTTCTCATCACAATGCTTCATGCCCTTCTCATTACAATGCTCCATGACCCATGTATCACAGTGTTCCGTGCCCTTGTCATCACAGTGCTCCACGCCCACTCTCATCGCAATAATCCATGAAATTTTTCAGACCAATGTTCCATGCCCTTGTCATCACAATGCTCCATTGCCCCTGTCATAACAATGCTCCAGGACCCCTGGCATCATAATATTCCATGGCCTTGTCATAACACTTCCCCATGACCCTTGTCATCACAGTGCTCCAGGACCCCTGTATTCACAATGCTCCATGCCCTTGTCATCACAAAGCTCCATGACACATGTCATCAGAATGCTCCATGGCTTTCTCATCACAATGCTCCATGCCCTTGTCATCTCAATGCTCCATGAACCCTGTCATCACAATGCACCAGGCCCATCATCATAATGCTTCATGCTATTGTCATCACAATGAAATCAACATGCTCCATGACCTCTGTCATCACAATGCTCCAAACCCTTGTGATCAAAATGTTCCATATCACTTGTCATCACAACGCCCCATGACGCTCATCATCACAATTATCCATGGTCTTCTCATCACAATGCTCCATGACATTTGCCATCACAATGTTCCATAACCCCTCTAATCACAATGCTCTCTGACAATTTTCATCACAGTGTACCATGACCCTTGTCATCACAATGCTCCATGCCTATGTCAGCAAAATGCTACATGACTTGTCATCACAATGCTCCATGTGCTTGTCATCAAAATACTTCTTTACCATTGTCATTCACAATCCTCCATGAACATTGGCATCACATTACTTCATGCCCTTGTCATCACAATGCTCCATGCTCCTTGAAATCAAAATGATCCATGACCTCTGTCATCACAATGCTCCAAACCCTTGTGATCACAATTTTCCATAACACTTGTCATCAAAACGCTCCATGATTCCTTTCATCACAATACTCCATGCACTTGTCATCACAATGCTCCATGAACTTTTTCATCACAATACTCAATACACATGTCATCACAATGCTCCCTGACACTTGTCGTCAAAATGCTCCTTGAAACCTATCATGAAAAGTCTCCATGCCTTTTTCATCACAATGCTCCATGCCCTTTTCATCACAATGCTCCATGCCATTGTCATCACAATACTCCACAAGCTTGTCATCAGAATGCTCCATGAGCCTTGTCATCAGAATGCTCCATGACCCCTGTCATCACAATGCTCTATTACACCTATCATCACAATGCTTCATGCCCCTTGTCATTACAGTGCTCCATGACGCTCGTCATTACAATTTTCCATGGTCTTCTCATCACAATGCTCCACGATTTTGCCATCACAATGCTCCATACCATGGTCATCACAATGCTACATATCCTTTGTCCTAAAAATTCCCCACGTCCTTTTCATCACAATGTTCCATGACACTACTCATCACAATGCTTCATGCTCTTGACATCACAATTCTCCACGCACTTGTCATCGCAATGCTCCATGAACCCTGTCATAGCAAGCTCCATGTGCTTGTAATCTCAATGCTTCACGACCTTGTCATGAAAATTCTCAATGGCTCTCGTCATCACAATGCTCCAAGCCCTTGTCATCACAATGTTCCATTCCCTTTGTCATCACAATCCTCCATGACATATGGCATCACAATGCTTCATGCCATTGTCATCACAATGGACCATGACCTATGTCATCACAGTGCTCCCTGACACCTGTCTTCACAATACTCCGTGACCTTGTCATCACAATGTTCCATGCCCTTGTCATCACAATGTGTCACGCCCACTGTCATCACAATAATCCATGAAACTTGTCAGACCAATGCTCCATGCCCCTTTTCATCTCAAAACACCATGAACCCTGTCATCACAATGCACCATGCCCATCATCATAATGCTTCATGCTATTGTCATCACAATGAAATCAAAATGCTCCATGATCTCTGTCTTCACAATGCTCCAAACCCTTGTGATCACAATGTTCCATAACACTTGTTATCGCATCGCCCCATGACGCTCGTCATTACAATTATCCATGGTCTTCTCATCACAATGCTCCATGACCTTTGTCATCACAAAGCTCAGTAAACTTGTCATCACAATGCTCCCTGCCACTTTTCGTCAGTATGCTCCTTGAAACCTGTCATGACAAGGCTCCATGCCTTTTTCATCACAATGATCCATGCCCTTTTCATCACAATGCTCCAAGACACCTGTAATCAAAAGGCCCCATGACGTTGTCATCAAAAGCTCCATGACGCATGTCATCAGTATGCTCCATGGCCTTCTCATAACAATGCTCCATGCCCTTCTCATCACAATGCACCACGAACTTGTCATCAAAATGCTCCATGACATTGGTCATCACAAAGCTCCATGACCCTTGGTATCACAATGCTCCATGCCATTGTCATCACAATGCTCCATGAACCCTCTCATCACATTGCTCCATGCCCTTGTCATCACAACGCTCCATGACGCTTGTCATCACAATGCACGATGCCCTTCACATCACAATGCTCCATGCCCTTGTCATTACAATCCTCCATGATCCATGTATCACAGTGTTCTGTGCCCTTGTCATCACAATGCTCCATGCCCAGTCTCATCACAATAATCCGTGAAACTTTTCAGACCAATGCTCCATAACCTTATCATCACAATGCTCCATTATCACTGTCACAACAATGCTCCATGGACCCTGCCATCACAGTGTTCCACGGCCTTGTCATCACATGGCTCCATGACCCTTGTCATCACAATGCTCCAAGACCCCTGTAATCACATTGCTCCATGCCCTTGTCACCACAAAGCTCCATGACGCATGTCATCAGTATGCTCCATGGTCTTCTCATCATAATGCTCCATGGCCTTCTCATCACAATGCTCCAAGACCCCTATAATCACAATGCTCCTTGCCGCTTTTCATCTCAATGCTCCATGAACCCTGTCATCACAATGCACCATGCCCATCATCATAATGCTTCATGCTATTGTCATCACAATGAAATCAAAATGCTCCATGACCTCTGTCATTACCATGCTCCAAGCCCTAGTGATCACAGTGTTCCATAACACTTGTCATCACAATGCGCAATGACGCTCGTCATCACAATTATCAATGGTCTTCTCATCACAATGCTCCATAAACTTTGTCATCACAATGCTCAATACACTTGTCATCACAATGTTGCCTGACACTTGTCGTCAGTATGCTCCTTGAACCCTGTCATGACAAGGCTCCATGCCTTTTTCATCACAATGATCCATGCCCTTTTCATCACAATACTCCAAGACCCCTGTAATCACAATGTCCCATGCCCTTGTCATCACGAAGCTCCATGATGCATGTTATCAGAATGCTCCATGGCCTTCTCATCACAATGCTATTAGCACTTGTCATCACAATGCTCCAAGACCCCTGTAACCACAATGCCCCATGCCTCTTCTGGTGAGAATGCTCCATGATAATTGTCATCACAAGGCTCCATGGTCCGCTCATCACAATGCTCCAGGACGTTGTCATCAAAATGCTCCATTCCCTTGTCATCTCAATACTCCATGAATATTTTCAGCTCAATGCTCCATGACCACAGTAATCACAATGCTCCATGACCCCTGCCATCACAATGCTCCATGACCACAGTAATCACAATGCTCCATGACCACAGTAATCACAATGCTCCATGACCCCTGACAACACAATGATCCTGGACTCTTGTCATCAAAATACTCCATGACACTTGTCATCACAAGATCCATGATCATGTCATCCCAATGTTCCATGTCCCCTGTAATCACAATGCTCCGTGACGCTTGGCATCACAGTGCTCCATCACCCTTGTCATCACAATGCTCCATGCCTTTGACAGAAAAATGCTACATGACCTTTTCATCACAATGCTCCATGCGCTTGTCATCACAATCCTCCATGAACCTTGGGATCACATTGCTTCATGCCCTTGTCATCACAATGCTCCATGCTCCTTGAAATCAATATGATCCATGAACTCTGTCATCACAATGATCCAAACCCTTGTGATCACAATGTTCCATAACACTTGTCATCACAATGCTCCCTGATGCCTGTCATCACAATACTCCATGCCCTTGTCATAACAATGCTCCATGACCTTTGTCATCACAATGCACAATACACTGGTCATCACAATGCTCCCTTGCACTTGCCATCAGTATGCACTTGAACCATGTCATGACAATGCTCCATGCCTTTTTCATCACAATGATCCATGCCCTTTTCATCACAATGCTCCAAGACTCCTGTAATCACAATGCTCCATGCCTTTTTCAGCAAAATGCTACAAGACCTTGTCACCACAAATCTCCATGCGCTTGTCATCACAATCCTCCATGAACCTTGGGATCACATTGCTTCATGATCTTGGCATCACAATGCTCCATGCTCCTTGAAATCAAAATGATCCATGACCACTTTCATCACAACGCTCTAAATGCTTGTGATCACAATGTTCCATAACACTTGTCATCACAACGCTCCATGATGCCTGTCATCACAATACTCCATGCCCTTTTCATCACAATGTGTCATGATCATTGTCATCACAATGCTCGATACACTTGTCATCACAATGCTCCCTGACATTTGTCATCAGAATGCTCCTTGAACACTGTCATAAAAAGACTCCATGCCTTTTTCATCACAATGTTCCATCCAAATGTCATCACAATACTCCACAAGCTTGTCATCACAATGCTCCATGACACTTGTCATCATAATGCTCCATTCCTATGTCATCACAATGCTTCATGACCCATGTCATCACAATACTCCATGAATATTTTCAGCCCAATGCTCCATGACCCCTCTCATCACAATGCTGCATGACCCCTGTCATCAAAATCTTCCATGACCCTTTTCATTACAATAACCCATGCCCTTGTCATCCCAATGCTCCATGAACCCTGTAATCACAATGCTCCGTGACACTTGTCATCACAATGCTTCATGCATTTGTCAGCAAAATGCTACATGACATTTTCATCACAATGTTCCATGCACTTGTCATTACAATACTCCATTCCCATTGTCATCACAATCCTCCATGGATCTTGGGATCACATTGCTTCATGCCCTTGTCATCACAATGCTCCATGCTACTTGAAATCAAAATGATCCATGACCAGTGTTATCACAATGCTCCAAACCCTTGTGATTACAATGTTCCATAACTCTTTTCATCACAATGCTCCATGATGCCTGTCGTCACAATACACCATTCCCTTGTAATCAAAAGGCTCTATGACCTTTGTCATCACAATGCTCAATACACTTGTCATCGCAATGCTCCCTGACACTTGTTGTCAGAATGCTCCTTGAACACTCTCATGATAGGGCTCCATACCTTTTTCATCACAATGCTCCATGGTCTTTTCATCACAATGCTCCATGTCATTGTCATCACAATACTCCATAAGCTTGTCATCAGAATGCTCCATGACCCTTGTCATCACAATGCTCCATGACCCCTTTCATCACAATGCTCAATGACACCTCTCATCACTATGCTCCATGCCCCTTGTCATTACAGTGCTCCATGACGCTCGTCATCACAATTATCCATGGTCTTCTCATCACAGTGCTCCACGGTTGGCCAACACAATGCTCCATGCCCTGGTCATCACAATATTCCATGTCTCTTGTCATTACAATTCTCCACGTACTTGTCATCACAATACTCCATGACACTTCTCATCACGATATTACATGCTCTTGTCAGCACAATTCTCCATGCAATTGTCATCACAATGCTCCATGACCCCTGTAATCACAATGTTCCATACCGTTGTCATCAGAATGCTCCAAGACCCCTGTAATCACAATGCTCCTGGCCCATTTTAATCTCAATGCGCCATGAACCCTGTAATCACAATGCACCATGCCCATCATCATAATGCTTCATGCTATTGTCATCACAATGAAATCAAAATGCTCCATGACCTCTGTCATCACAATGCTCAAAACCCTTGTGATCACAATGTTCCATAACACTTCTCATTAAAATGCCCCATGACGCTCATCATCACAATTATCCATGGTCTTCTCATCACAATGCTCAATACACTTGTCATCACAATGCTCCCTGACACTTGTCGTCAGTATGCTCCTTGAACCCTGTCATGACAAGGCTCCATGTCTTTTTCATCACAATAATCCATGCCCTTTTCATCACAATGCTCCAAGACACCTCTAAACACAATGCACCATGCTCTTGTCATCACAAAGCTCCATGACGCATGTCATCAGAAGGATCCATGGCCTTCTCATTCACAATGCTCCATCCCCTTGTCATCACAATGCTCCAAGACCCCTGTAATCACAATGCTCCATGCTCCTTTTCTTCAGAATGGTCCATGACACTTGTCATCACAATGCTCCATGTTCTTCTCATCACAATGCTCCATGACCCATGTCATCACAATGAGCCATAACAGTGCTCCACAACCTTGTCATCACAATGCTCCATAAACCTTGTAATCACTATGCTCCATGCAATTCTCATCAAAATTCTCTCTCACCACTGATATCACAATGTTCCATCACTAGTCATCCCAATACTCCCTCACCCCGTCATCACAATGTTCCATGACCCCTGTCCCCACAATGCTACATTCCCTTATCATCACAAAGCTCCATGACCCCTGACATCACAATGTTCCAAAACCCCTGACTTCAAAATGCTCCATGACCCTTTTCATCACAATGCTCCATGACCCCTAACATCACAATGCTCCATAACAATAGTCATCAAAATGCTTCATGACCCTTTTCATCAAAATTCTCCATGTCCACATTCATTACAATACTGCATGAATATTTTCAGCCCAATGCTCCATTTCCTTCTCATCTCAATGTTCCATGACCCCTCTCATCACAAAGCTCCATGACCCCTGTCATCAAAATGCTCCATGACACTTGTCATCACAATAATCCATGCCCTTGTCATCCCAATGGTCCATGAACCCTGTAATCACAATGCTCCTTGACGCTTGTCATCACAGTGCTCCATGACCCTTGTCAACACAATGCTCCATGTCTTTGTCAGCAAAATGCTACATGACATTGTCATCACAATGCTCCATGCACTTGTCATCACAATACTCCATTCCCATTGACATCACAATCCTCCATGTACCTTGGGATCACATTGCTTCATGCCCTTGTCATCACAATGTTCCATGCTCCTTGAAATCAAAATGATACATGACCTCCATCATCACAATGCTCCAAACCCTTCTGATCACAATGTTCCATAACACTTGTCATCACAAAGCCCCATGACGCTCGTCATCACAATTACCCATGGTCTTCTCATCACAATGCTCCATAAACTTTGTCATCACAATGCTCTATACACTTGTCATCACCATGCTCCCTGACACTTGTCGCCAGAATGCTCCTTGAACCCTGTCATGACAAGGCTCCATGCCTTTTTCATCACAATGCTCCATGCCCTTGTCATCACAATGCTCCAAGACTCCTGTAATCACAATGCTCCATGCCCTTTTTCATCAGAATCCTCCATGAGACTTGTCATCACAAGGCTCCAAGGTCTTCTCATCACAATGCTCCAGGACTTTGTCACCACAATGCTCCATTCCTTTGTCATCACAATGCTCCATGACCACTGGCATCACAATATTCCATGAATATTTTCACCCAATGCTCCATGACCTTCTCATCACAATGCTCCATGACCCCTCTCATCACAATGCTCCATTAAACCTGTCATCAAAATCCTCCTTGACCCTTGTCATCACAATAATCCATGCAGTTGTCATAACAATGCTCCATGAAACCTGTAATGACAATGCTCCGTGATGCATGTTATCACTGTGCTACATTACACTTGTCATCACAATGCTCCATGACTTTGTCAGCAAAATGCTACATGACCTTGTCATCACAATGCTCCATTCCCAATGTCATCACAATCCTCCATGAACCTTGTGATCACATTGCTTCATACCATTGTAATCACAATGCTCCATGCTCCTTGAAACCAAAATGATCCATGACAATTCATCACAATGCTCCAAACACATGTGATCACAATGTTCCATAACACTTGTCATCACAATACTCCATGCCCTTGTCATCACAATGCTCCATGAACTTTGTCATCACAATGTTCAATACACTTTTCATCACAATACTCCCTGACACTTGTCATCAGAATGCTCCTTGAACACTGTCATGAAAAGGCTCCATGCCATTTTCATCACAATGATACATGCCCTTTTCATCACAATGCTCCATGCCATTGTCATCACAATACTCCACAAGCTTGTCATCAGAATTCTCCATGACACTTGTCATCACAAAGCTCCATATCCCCTGTCATCACAATGCTCCATGCCCCTTGTCATTACAGTGCTCCATGATGCTCGTCATCACAATTATCCACGGTCTACTCATCACAGTGCTCCACGTTCTTGCCATCACAATGCTACATGCCCTTGTCATCACAATGCTCCATGTCCCTTTTTATCACAATTCTCCACGTCCTTGTCATCACAATGCTCCATGACTCTTCTCATCACAATGTAACATGCTCTTGTCATCACAATTCTCCATGCACTTGTCATTGCAATGCTCCATGACCCCTGTATTCACAATGCTCAATACCCTTGTCATCATAATGCTCCAAGACCACTATAATCACAATGCTCTCAGCCCATTTTCATCTCAATGCTCCATGAACCCTGTCATCACAATGCACCATGCCCATCATCATAATACTTCAGGCTATTTTCATCACAATGAAATCAAATTGCTCCATGACCTCTGTCATCAAAATGCTCCAAACCCTTGTGATCAAAATGTTCCATAACACTTGTCATCACAACTCCCCATGATGCTCGTCATCACAATTATCCATGGTCTTCTCATCACAAGGCTCCATAACATTTGTCATCACAATGCTCAATACACTTCTCATCACAATGCTCCCTGCCACTTGTTGTCAGTATGCTCCTTGAAACCTGTCACGGCAAGGCTCCATGCCTTTTTCATCACAATGATCCATGGCCTTTTCATCACAATGCTCCAAGACACCTGTAATCACAATGCTCCATGCCCTTGTCATCACAAAGCTCCATGACGCATGTCATCAGAAAGATCCATGGCCTTCTCATCACAATGCTCCATGCCGTTGCCATCACTATGCTCCAAGACCCCTGTAATCACAATGCTCCATGCTCCTTTTTATCAGAATACTCCATGACACTTGTCATCACAAGGCTCCATGGTCTTCTCATCACAATGCTCAAGGACCTTGTCACCACAGTGCTCCATTCCTTTGTCATCATAATGTTCCATGAGCCCTGGCATCACAATACTCCATGAACATTTTCACCCAATGCTCCATTCCCTTCTCATCACAATGCTCCACGACCCCTCTCGTCACAATGCTCCATGACATCCGTCATCAAAATGCCCCATGACCCTTGTCATCACAATAATCCATGCCCTTGTCATACCAATGCTCCATGACACCTGTAATCACAATGCTCTGTGACGCATGTCATCACTGTGCTCCATTACACTTGTCATCACAATGCTCCATGCCTTTGTCAGCAAAATGCTACATGACCTTGTCATCACAATGCTCCATTCCCATTGTCATCACAATCCTCCATGAACCTTGGGATCACATTGCTTCATGCCCTTGTAATCAAAATGCTCCATGCTCCTTGAAATCAAAATGATCCATGACCTCTGTCATTACAATGCTCCAAACCCTTGTGATCACATTGTTCCATAACACTTGTCATCACAATGCTCCATGATGCCTGTCATCACAATACAGTATTCCCTTTTCATCACAATGCTCCATGACCTTTGTCATTACAATGCTCAAAACACTTGTCATCACAATGCTCCCTGACAATTGTCATCAGAATTCTCCTTAAACCCTGTCATAAAAAGGCTCCATGCCTTTTTCATCACAATGTTCCATGCCCTTTTCATCACAATGCTCCATGCCATTGTCGTCACAATACTCCACAAGCTTCTCATGAGAATGCTCCATGACCCTTGTCATCAAATTGCTCCATGACCCCTTTCATCACAATGCTCCAAACCCTTGTCATCACATTGCTCCTTACATTTATCATCAAAATTCTCCATGACATATGGCATCACAAAGCTCCATGTCCCTTGTCATCACAATTATCCAAGTTCTTGTCATCACAATGCTCCATGACTCTTCTCATCACAATGTTACATGCCCTTGTCGTCACAATTCTCCATGCACTTGTCATCGCAATGCTCCATGTCCCTTGTAATCACAATGCTCAATACCCTTGTCATCATAATGCTCCAAGACGCCTGTAATCACAGTGCTCCCAGCTCATTTTCATCTCAATGTTCCATGAACCCTGTCATCAAAATGCATCATGCCCATCATCATAATGCTTCATGCTATTGTCATCACAATGAAATCAACTTGCTCCATGACCTCTGTCATCACAATGTTCCAAACGCTTGTGATCACAATGTTCCATAACACTTGTCATCACAACACCCCATGACGCTCATCATCAAAATTATCCATGGTCTTCTCATCACAATGCTCCATGACTTTCGTCATCACAGTGCTCAATACACTTGTCACCACAATGCTCCCTGACACATGTCGTCATTATGCTCCTTGAAAGCTGTCATGACACGCTCTATGCCTTTTTCATCACAATGCTCCAAGACACCTGTAATCACAGTGCCGCATGCCCTTCTCATCACAAAGCTCCATGACTCAAGTCATCAGAATGATTCATGGCCTTCTCATCACAATGCTCCATGCCCTTGTCATCACAATGCTCCAAGACCCCTGTAATCACAGTGCTCCATGCTCCTTTTCATCAGAATGTTCCATGCACTTGTTAGCACAATGCTCCATGACCCATGTCATCACAATGAGCCATGGAATTGTCATTCACAATGCCCCACAACCTTGTCATCACAATGCACCATAAACCTTGTAATGACAATGCTCCATGCACTTCTCATCAAAACGCTCTCTCACCACTGATATCACAATGTTCCATCACTAGTCATCCCAATACTCCCTCACCCCTGTCATCACAATATTCCATGAACCCTGTCCTCACAATGCTACATGCCCTTATCATCACAATGCTCCATGACCCCTGACATCACAATGTTCCATAACACCTGACATCAAAATGCTCCATGACCCTTTTCATCACAATTCTCCATGACCCCTATCATCACAATACTCCATGAATATTTTCAGCCCAATGCTCCATGACCTTCTCATCACAACGTTCCATGAAACCCCTCATCACAATGCTCCATGACCCCTGTCATCAAAATGCTCCATGACCCTTGTCATCACAAAAATCCATGCCCTTGTCATCCCAATGCTCCGTGACCCCTGTAATCACAATGCTCTGTGACGCTTGTCATCACAGTGCTCTATGACCCTTGTCATCACAATGCTCCATGCCTTTTTCAGCAAAATGCTACATGACATTGTCATCACAATGCTCCATTGCCATTGACATCACAATCCTCCACGTACCTTGGGATCACATTGCTTCATGCCCTAGCCATCACAATGTGCCATGCCCACTGTCATCACATTAATCCCTGAAACTTTACAGACCAATGCTCCATTCCTCTGTCATCACAATGATCCATTCCCTAATCATCACAATTATCCATGACACCTTCCATCACAATGCTCCGTTACTCCAGTCATTACAATGCTTCATGAACTTTCTCACCACAATGGTCCATGCCCTCGTCATCACAAGGCTCTGTGACCTTTGTCACCACAATGCTCCATGAACTTTTCATCACAATGCTCCGTGAACATTGTCATCACAATTCTCCATGCCTTTGTCATCACAATGCTCCATAACCCCTGTCATAAGAATGCTCCATGAAACCTGCCATCACAATCTTCCACGGCCTTGTCATCACAAGGCTCCATGACACTTATCATCACAATGCTCCAATATCCCTGTAATAACAGTGCTCCATGTCCTTGTCATCACAAAGCTCCATGACACATATCATCAGCATGCTCCATGGATATCTCATCACAATGCTCCATGCCTTTCTCATCACAATGCTCCAAGACCCTTTTCATCTCAATGCTCCATGAACCCTGTCATCACAATGCACCATGCCCATCATCATAATGCTTCATGCTATTGTCATCACAATGAAATCAAAATGCTCCATGACCTCTGTCATCACAATGCTCCAAACCCTTGTGATCACAATGTTCCATAACACTTGTCATCACAACGCCCTATGACACTCGTCATCACAATTATCCATGGTCTTCTCATCACAATGCTCCATGAGCTTTGTCTTCACAATGCTCAATACACTTGTCATCACAATGCTCCCTGACACTTGTCGTCAGTATGCTCCTTGAACACTGTCATGACTATGCTCCATGCCCTTTTCATCACAATGCTCCATGCCATTGTCATCACAATACTCCACAAGCTTGTCATGAGAATGCTCCATGACCCTTGTCATCACAATGTTCCATGCCCTTGTCATCACAATACTCCAAGACCCCAGTAATCACAATGCTCCATGCCCCTTTTCATCAGAATGCTTCATGAGACTTTTCATCACATGTCTCCATGGTCTTCTCATTACAATGCTCCATTCCCTTGTCATCACAATGCTCCATTACCACTGTCATCACAATGTTCCATGATGACTGTCATCACAACGCTCCATGACCCCTGAAAACACAATGAACCGGGACTCTTGTCATCAAAATGCTCCATGACACTTGTCATCACATTGATCAATGCCCTTGTCATCCCAATGCTCCATGACCCCTGCAATCACAATGCTGTGACGCTTGTCATCACAGTGCTCCATGACCCTTGTCATCACAATGTTCCATGCCTTTATCAGCAAAATGCTACATGACCTTGTCATCACAATGCTCCACGTGCTTGTCATCACAATACTCCATTACCATTGACGTCAAAATCCTCCATGAATCTTGGGATCACATTGCTTCATGCCCTTGTCATCAAAATGCTCCATGCTCCTTGAAATCAAAATTCTCCATGACCTCTGCCATCACAATGCTCTAAACACTTGTGATCACAATGTTCCATAACACTTGTCATCACAACGCTTTATGATGCCTGTCATCACTATATTCCATGCCCTTGTCATCCACAATGCTCCATGACCATTGTCATTACAATGCTCAATACACATGTCATCACAATGCTCCCTGACACTTTTAGTCAGTGAACCCACTTTTCGCCTTGAACCCAGTCATGAAAAAGCTCCATGACATTTTCATCACAATGCTCCATGCCCTTTTCATCACAATGCTCCATCCCATTGTCATCACAATGTTCCATTACCTCTGTCTTCACTATCCAACATGACACTTGGCATCACAATGCTCCATGCCATTGTCATCACAATGGACCCTGACATATGTCATCACAATGCTCCATGCCCCCTATCATCACAATGCTCCATGACCCCTGTCATCACAATACTCCATGAATATTTTAAGCCGAATGCTCCATGACCTTCTCATCACAATGCTCCATGACCCTTGTCATAACAATGCTCCAAGCCTTTGTCATCACTATGCTCCATTACCTTTGTCATCACAATCCTACATGACACTAGTCATCACAATGCTCCATGCCCTTCTCATCACAATGCTCCCTGACACCTGTCTTCTCGATACTCCATGAACTTGTCATCACAATACTCCCCGCCCTTGTCATCACAATGCACCATGATAACTGTCATCACAATAATCCTTGAAACTTGTCATCACAATGATCTATGACCCCTGTCATCACAATGCTCAGTGACTCCAGTCATCACAATGCTCCATGACATTTGTCATCACAATGGTCCATGACCCTTGTCATCACAATGCTCCACGTTCTTGTCATCATGAAGCTCCACGAATTTGTCATCAAGATGATCCAGGACCTTGCTTATCACAATAGTCCATGCTCTTGCCATCACATTGCTCCATGACACTTGTCATCACAATGCTCCATGGCCTTCTCATCACAATGCTCAAGGGCCTTGTCATCACAATGCTCCATTCCCTTGTCATCACAATGCTCCATGATCCCTGTCATCACAATAATCCATGAAACTTTTCAGCCCAATGCTCCATGCCCTTGTTATCACCATGTTCCATGACCCCTGACAATACAATGCTCCAGGATTCTTGTCATCAAAATGCTCCATGATGCTTGACATCACAATAATCCATGCCCTTGTCATCCCAATGCTCCATGACCCCTGTTATCACAATGCTCAGTGATGCTTTTCATCACAGTTCTCCATGACCCTTGTCATCACAAGGCTCCGTGCACTTATCATCACAATGCTCCATGACCCTTGCCATCACAATGCTCCATCCCATTGTCTTCACACTGGAGGATGGCATATGTCATCACAATGCTCCATGCCCCCTGTCATCACTATGCTCCACGATGCTTGTCATCACAATGCTCCATGCACACTATCATCACAATAATGCACGAAATTTGTCAGACCAATGCTCCATGACATTCTCATCACAATGCTCCATGGACTTGTCACTACAATGCTCCATTCCCTTGTCATCACAATGCTCCATGACCACTGTCATCACAATGTTTTACAATGTTCCATGCACTTCTCATGAAAATGCTCCCTGACACATGTATTCACAATGCTCCATGACCTGGTCATCACAATGCTCCATGCCCACTCTCATCACAATTCTCCATGAAACATTTCAGACCAATGGTCCATGCCCTTGTCATCACAATGCTCCATTACCCCTGTCATAACAATGCTCCATGACCCCATCCATTACAATGTTCCACGGCCTTGTCATCACAATGCTTCAAGACCCCTGTAATCACAATGCTCCATGCCCTTGTCATCACAAAGCTCCATGACACATGTCATCAGAATGCTCCATGGCCTTCTCATCACAATGCTCCATGCCGTTGTCATCACAAGGCTCCAAGACCCCTGTAATCACAATGCTCCATGCCCCTTTACATCTCAATGCTCCATGAACACTGTCATCACAATGCACCATGTCCATCATCATAATGCTTCATGCTATTGTCATCACAATGAAATCAAAATGCTCCATGACCTCTGTCATCACAATGCTCCAAACCCTTGTGATCACAATGTTCCATAACACTTGTCATCACAATGCCCCATGACGCTCATCATCACAATTATCCATGGTCTTCTAATCACAATGATCCATGATCTTTGTCATCAGAATGCTCAATACACTTCTCATCACAATGCTCCCTGACACGTGTCATCAGTATGCTCTTTGAACACTGTCATGACAAGGCTCCATGACTTTCTCATCACAATGACCCATGCCCTTATCATCACAATGCTCCAAGACCCCTGTAATCACAATGCTCCATGCCCCATTTCATCAGAATGCTCCATGAGAATTGTCATAACAAGGCTCCATGGTCTTCTCATAACAATGCTCCAGGACCCTGTTATCAGAATGCTCCATTCCTTTGTCATCACCACGCTCCATGACCACAGTCATCACAATACTCCATGAATATTTTCAGCCCAATGCTCCATGACCTACTCATCACAATGCTTAATGAACCCAGTCATCACAATGCTCCATGACAACTGTCATCATAACGCTCCATGACCTTGTCAGCACAATGCTCCAAGACCCATGTCATCACAATGTGCCATGCACTTGTCATCACAACGCTCCACAACCATATCATCACAATGCCCCATAAAACTTGTCATTACAATGCTCCAAGTACTTCTCACCAAAATGCTCTCTCACCACTGATATCACAATATTCCATCAATAGTCATCACAATACTCCCTCACCCCTGTCATCACAGTGTTCCATGACCCCTGTCATCACAATGCTACATGCCCTTATTATCACAATGCTCCATGACCCCTGACATCACAAAGTTCCATAACACCTGTCATCAAAATGCTCCATGACCATTTTCATCACAATGATCCATGACCCCTGACATCACAATGTTCCATAACCCATGTCATCAAAATGTTCCATGACCCTTTTCATCAAATTGCTCCATGAACTTGTCATCACAATGCTCCCTGCCCTTCTCATCAGAATGCACCACGCATTTGTCATCAAAATGCTCCATGACCTTGACATCAGAAAGCTCCATGACCCTTTTCATCACAATGCTCCTTGCCATTGTCATCACAATGCTCCATGAATCCTCTCATCACATTGCTCCATGCACTTGTCATCACAAAGCTCCATGATGCTTGTCAGCACAATTCTCGATGTGCTTCTCATCACAATGCTTCTTGCCCTTGTCATTACAATTCTACATGACCCATGTATCACAGTGTTCCGTGCCCTTGTCATTCACAATGTTCCAAGCCCACTCTCATCACAATAATCCATGAAACATTTAAGACCAATGCTCAATGAGCTTGGCATCACAATGCTCCATTACCCCTGTCATAACAATGCTCCATTAACCCTGCCATCACAATGTTCCACGACCTTTTCATCACAAGGCGTCATAACACTTGTCATCACAATGCTAAAAGACCCCTGTAATAAAAATGCTCCATGCCCTTGTCATCACATAGCTCCATAACGAATGTCATCAGCATGCTCTATGGTCTTCTCATCACAATGTTCCATGCCATTGACATCACAATGTTCCAAGACACTATAATCACAATGCTCCATGCCTCTTTTCATCTCAATGCTCCATGAACCCTGTCATCACAATGCACCATGCCCATCATCATAATGCTTCATGCTATTTTCAACACAATGAAATCAAAATGCTCCATTACCTCGGTCATCACAATGTTCCATGACCCCTGCGATCACAATGCTCCATGACCACTGTCATCACAACGCTCCATGACACCTGACAACACAATGATCTGGGACTCCTGTCATCAAAATACTCCATGACGCTTATCATCACAATAATCCATGCCCTTGTCATCACGATGCTCCATGACCATTTTCATCACAATGCTCAATACACTTGTCATCACAATGCTCCCTGACACTTGTCATCAGAATCGTCTTTGAAGCCTGTCATGAAAGGCTCCATGCCTTTTTCATCACAATGCTCCATGCCCTTTTCATCGCAATGCTAAATGCCATTGTCAGCAAAATACACCAAAAGCTTGTCATCAGAATGCTCCATGCCCCTTGTCATTACAGTACTCCATGATGCTCGTCATCACAATTATTCACGGTCTTCTCATCACAATGCTCCATGGTCTTGCAATCACAATGCTCCATGCTCTGGTCATCACAATGCCCCATGTCCCTTGTCAACACAATTCTCCACATCCTTGTTATCACAATGTTCCCTGAAACTTCTTATCACAATGTTACATGCTCTTGTCATCACAATTCTCCATGCACTTGTCATCACAATGCTCCATGACCCCATCATAGCAAGCTCCATGTGCTTGTCATCACAATGCTTCACGACTTTGTCATCAAAATTCTCAATGGCCGTTGTCATCAAAATGCTCCATGCCCTTGTCATCACAGTGCTCCATTTACTTTGTCATCACAATCCTCCATGACACTTGGCATCACAATGCTCCATGCCCTTGTCATCACAATGGACCATGACATATGTCATCACAATGCTCCCTGACACCAGTCTTAACAATACTCCACGAGCTTGTTATCACAATGCTCCATGCCCTTGCCATCACAATGCTGCATGACCCCGGTCATCACAATGCTCCTTGACTCCTGTCATCACAATGCTTCATGACCTTTGTCATCACAAGGCTCTGTGACCTTTGTCACCACAATGCTCCATGAAATTTTCATCACAATGCTCCGGGACCCTTGTCATCACAATGTGCCATGCATTTGTCAGCACACTGCTCCATGACACTTGTCATCACAATGATCCATGCCCTTGTCATCCCAATGCTCCATGACACCTCTAATGACAACGCTCCATGACACTTGTCATCAGAGTGCTCCATGACACTTGTCATCACAATGCTCCATGCCTTTCCCAGCAAAATGCTACATGAACTTTTCATCACAATGCTCCATGTGCTTGTCATAACAATACTACATTACCATTGTCATCACAATCCTCTATGAACCTTGGGATCACATTGCTTCATGCCCTTGTCATCACAATGCTCCATGCTCCTTGAAATTAAAATGATGCATGACCTCTGTCATCACAATTCTCCAAACCCTTGTGATCACAATGTTCCATAACACTTGTCATCACAACGCTCCATGATGCCTGTCATCACAATACTCCATGCCCTTGTCATCACAATGTTCCATGACCTTTGTCATCACAATGCTCAATACACTTGTCATCACAATGCTCCTGACACTTGTCGTCAGAATGCTCCTTGAAACCTGTCAAGAAAGTGCTGCATGCCTTTTTCTTCACAATTCTCCATGCCCTATTCATCACAATGTTCCATGCCATTGTCATCACAATACTCCAAAAGCTTGTAATCAGAATGCTCCATAACTCTTGTCATCAGAATGCTCTATGACCCCTGTCATCACAATGCTCCATGACACCTGTCCTCACAATGCTCCATGCCTCTTGTCATTACAGTGCCCATGACGCTCATCATCACAATTTTGCATGGTCTTCTCATCACAATGCTCCACTGTCTTGCCATCACAATGCTCCATGCCCTGGTCATCACAATGCTCCATGTCCCTTGTCATCACAATTCTCCACCTCTTTGTCATCACAATGCTCCATGACACTACTCATCACAATATTACATGCTCTTATCATCACAATTCTCCATGCACTTGTCATCCCAATGCTCCATGACCGCTGTCATAGCAATCTCCATGCGCTTGTCATCACAAAGCTTCACGAAATTTTCATCAAAATTCTCAATGGACCTTGCCATCACAATGCTGCATGCCCTTGTCATCACAATGCTCCATGACCCTTGTCATCACAATGCTCCAAGCCCTTTCCATCACAGTGCGTCTTTACCTTTGTCATCACCATCCTCCATGATACTTGGCATCAAAATGATCCATGCCATTGTCATCACAATGGACCATAACATATGTCATCACAATGCTCCCTGACACCTGTCTTCACAATACTCCATGACCGTGTCATCACACTGCTCCATGCCCTTGTTATCACAATGCGCCCTGCCCACTGTCATCACAATAATCCATGAAACATGTCAGACAAATGCTCCATGACCCTGTCATCACAATGCTCCATTACACTTGTCATCACAATACTCCATGCCCTTGTAAGCACCATGATCCATGACCCATGTCATCACAATGCACCATGCACTTGTCATCACATACCTCCACAACCTTGCCATCATAATGCTCCATAAACCTTGTCATCACCATACTACATGCACTTTCCATCAAAATGCTCTCTCAACACTGATATCACAATGTTCCATTTCTAGTCATCACACTACTCCCTCACCCCTGTCATCACAATGTTCCATGACCACTTTCATCACAGTGCTACATGCTCTAATCATCACAATGCTCCATGACCCCTGATATCACAATGTTCCATAACCCCTGTCATCAAAATGCTCCATGACCCTTTTCATCAAATTGCTCCATGACACTGGCCTCAAAATGCTCCCTGCATTTCTCATCACAATGTGTCATGCCCTTGTCATCAAAATGCTCCATGACTTTTGTCATCACAAAGCTCCTAGACCCTTGGCATCACAATGCTCCATGTCATTGTTATCACAATGCTCCATGAACCCTCTCATCACATTCCTCAATGGGCTTGTCATCACAAAGTTCAATGATGCTTGTCATCACAATGCTCGATGCCCTTCTCATCACATTGCTCCATGCCCTTCTCATTACAATCCTCCATGACCCATGTATCACAGTGTTCCGTGCCCTTGTCTTCAAAATGCTCCATGCCCACTCTCATCACAATAATCCATGAAAGTTTTCAGACCAATGCTCCATGCCCTTGTCATCACAATGTTCCATTACCACTGTCATAAAAATGCTCCATCACCCCTGCCATTGCAATGTTCCACAGCCTTGTCATCACAAGGCTTAATCACCCTTGTCATCACAATGCTCCAAGACCCCTGTAATAGCAATGCTCCATGCACTTGTCATCACAAAGCTCCATTATGCAAGTCATCACAATGCTCCATGGCCTTCTCATCACAATGCTCCATGCCCTTGGCATCACAATGCTCCAAGATCCCAGTAATCACAATGCTCCATGCCCCTTTTCATCTCAATGCTCCATGAGACTTGTCATCACAAGGCTCCATGGTCTTCTCATCACAATGCTCCATGACCCCTGACATCACAATGCTCCAAACCCTTGTGATCACAATGTTCCATAACACTTATCATCACAACGCCCCATGACACTCATCATCACAATTATCCATGGTCTTCTCATCACAATGCTCCATGACCTTTGTCACTACAATGCTCAATACACTTGTCATCACAATGCTCCCTGACACTTGTCATCAGTATGCTCCTTCAACCCTGTCATGAAGAGGCTCCATGCCCCTTTCATCAAAATGATCCATGCCTTTGTCATCACAAAGCTCCATGATGCATGTCATCAGAATGCTCCATGGCCTTCTCATCAGTATGCTCCATGCCCTTGTCATCACAATGCTCCAAGACCCCTGTAATCACAATGCTCCATGCCCCTTTTCATCAGAATGCTCCATGAGACTTGTCATCACAAGGCTCCATGGTCTTCTAATCACAGTGCTCCAGGACCTTGTAATCAACATGCTCCATTTCCTTGTCATCACAAAGTTCTATGACAACTGTCATCACAATACTCCATGAATATTTTCAGCCCAATGCTCCATGACCTTCTCATCACAATGTTCCATTATCCCTGTCATCACAATGATCCATGACCACAGTCATCACAACTCTCCATGACCCCTGACAACACAATGATCCGGGACTCTTGTCATCAAAATGCTCCATGACCCTTGTCATCACAAAGATCCATGCCTTTGTCATCCCAATGCTCCATTACCCCTGTAATCACAATGCTCTGTGACGCTTTTCATCACAGTGCTCCATGACCTTTGTCATCACAATGCTCCATGCCTTTGTCAGCAGAATGCTACATGACCACGTCATCACAATGCTCCATGTGCTTGTTATCACCAATACTCCATTCCCATTGTCATAACAATCCTCCATGCCCATCTCATCATACTCCATGCCCTTTTGGTCACAGTGCTCAATGACCCCTGTCATCACAATTCTCCGTGACTCCAGTCATCACAATGCTTCATGACGTTTGTCATCACAATGGTCCATGACCTCATCATCACAAGGCTCTGTGACCTTTGTTACTACAATGCTCCATGAACTTTTCATCACAATGCTCCATGAAACTTGTCATCACAATGCTCCATGCGCTTGTCAGCACCATGCTCCATGACATATCATCACAATGCGCCATGTGCTTGTCATCACAATGCTCCACAACCTTGTCATCACAATGCTCCATCAACCTTGTCATCACAATTCTCCATGCACTTCTCATCAAAATGCTCTCTCACCACTGATATCACAATGTTCCATCACTAATCATCAAAATACTCCCTCATGCCTGTCATCACAATGTTCCATGACCCCTGTCATCACAATGCTACATGCCCTTATCATCACAAGGCTCCATGATCCCTGACATCACAATGTTCCATAATCCCTGTCATCAAAATTCTCCATGACCATTTTCATCAAATTACCACATGACCCTGTCATCACAATGCTCCCTGCCCTTCTCATCACAATGCACCCTGCCTTTGTCATCAAAATGCTCCATGACCTTGACATCAGAAGGCTCCATGACCCTTTGCATCACAATGCTCTATCTCATTGTCATCACAATGCTCCATGAACCCTCTCATCACATTGCTCCATGCCCTTGTCATCACAAAGCTCCACGACGCTTGTCATCTCAATGCTCTATGGCCACTCTCATCACACTAATCCATGAAACTTTTCAGACCAATGACCCATGCCCCCGTTATCACAATGCTTCATTACACCTGTCATAACAATGCTCCATAACCGCGGCCATCACAATGTTCCACGGCCTAGTCATCTCAAGTCTCCATGACCCTTGCCATCACAATGCTCCAAGACCCCTGTAATCACAATGCTTCATGCCCTTGTCATCACAAAGCTTCATGAGGCCTGTCATCAGAATGCTCCATGGCCTCTCATCACAATGCTCTATTCTCTTGTCATCACAATGCTCCAAGACCCCTGTAAATACAATGCTCCATGCCCCTTTCCTCTCAATGCTCCATGAACCCTGTCATCACAATGCAGTATGCCCGTCAACATAATGCTTCATGTAATTGACATCACAATGAAATTTAAAAGCTCCATGACCTCTGTCATCAAAATGCTCCAAATCATTGTGATCACAATGTTCCATAACACTTGTCATCACAACGCCCCATGACGCTCGTCATCACAATTATCCATGGACTTCTCAACACAATGCTCCATGACTTTTGTCATCACAATTATCAATACACTTCTCATCACAGTGCTCCCTGACACTTGTCATCAGTATGCTCATTCAACCCTGTCATGAAGAGGCTCCAGGCCGTTTTCATCACAAAGATCCATGCCCTTTTCATCACAATGCTCCAAGACCCCTGTAATCACAATGCTCCATGCCCTTGTCATCACAAAGCTCCATGACACATTTCATCACAATGTTCCATGGCCTTCTCATCAAAATGCTCCATACCTTTCTCATCACAATGCTCCAAGACCCCTGTAATCACAATGCTTCATGCCCCTTTTTATCAGAATGCTCCATGAGACTTGTCATCACAAGGCTCCATGGTCTTCTCATCACAATGCTCCAGGACCTTGTCATCACAATGTTCCTTTCCCCTGTCATCACAATGCTCCATGACACCTGTCATCACAATACTCCATGAATATTTTCAGCCCAATGCTCCATGACCTTCTCATCACAATGCTGCATTACCCCTGTCATCACAATGCTCCATGACCACAGTCATCACAACTCTCCATGACCCCTGACAACACAATGATCCGGGACTATTGTCATCAAAATGCTCCATGACCTTTGTCCTCACAATGATCCATGCCCTTGTCATCCCAATGGTCCATGACCCCTGTAATCACAATGCTCCATGACTCTTGTCATCACAGTGCTCCAAAACACTTGTCATCACAATGCTCCATGCCTTTGTCAACAAAATGCTACATGACCTTGTCATCACTATGCTGCATGCGCTTGTCATCACAATACTTTATTCCCATTGTGATCACAACCCTCCATGAACCTTGGATTCACATTGCTTCATGCCATTGTCATCACAATGCTCCATGCTCCTTGAAATCAAAATGATCCATGACCTCTGTCATCCCAATGCTCCAAACGCTTGTGATCACAATGTTACTTAACACTTGTCATCACAACGCTCCATGATGCCTGTCATCACAATACTCCATGCCCTTGTCATCACAATGCTCCATGACCTTTGTCATCACTATGCTCAATACACTTTTCATCACAATGCTCCCTGACACTTGTCGTCAGAATGCTTCTTGAACCCTGTCATGAAAAGTCTCCATGACTTTTTCATCACAATGCTCCATGCCATTGTCATCATAATACTCCACAAGCTTGTAATCAGAATGCTCCATGACAGTTGGCATCACAGAGCTCCATGATCCCTGTCATCACAATGCTCCATGACACCTGTCATCACAATGCTCCATGCCCCTTGTCATTACAGTGCTCCATGACGATCATTATCAAAATTATACCTGGTCTTTTCATCACAATGCTCCACGGACTTGCCATCTCAATGCTCCATGCCCTGGTCATCACCATGCTCCATGTCCCTTGTCATCACAATTATCCACGTCCATGTCATCACAATGCTCCATGACACTTCTCATCAAAATGTTACATGCTCTTGTCATCACAATGCTCCATGCACTCGTCATCGCAATGCTCCATGACACATGTCATAGTAAGCTCCATGCACCTGTCATCACAATGCTTCAAGACCTTGTCATCAAAATTCTCAATGGCCCTTGTCATCACAATGCTCCATACCCTTGTCATCACATTGCTCAATGACCCTTGTCATCACAATGCTCAAAGCCCTTGTCATCACAATGCTCCATTACCTTTGTCATCAAAATCCTCCATGACACTTGGCATCACAATGCTCCATGCCATTGTCATCACAATGGACCATGACATGTGTCATCACAATATTCCCTGACACCTTTCTTCACAATGCTCCTTGACCTTGTCATCACAATGCTCCATGCCCTTGTCATCACAATGCGCAATGCCAACTGTCATCACAATAATCCATGAAACTTGTCAGACAAATGCTCCATGTCCCTGTCATCACAATGCTCCATGTCCTTGTCATCACAATACTCCATGACCCCTGTCATCACAATGCTCCATGACTCCAATCATCACAATGCTTCATGAACTTTGTCATCACAATGGTCCATGCCCTCATCATCACAAGGCTCTGTGACCTTTGTCAAAACAATGCTTCATGAACTTTTCATCACAATGCTCCATGACCCTTGTCATCACAATGTTCCATGCATTTGTCAGCACAATGCTCCGTGCGCTTGTCAGCACCATGCTCCATGACCCATGTCATCACAATGCGCCCTGCGCTTTTCATCACAATGCTCCACAACACTGTCATCACAATGCTCCATAAACTTTGTCATAACAGTGCTCCATGCACTTCTCATCAAAATGCTCTCTCACCACTGATATCACAATGTTCCATCACTAGTCATCAAAATACTCCCTCACCCCTGTCATCACAATGTTCCATGACCCCGTCATCTCAATGCTACATGCCCTTATCATCACAATGCTCCATGACCCCTGATATCACAATGTTCCATAACCCCTGTCATCAAAATAGTCCATGACACTTTTCAACGAATTTCTCCATGTCCCTGTCATCACAATGCTCCCTGCCCTTCTCATCACAATGCACCACGCAATTGTCATCAAAAGGCTCCCTGACCTTTGTCATCACAATGCTCACTGCCCTTCTCATCACAATGCACCACGTCTTTGTCATCAGAATGCTCCATGACCTTTGTCATCACAAAGCTCCATGACCTTTGGCATCACAATGCTCCATGCCCTTGTCATCACAAAGCTTCATGACGCATATAATCAGAATGCTCCATGGCCTTCTCTTCACAATGCTCCATGCCCTTGTCATTACAATGCTCCAAGACCCCTGTAATCACAATGCTCTATGCCCCTTTTCATCACAATGCTCCATGACACCTGTCATCACAATGTTCCATGCCCCTTGTCATTACAGTGCTCCATGACGATCGTTATCAAAATTATACATGGTCTTTTCCTCACAATGCTCCACGGACTTGCCATCACAATGCTCCATGCCCTGGTCATCACCATGCTCCATGTCCCTTGTCATCACAATTATCCACGTCCATGTCATCACAATGCTCCATGACACTTCTCATCAAAATGTTACATGCTCTTGTCATCACAGTGCTCCATGAACTTGTCATCGCAATGCTCCATGACCCCTGTCATAGCAAGCTCCATGCACTTGTCATCACAATGCTTCACGACCTTGTCATCAAAATTCTCAATGGCCCTTGTCATCACAATGCTCCATACCCTTGTCATCACATTGCTCAATGAACCTTGTCATCACAATGCTCAAAGCCCTTGTCATCACAATGATCCATTACCTTTGTCATCACAATCCTCCATGACACTTGGCATCACAATGCTCCATGCCATTTTCATCACAATGGACCATGACATGTGTCATCACAATATTCCCTGACACCTTTCTTCACAATGCTCCATGTCCTTGTCATCACAATGCTCCATGACCGCTGTCATCACAATGCTCCGTGACTCCAATCATCACAATGCTTCATGAACTTTGTCATCACAATGGTCCATGCCCTCATCATCACAAGGCTCTGTGACATTTGTCACCACAATGCTCCATGAACTTTTCATCACAATGCTCCGTGACCCTTGTCATCACAATGCTCCATGCACTTGTCAGCACAATTCTCCATGCGCTTGTCAGCACCATGCTCCATGACCCACGTCATCACAATGCACCCTGAGCTTGTCATAACAATGCTCCATAAACTTTGTCATAACAGTGCTCCATGCACTTCTCATCAAAATGTTCTCTCACAACTGATATCACAATGTTCCATCACTAGTCATCAAAATACTCCCTCACCCCTGTCATCACAATGTTCCATGACCCCGTCATCTCAATGCTACATGCCCTTATCATCACAATGCTCCATGACCCCTGACATCACAATGTTCCATAACCCCTGTCATCAGAATGCTCCATGACCCTTTTCATCACAATGCTCCATGACCCCTGTCATCACAATGTTCCATAACCACTGTCATCAAAATATTCCATGACACTTTTCACCAAATTTCTCCATGTCCCTGTCATCACAATGCTCCCTGCCCTTCACATCACAATGCACCACGCAATTGTCATCAAAATGCTCCCTGACCTTTGTCATCACAATGCTCACTGCCCTTCTCATCACAATGCACCACGTCGTTGTCATCAAAATGTTCCATGACCTTTGTCATCACAAAGCTCCATGACCTTTGGCATCACAATGCTCCATGCCCTTGTCATCACAAAGCTTCATGACGCATATCATCAGAATGCTCCATGGCCTTCTCTTCACAATGCTCCATGCACTTGCCATTACAATGCTCCAAGACCCCTGCAATCACAATGCTCTATGCCCCTTTTAATCTCAATGCTCCATGAACCCTGTCATCACAATGCACCATGCCCATCATCTTAATGCTTCATGCTATTGTCATCACAATGATCCATGCCATTGTCATCCCAATGGTCCATGACCCCTGTAATCACAATGCTCCATGACGCTTGTCATCACAGTGCTGCAAAACACTTGTCATCACAATGCTCCATGCCTTTGTCAACAAAATGCTACATGACCTTGTCATCACAATGCTCTATGCGCTTGTCATCACAATACTCCATTCCCATTGTCATCACAATCCTCCATGAACCTTGGATTCACATTGCTTCATGCCATTGTCATCACAATGCTCCATGCTCCTTGAAATCAAAATGATCCATGACCTCTGTCATCACAATGCTCCAAATCCTTGTGTTCACAATGTTACTTAACACTTGTCATCACAACGCTCCATGATGCCTGTCATCACAATACTCCATGCCCTTGTCATCACAATGCTCCCTGACTCCAGTCATCACAATGCTTCATGACCTTTGTCATCACAATGGCCAATTCCCTCATCATCACAAGGCTCTGTGACCTTTCTCACCACATTGCTCTATGAACTTTTCATCACAATGCTCCGTGACCCTTGTCATCACAATGCTCCTTGCCTTTGTCATCACAATGCTCCATAACTCTTGTCATCACAATGCTCCATGCGTTTGTCAGCACAATGCTCCATGACCCATGTCATCACAATTTGCCATGCGTTTGTCATCACAATACTCCACAAACTTATCATCACAATGCTCCACAACCTTGTCATCACAATGCTACATAAACCTTGTCATCACAGTGCTCCATGCACTTCTCATCCAAATGCTCTCTCATCACTGATATCACAATATTCCATCACTAGTCATCCCAATACTCGTCACCCCTGTCATCACAATGTTCCATGACCCCTGTCATCACCATGCTACATGCCCTTATCATCACAATGCTCCATGACCCCTGACATCACAATGTTCCATAACCCCTGTCATCAAAATGTTCCATGACCATTTTCATCACAATGCTCCATGACCCCTGACATCACAATGTTCCATATACACTGTCATAAAAATATTCCATGACACTTTTCATCAAGTTGCTCCATGACCCTGTCATCACAATGCTCCCTGCGCTTCTCATCACAAAGCACCACGACCTTGTCATCAAAATGCTCCATGACGTTTGTCATCACAAAGCTCCATAACCCTTTGCATCACAATGCTCCATGCCATTGTCATCACAATGCTCCATGAACACTCTCATCACATTGCTCCATGCCCTTGTCATCACAAAGCTCCATGACGATTGTCATCACAATGCTCGATGCACTTCTCATCACAATGCTCCATGCACTTGTCATTACAATCCTCCTTGACCCATATATCACCGTGTCCGTTCCCTTGTCATCACAATGCTCCATGCCCACTCTCATCACAATAATCCGTGAAACTTTACAGACCAATGCTCCATGCCCTTTTCATCACAATGCTCCATTACCCCTGTCATAACAATGCTCCTTGACCCCGGCCTTCACAATGTTCCACGGCCTTGTCATCACAAGGCTCCATGACACTTGTCATCACAATGATCCAAGACCCCTGTAATCACAATGCTCCATGCCCTTGTCATCACAAAGCTCCATGATTCATGTCATCAGAATGCTCCATGGCCTTCTCATCCCAATGCTCCATGCCCCTGTCATGACAATGCTCCGAGACCACTGTAATCACAATGCTCCATTCGCTTGTCAGCACAATGCTCCATGACCCATGTCATCACAATGCACCATGCGCTTGTCAACACAATGCTCCACAATATTGTCATCACAATGCTCCATAAACATTGTCATCACAATACTCCATGCACTTCTCAACAAAATGCTCTCTCACCACTGATATCACAATGTTCCATCACTAGTCATCACAATACCCCCTCAGCCCTGTCATCACAATGTTCCATGACCCCTGTCATCACAATGCTACATGCCATTATCATCACAATTCTCCATGACCCCACCCATCACAATGTTCCATAACCCTTATCATCAAAATAATCAATGACACTTTTCATCAAATTGCTCATGACCCTGTCATCACAATGCTCCCTGCCCTTCTCATCACAATGAACCACACACTTGTCATCAAAATTCTCCATGACCTTTGTTATCACAAAGCTCCATGACCCTTGGCATCACAATGCTCCATGTCATTGTCATCACCATGCTCCATGCACTTTTCATCCAAATGCTCTCTCACCATTGATATCACAATGTTCCATCGCTAGTCATCACAATACTCCCTCAACCCTGTCATCACAATGTTCCAAAACCCCTGTCAGCACAATGCTACATGCCCTTATCCTCACAATGCTCCATGACCCCTGACATCACAATGTTCCATAACCCATGTCATCAAAATGCTCCATGACTTTTTTCATCACAATGCTCCATGACCCCTGACATCACAATGTTCCATAATCACTGTCATCAAAATATTCCATGACACGTTTCATCAAATTGCTCCATGACCCTGTCATCACAATTCTTCCTGCCCTTCTCATCACAATGCTCCATGCCCTTGTCATTACAGTCCTCCACGACCCATGTATCACAGTGTTCCGTGCCCTTGTCATCACAATGCTCCATTCCCACTCTCATCAAAATAATTCAAGAAACATTTCAGACCAATGATCCATGCCCTTGTCATCACAATGCTCCATTAACCCTGTCATAAGAATGCTCCATGACCGCTACCATCACAATGTTCCACGGCCTTGTCATCACAGGGCTCCATGACCCTTGTCATCACAATGCTCCAAGAACCCTGTAATCACAATGCTCCATGACCTTGTCATCACAAAGCTCCATGACGGATGTCATCAGAATGCTCCATGGCCTTCTCACCACAATGATCCATGCCCTTGTCATCACAATGATCCAAGACCAATTTAATCACAATGTTCCATGGCCCTTTTCATCTCAATGCTCCATGAACCCTGTCATCACAATGCACCATGCCCATCATCATAATGCTTCATGCTATTGTCATCACAATGAAATCAAAATGTTCCATTACCTCTGTCATCACAATGCTCCAAACCCTTGTGATCACAATGTTCCATAACATTGTCATCACAATGCCCCTTGACGCTCGTCATCACAATTATCCATGGTCTTCTCATCACAATGCTCCATGCCATTGTCATCACAATGGACCATGACATATGTCATCACAATGCTCCCTGACACCTGTCTTCACAATATTCCATGACCTTGTCATCACAATGCTCCATGCCCTTGTCATCACAATGCTCAATGTCCTTGTCATCACAATGTGCAGTTCCCACTGTCATCGCAATAGTCCATGAAACTTGTCAGACTTATGCTCCATGCCCCTATCTTCACAATGTTCCATGCCCTTGTCATCAAAATGCGCCATGACCCCTGTAATCACAATGCTCCGTGACTCCAGTCATTACGATGCTTCATGACTTTGGCATCAAAATTGTCCATGCCCTCATCATCACAAGGCTCTGTGACCGTTGTCACCACAATGCTCCATGAACTTTTCATCACAATGCTCTATGACACTTCTCATCACAATGCCCCATGCCTTTATCAGCACAATGCTCCATGATATGTCATCACAGTGCTCCATGCGGTTGTCAGCACAATGCTCCATGACCCATGTCATCACAATGCGCCATCCGCTTGTCAACACAATGCTCTATTACATTAGTCATCACAATGGACCCTGACATATGTCATCACAATGTTCCATCGTTAGTCATTACAATATTCCATCACACCTGTCATCACAATGTTCCATGACCCCAGTCATCACAGTGCTATATGCTCTTATCATCACAATGCTCCTTGACCCCTGCCATCACCGTGTTCCACAGCCTTGTCATCACAAGGCTCGTTGACCCTTATCATCTCAATGCTCCAAGACCGCTGTAATCACAATGCACCATGCCCATCAGCATAATGCTTCATGCTATTGTCATCACAATGAAATAAAAATGCTCCATGGCCTCTGTCATCACATTGCTCCAAACCCTTGTGATCACAATGTTCCATAATATTTGTCATCACACGCCCCATGACGCTCATCATCAAAATTATCCATGGTCTTCTCATCACAATGCTCCATGAACTTTGTCATCAAAATGCTTAATACACTTGTCATCACAATGCTCCCGGACACTTGCCATCAGTATGCTCCTTGAAACCTGTCATGAAAAGGCTCCATACCATTTTCATCACAATGATCCATGCCCTTTTCATCACAATTCTCCAAGACCCCTGTAATCACAATGTTCCATGCCCTTGTCATCACAAAGCTTCATGACACATGTCATCAGAATGCTCCATGGCCTTCTGATTACAATGCTTCATGCCCTTGTCTTCACAATGTTACAAGACCCCTGTAATCACAATTCTCCATGCACCTTTCATCAGAATGCTCCATGAGACTTGTCATCACAAGGCTCCATGCTCTTCTCATCACAATGCTCCATGACCTTGTCATCACAATGCTCCATTCCCTTGTCATCAAAATGCTCCATGATATCTGTCATCCCAATACTCCATGAACATTTTCAGTCCAACGCTCGATGACCTTCTCATCACAATACTCCTTGTCCCCTGTCATCACAATGCTCTGTGACCAGTGTTATCAAAATGCTGGATGACCCCTACCAACTCAATGATCCGGGACTCATGTCATTAAAATGTTCCATGACACTTGTCATTACAATGATCTATGCCCTTGTCATCCCAATGCTCAATGAACCCTGTAATCACAATGCTCCGTATCGCTTGTCATCACAGTGCACCGTGAACCTTGTCATCACAATGTTCCATGACTTTGTCAGCAAAATGCTACATGACCTTGCCATCACAATTCTCCATGCGCTTCTCATCATAATACTCCATTACCATTGTCATCAAAATCCTCCATGAAACTTGGGATCACATTGCTTCATGCCCTTGTCATCACAATGCTCGATGCTCCTTGAAATCAAAATGATCCATGACCACTCTCACCACAACGCTCCATGACCCCTGACAACACAATGATACGGGACTCTTGTCATCAAAATGCTCCATGACACTTGTCATCACAATGATCCATGCCCTTGTCATCCCAGTGCTCCATGACCCTTGTAATTACAATGCTCTGTGATGCTTGTCATCACAGTGCTCCATGATATTTGTCATCACAATGCTCCATGTCTTTGTCACCCAAATGCTACATGACCTTGTCATCACAATGCTCCATGCCCTGGTCATCACAATGCTCCATGTCCTTTGTCATCACAATTCTCCACGTTCTTGTCATCACAATGTTCCATGACACTTCTCACCATAATGTTATATGCTATTGTCATCACAATTCTCCATGCACTTTTCATTGCAATGCACCATGACCCCTGTCATAGTAAGCTCCATGTGCTTGTCATCACAATGCTTCACGACCTTGTCATCAAAATTCTCAATGGACCTTTTCATCGCAATGCTCCATGCCCTTGTCATCACAATGCTCCATTAACCCTGTTGTAACAATGCTCCATGACCGTTACCATCACAATGTTCCACGGCCTTGTCATCACAGGGCTCCATGACCCTTGTCATCACAATGCTCCAAGACCCCTATAATCAAAATGTTCCATGCCCTTGTCATCACAAAGCTACATAACGGATGTCATCAGAATGCTCCATGGCCTTCTCATAACAATGATCCATGCCCTTGTCATCACAATGACCCAAGACCCTTGTAATCACAATGCTCCATGCCCCTTTTCATCTCAATGCTCCATGAACCCTGTCATCACAATGCACGATGCCCATCATCATAATGATTCATGCTATTGTCATCAAAATAAAATTAAAATGCTCCATGACCTCTGTCACCACAATGCTCCAAACCCTAGTGATCACAATGTTCCAAAACACTTGTCATCACAATGCCCCATGACTTTCGTCATCACAATTATCCATGGTCTTCTCATCACAATGCTCCATGACCTTTTTCATCACAATGCTCAATACACTTGTCATCACGATGCTCACTGACACTTGCCGTCAGTATGCTCCTTGAACGCTGTCATGACAAGGCTCCATGCCATTTTCATCACAATTATCCATGCCCTTTTGATCACAATGTTCCAAGAACCCTGTAATCACAAAGCTCCAT
This sequence comes from Mesoplodon mirus, assembly GCF_964341445.2. Taxonomy (NCBI): domain Eukaryota; kingdom Metazoa; phylum Chordata; class Mammalia; order Artiodactyla; family Ziphiidae; genus Mesoplodon; species Mesoplodon mirus. Next base: position 126,572,957 of record NC_138976.1, on the reverse strand, counting down.
GTACTTGTCATCACGAAGCTCCATGACACATGTCATCAGAAGGCTCCATGGCCTTCTCATCACAATGCTCCATGCCCTTGTCATCACAATGCTCCAAGACCCCTGTAATCACAATGCTCCATGCCCCTTTTCATTAGAAGGCTCCATGAGACTTGTAATCACAAGGTTCCATGGTCTTATCATCACAATGCTCCTGGACATTGTCATCACAATGCTCCATTCCCTTGTCATCACAATTCTCCATGCCTTTGTCAGCAAAATGCAACATGACCTTGTCATCACTATGTTCCATGCGCTTGTCATCACAATCCTCCATGAACCTTGGGATCACATTGCTTCATGGCCTTGTCATCACAATGCTCCATGCTCCTTGAAATCAAAATGATCAATGACATCTGTCATCACAATGCCTCAAACCCTTGTGATCACAATGTTCCATAATACTTGTCATCACAACACTCCATGAATCCTGTCATCACAATACTCCATGCCCTTGTCATCACAATACTCAATGACCTTTTCATCACAATGCTCAATACACTTGTCATCACAATGCTCCCTGACACTTGGCGTCAGAATGCTCCTTGAACCCTTTCATGAAAAGGCTCCATCCCTTTTTCATCACAATGCTTCATGCCGTATTCATCAGAATGCTCCATGCCATTGTCATCACAATACTCCACAAACTTTTCATCAGAATGTTCCATGAGCCTTTTTATCACAATTCTCCATGGCCCCTGGCATCACAATGCTCCATGACACCCGTCATTACAATGCTCCATGCCTCGTGTCATTACAGTGTTCCTTGACGCTCTTCATCACAATAATCCATGGCCTTCTAATCACAAAACTCCACGGTCTTGCCATCACAATGCTCCATGCCCTGGTAATCACAATGCTCCATGTCCTTTGTCATCACAATTCTCCACATCCTTGTCATCACAATGCTCCATGACACTTCTCATCACAGTGGTCCATGCCCTTGTCATCACAATGTTCCATGACCACTGTCAACACAGTGCTCCATGACCCCTGACCACACAATGATCCGGGATTCTTGTCATGAAAATGCTCCATGACCCTTGTCATCACAATGATCCATGCCCTTGTCATCCCAGTGCTCCATGACCCCTGTAATCACAATGCTCCGTGACACTTGTCATCACAGTGCTTCAAGACATTTGTCATCACAATGCTCCATGCCTTTCTCAGCAAAATGCTACATGACCTTGTCATCACAATGCTCCATGCGCTTGTCATAACAATCCTCCATGAACCTTAGGATCACATTGTTTCCTGCCCTTGTCATCACAATGCTCCATGCTCCTTGAAATCAAAATGATCCATGACATTTGTCATCACAATTCTCCAAACCCTTGTGATCACAATGTTCCATAACACTTATCATCACAATGCTCCATGATGCCTGTCATCACAATACTCATTGATCTTGTCATCACAATGCTCCATGACCTTTGTCATCACAATGCTCAATACACTTGTCATCACAATGCTACCTGACAATTTTCATCAGAATGCTCCTTGAAAGCCGTCATGAAAAGTCTCCATGACTTTTTCATCACCATGCTCCATGCCCTTTTCATCACAATGCTCCATGCCCTTGTCATCAAAAAGGTCCATGACTAATGTCATCAGAATGCTCCATGGCCTTCTCATCACAATGCTCCATGCCCTTTTCATCACCATGCTCCATGACCCCTGTAATCAAAATACTCCATGACCATTTTCATCAGAATGCTCTATGAGCCCTGTCATCACAAGGCTCCATGGTCTTCTCATCACAATGCTCCAGGACCTTGTCATCACAATGCTCCATTCCCTTGTCATCACTATGCTCCATGACCCCTGTCATCACAATGCTCCATGACCACTGTCATCACAACACTCCATGACCCCTGACAACACAATGATCCGGGACTCTTGTCATCAAAATGCTCCATGACCCTTGTCATCACAATGATCCATCCCCTTGTCATCCCAAAGCTCCATGACCCGTGTAAACAAAATGCTCCGTGACGCTGGTCATCACATTGCTCCATGGCCCTTCTCAGCACAATGCTCCATGCCTTTGTCAGCAAAATGCTACATGACCTTGTCATCACAATGCTCGATGCGCTTGTCATCACAATCCTCCCTGAACCTTGGGATCACATTGCTTCATGCCCTTGTCATCACAATTTTCCATGCTCCCTGAAATCAAAATGATCCATGACTTCTGTCATCACAATGCTCCAAACGCTTGTGATCACAATGTTCCATAACACTTGTCATCACAATGCTCCATGATGACTTTCATCACAATGCTCCATGACCTTTGTCATCACAATGCTCAATACACTTTTCATCACAATGCTCCCTGACACTTGTCGCAGAATGATCCATGAAACCTGTCATGAAAAGGCTCCATGCCGTTTTCATCACAATGCTCCATGCCCCTTTCATCACAATGCTCCATGCCATTGTCATCACAATACTCCACAAGATTGGCATCACAATGCTCCATGACCCTTGTCATCACAATGCTCCATGTCCCCTGTCATAACAATGCTCCATGAACCCTGTCATCACAATGCTCCATGCCCATTGTCATTACAGTTCTCCATGATGCTCATCATCACAATTATCCATGGCCTTCTCACCACAATGCTCCACGGTCTTGCCATCACAAAGCTCCATGTCCTGATCAGCACAATGCTCCATGCCCTGATCAGCACAATGCTCCATGTCCATTGTCATCACAATTCTCCACGTCCTTGTCATCACAATGCTCCATGACATTTCTCATCACAATGTTACATGCTCTTGTCCTCACAATTCTCCATGCAATTGTCATCGCAATGCTCCATGACTGCTGTCATAGCAAGCTCCATGCGCTTGTCATCACAATGCTTCACAAAAGTGTCATCAAAATTCTCAATGGCCCTTGTCATCACAATGCTTCATGCCCTTGTCATCACAATGCTCCATGACCCTTGTCAACACAATGCTCCAAGCACTTGAAATCACAATGCTCCATTAAGTTTCACATCACAATCCTACATGACACTTGGCATCACATTGCTACATGCCATTGTGCTCACAATGGACCATGACATATGTCATCACAATGCTCCCTGACACCTGTCTTCACAATACTCCATGATCTTGTCATCACAATGCTCCATGCCCTTGTCATCACAATGCACCATGCCCACTGTCATCACAATACTCCATGAAACTTGTCAGAACTATGCTCCATGCCCTTGTCATCACAATGCTCCATGACCCCTGTCATCACAGTGTTCCATGGCCTTGTCATCACAAGGCTCCATGACCCTTGTATTCACCATGCTCCAAGAACCCTGTAATCACAATGTTCCATGCCCTTCTCATCACTAAGCTCCAAGACGGATGTCATCAGAATGCTCCATGGCCTTCTCATCACAATGCTCCATGCCCTTGTCATCACAATGCACCAAGACCCCTGTAATCACAATGCTCCATGCCCCTTTTCATCTCAATGCTCCATGAACCCTGTCATCACAGTGCACCATGCCCAACATCATAATGCTTCATGCTATTGTCATCACAATGAAATCAAAATGCTCCATGACCTCTGTCATCACAATTCTCCAAACTCTTGTGATCACAATGTTCCATAACACTTTTCATCACAACGCCCCATGACGCTCGTCATCACAGTTATCCGTGGTCTTCTCATCACAATGGTCCATGACCTTTGTCATCACAATGCTCAGTACACTTGTCACCACAATGCTCCCTGACACTTGTCGTCAGTATGCTTCTTGAACACTGTCATGACAAGGCTTCATGTCTTTTTCATCACAATGATCCATGCCCTTTTCACCTCAAAGCTCCAAGAGACCTGTAATCACAATTCTCCATGCATTTGTCATCACAAAGCTCCATGACGCATGTCATCAGAATGCTCCATGGCCTTCTCATCACAATGCTCCATGCCCTTGTCATCACAATACTCCAAGACCCCTGTAATCAAAATGTTCCATGCCCATTTTCATCAGAATGCTCCATGAGACTTTTCTTCACAAGGCTCCATGGTTTTCTCATCACTATGCTCCAGGACCTTGTCATCACAATGCTCCTTTCCCTTGTCATCACAATGCTCCATGACCACTGTCATCACAATACTCCATGAATATTTTCAACCCAATGCTCCATGATTTTCTCATCACAACGCTCCATGACCCAATCATCACAATGCTCCATGACCCCTTACAACACAATGATCCGGGAATCTTGTCATCAAAATGCTACATGGAAATTGTCATCACAATGATCCATGCCCTTTTCATCCCAATGCTCCAGGAACATGAGGTTTAAGGCTAGGGCTCAGTGCTTGGTTCAGGATTAGAGGTCACAGCAATATGGTTGGGGGGGCTCCCTCTTTCCCAAGTTTCTGCTTACTCCCACCTCTTCTCTGTGGTCTTAAGTCTACTGGAGTGGGAAAGATGGGACACAGCTGGTCCCCCAGATTCCCTGAGGACAATGGCAAGTAGCATGGTAAGACTGGGGAAGATCTCACCAAGGTCTCCATAGGACTATCACAGTGACTGCATATCCCTCATCTGAGACATACTCCTCTCTTCGACAAGCAGGGCTAGAGGGAAAGTTCTTTGAAAGCAGGTCCATCTCCATATCACCCATCTCAGGACTCTAGGGCTTCAACCTCCTGGCCCAGCCAGTACTGTCCCTCTCCCCCATTATTTTCCTGTGCCCCAAACTGAGTCAGAGAATTATCGGTAGCATGAGGGGAACCTGGCTTAGAACACCCCCTTCTGCCATGCCTTCCCTATCCTGGGAATTGAGAGGGGATTTCTGAGGAGAGGGGCTGGTGAGCTCCCAGGGACACAAGGAAACTAGAGAGGAGGGAGGGGAGAAAGTGTTTAACCCACCTGATGAGAGGTACCCAAGAGACGGAGACCAGAGGAGGAGACCTCTCAGGAGACACCAATCGTAGAGTGCTGTCCCTTTAACATAATTCTGTGGTGCCCTCCCCGGTGCTGGGGCCAGTCCCTAACTGAAAGCAGACCCACTAGGAGTCCCTGACCCTTCATCACTTCAGTTGCTAGTCGATTTCAGCCCAACTCGGTGACAAGACAGAAAGGAAAGGTAGGGAGCAGTGGCCCTTGGGTTCTCCTAGGGAGGTTACACTTCGGGGGGCTGATGCCAAGTATCTATGTACCTTTTTATTTTTATCTTTTGGCTGCGCCGCGCGGCATGCGGTATCTTAATTCCCCAGCCAGGGATAGAACACATACCCCTTGCAGTGGGAGCATGGAGTCTTATCCACTGGACCATCAGGGAAGTCCCTGATGCCCAGTATCTTTCAACCCGGGATCCAACTGAAGGAGCCAGAAGCTGGGGTGTTAACTGTAGGAAAGACCTCCAACAGTTCTCAGTCATTCCCCTATGGCAGGCCAAGGGTGGCAGCTTCTAGGAATCTTTCCCTCCTCTCACAGCCTACTTCCTACAACTATGGGCTTGAAATATTTTCGATCCACTCCCAGGAGGAGAAGATGCTTCAGGCACCAGACAAAGTCCTGTCTAGGAGGAAGGTGGCAGCAGAGTGCTGGGATTGTGAGGATTTATGGACGTGGGGACAAGGCTGGGAGGAAGATAAAGCCAGGATTATTGAGCTCCCTCCATACAGGCCACTCACAGAGGCGAGTGTGTGTGTGGTGGGGCGGGGGGCTTAGGTGGTGGAAGGCAATCACTGGTAGTAAGGGGAGGCCTGACTCTGATGAGGGGCCCTTAGGAATAATGGGAGCCTGGACACGGATGGACACCTTATCAGGGAGAGCGGCCCTGTCGATATGGAAACAGCCGGCATGGAGAATGGCTCCCAGCCCGAATGGCAGCAGCGGCGGCAGAATCAGGAGGGCAGGACGGTGGCTTCGGTTTAAATCTTTAACTCACCAGCTGGCTAGGCAGCGGCAGCAGGGGTGCGGTGGGGGATGTTGCGACCGGAGCCCTGGAGAGCAGTGCCCAGTCCGCTTGACAAACAGCTCATCAGGCCCCGCAGAAGCTCCAGCTTCTGCTCCCGAGGGTGCGCTGAGCTGTGTGGGGACTCGACACAGGCATGAGGCGGGGCGGGGGCTCCCGGCTTCCCCGCGACCGGTTCTCCCGGACTGAGCCTCGTCCATGCCCTGGGCGGGTGCGCGGTATCCCAAGCCCTTCGCCTCCGCTCCCTCCACCACATGTGCAGCCAGGGGAAAAAGTAGAAACAGCCCCTGCAGATCCTGGAAAGAGAAGGCAGAGCAGGGCGGGGCGGGGCGGGGCTGACTCCACTGACTCCGCCCCTTGGACGCTTCTACCCTCTCGTGGAAGGCTCCGCCCTTTTAGAGGCGGTTAGAGGCGGTTTACAGGTGGTCTTTAGAGGCTCCGCCCTTTTAGAGGCGGTTAGAGGCGGTTTACAGGCGGTTTTTAGAGGCGGTTCCTCCAGTCCACGCCCCCTAAGAGGCCCCTCTCCTCCCGCTTCTCCCGCCCCAGAGAACTCGCGCCTTCCCCGCCCCTTCCCCACCAACCGGGAGCGGCTAGGTTCCTCCTCCACAGAACCCCGCCTGCACTCACGCCTCCGCCTCCTCCTCCTCAGCTTCCTGCATCAAATTGTATCTCCTCAATCCCGACATGTCCTGGGTTCCCAACGTCTCCTGGTGAGCGGCATGATTGGATCAAGGATTCCCCAAATCCTTGGGAGGATCCCCTTCTCTGTCATTCTCTGGACCAGTCTGACTTGTTCTCAGATAATATGAGACAGGTGCCCCCGGGAAGACTCAGTTGCCACATTGGGACAGGGTTGGATTGAAGATTTGGGAGGCACTAGTCGTTAAGGGATTGGGTGGTAGGGCCTCTCGGGGGCATGGGGCATTTAGGGGGTTAGAGCCAAAGGCCTTCGAGGCCATGGGGCTGGGATATTTGGGGTCCCGCGTGAGGATTTTCGGGGATTGTGGTCACCCGGATGGGGGTTGAGGGTTCGGCACAGCCTAAATGCCCACCCTCTCTGGCTCCACCCTGGAAACACGCCGGTGCATTAGGTCACAAAGACAGCATCACGCACTAGGGGTGGGGCTTACCTATTACCAGGAAGGGGTGGAGCCAGGGCATTTCTTCAGAGGAGGGGTAGTCCAGAAGGTGGAGCCAGAGCCTATCAATAAAGAGGCGGAGTTAGGGTTTGTTACAAAGAGGCAGGGCACGGACCCTCTTTTATAAGGGTGGAGTCAGATTTCAGAGCTGCGCCCTGGGAAGACGGAGACCTCAGCACCAGGCAGCAAGAAAAGAGCTTTGGGACGCTGTCCAGTACTGTTTTGCCAATCCCCTCTCCTCTCTGTCTTCCTGGCTTCTGCTCCGACAATTACCTTTCTTGTCTGCCCCATTCTGTTTGTACGATTCTGGGCAGAGGAGGAATAGGGCTCCAGAGAGGGCCCAGTCTAGACAGGCCAGGCTATGGGAACCCTTGTTGGCTGAGTGGCCTTGGCCAAGTCACTTCATGGTTAGAGGGTCACAGCCCTTCCTCTCTGAGCTGAGACCTCCTTTCATGTGATTTTTGTTCCGGCAGTCACTAATCAACAAATATCTATCGAGTGACTACTAGGTGCCGGGTGATGTGCTTGGGCATGAGGATACAGCAGAGAAGACAGGCACAGACTCTGCCCTCAGAGAGCTTGTCATCTAGGTTGGACAGGGCAGGTGAATCAAAAGAGACAATAAGATCACTACAATAGACGAAGCTGACTGGCTGGGGGCCATGGAGGGTGCTTTGGCAAAGCCAAGAAAGAGCAATTAACCCAGTGTGGGAGGTTGGAAATAGCTGCCCTATTTGGTCTGTGGAGGTGGGAAGGGAGCCTTGTGGCTGGACGGTATGGGAGAGAATGACCAGAAATGAGTGAAGTAAAAGTTCCCTCAGGCTGAAGTGTGGAGAATGGATTCACCTATCCTCTTCCCACCATCCCACACTCTTTTCCCCTCTCATACCTATCGTCCCCTGCCTGGGCTACATACAGACAGGTGACAGACAGATCCACGGATGCCAGTGGGAAGCACTGCAGTCTGGGCATGGAGAAGCTGTGCTTCCACCGCACTCACCCTCACTTACACTCACACTCACAGTGACACTCCTGCCCTGCTGCAGCTGGGTCAAGTCTGGTGCACGGGAAGAGGAGGCCTGGTCCTCAGGGCTTCAGTAATTCACATCCCTCCACTCAGACGCAGGGCTCTGTCTGTTGTATACTAAACAATTTGCCTTTTGTCCCTGGTTCCTGAGAGGGAGACTCTAAATCTTTGGAATACCTCAAGTAATACGAGTGTCTTTGTTATCTGTGAGTCCCTCGGCTCACACCTGAGTTGATGCTAAGAGATGAGGTGACTTGGGCTGAGGCCTGGTCAGCAGAAAGACCAACCATATCATTGCAGAATTGGGGTTTTGAGCCAATCCGTCAGAGGAGATCGAGTCATGTTGCCAACAATTCATTCCTGCCTCTGTATGAAATCTCGGTAAAAACTGTGGACCCCAAAGCTCATGGAACTGCCTGGTTGGTGAACATGTTGATGTAATGGGAGGGTGACGTGCCCTTTGTGTCTCCATGGGGAGAGAGCATGGGAGCTCTGCACTGAGACCCTCCTTGTGTGTCTTTTCGTTTGGATGTTCCTGATATATATACTTGATAAAAAACTAGTTGTCAGGATAGCACTTCTGAGTTGTGTGAGTCATTCTAGTGAACTATTGGACCTGAGGGGGGTTTGAAGACCTCTGGACTTGTAGCTAGTTAGGCATAAATGCAGGTGGCCTGGGGACCCCACTTGTGACTGGCAGTTCAAGTGGAGGCAGGCTTGTTGGGACTGTGCCCTTAAACCTGTGGAGTCTAACACTAGCTCTGGGTAGTTAGTGTCTGAATTGAATTGCAGTACACGAGTTGGTAGCAGAATACCTTTCCACTGAGTGCACTCCCCACTGTCTCCATCTATCTGGAACCTTTTCTCCCTTTCATAACTCCTTAGTAGCCTCCCTGTCCCCATTTCCCACTCTTTGTCTTTAGCTCTGAGAACGTCAGCACTCAACATTTTGGACAAGGGAAGTGGGTTGCATTGTCCCTGTTAGGGTAAGGTTTGCAGTGTCGTCCCCTTGAAGGCATTTGAACATGAGTTTTAAGGCTAGGGGTCAGAGCTTGGTTCAGGATTAGAGGTCAGAGCAATATGGTTGTGGGGCTCCCTCTTTCCCAGGTTTCTCCTTACTCCCACCTCTTCTCTGTGGTCCTAAGACTACTGGAGTGGGAAAGATGGGACCCAGCTGGTCCCCCAGATTCCCTGAGGACAATGGCAAGTAGCAGGGTAAGACTGGGGAAGATCTCCTCCCAGGTCTCCATAGGCCTATCACAGTGACTACACATCCCTCATCTGAGACCTACTCCTCTCTTCGACAAGCAGGGCTAAAGGGAAAGTTCTTTGGAAGCAGGTCCGGCTCCCATATCTCACATCTCAGGACTCTAGGGCTTCACCCTCCAGGCGCAGCCAGTACTGTCCCTCTCCCCCATTATTTTCCTGTGCCCCAAACTGAGTCAGAGAATTATCGATAGCATGAGGGGAACCTGGCTTAGAACACCCCCTTCTGTCATGCCTTCCCTATCCTGGGAATTGAGAGGGGATTTCTGAGGAGAGGGGCTGGTTAGTTCCTAGGGACAGAAGGAAACTAGAGATGAGGGAGGGGAGCAAGTGTTTAACCCACCTGATGAGAGGGACCCAAGAGACAGAGACCAGAGGAGGAGACCTCTCAGGATACACCAATTGTGGAGTGCTCTTCTCTTTCCCATTCCCAGCCCTAGAGCATATGATGTGAGAAACTTAACTGTGACCCCTTTTTTGTCTGCCTTATCTTTCCATCATCCATGCAACCATTTATCAATTGATCAATCCGTCCATCTATGTGTTCATATGTCTCCCCATCTTTGTCTCATCAGTGGTCCATTCTCCCATCTTTACTTTCATCTGTCTTTTCACATATTTCTCTTCATTTATTCATCTGTATTTTTAACCATTAGCTGTATATTTAATGCATCCATTCATCTATTTATCAGTTATGGTAATAATGAACATTTTTTGATACTTAAGTGCCATGCACCATGCTAAGTGCTCTAAAATCATTTTCTCATGACAAATCTATGAAGTAGAATGCTGTGAGTTATGTTTTTGTTCATGCAGACACTTTTTTTTTTTTTTTGCGGTTCGCGGGCCTCTCACTGCTGTGGCCTCTCCCGTTGCAGAGCACAGGCTCCGGACACGCAGACTCAGCGGCCATGGCTCACGGGCCCAGCTGCTCCGCGGCATGTGGGATCTTCCCGGACCGGGGCACGAACCTGTGTCCCCTGCATCGGCAGGCGGACTCTCAACCACTACGCCACCAGGGAAGCCCTAGACACTTTTTAATACTCCTTTTCCTGCTTCCTTTAGGGAAGTTCTCTCTCACTTCACGTGGTCTTTGTGGCTATGTTCACTACAGTGATCTGATAAGAGTACTCCATTCCCTGGGCACTGTAATATATTGAAGAACTGAGTATGTGTCACAAGCACAGTTCAAAGCTTTTCATGAGCTTTGATATTAGGAGAAAGAGGCCCTGTGTTTTGGATCACTCACTATACAAATGTGGACTTGAGGCTTCCAGTGGTCATATTTTCTGCTGCTAGAAAATCACCTGTCTATAACCAGAATGAGGCCTCCACATAAAAAAATTAGAGATAATTCGGGGCTTCCCTAGTGGTGCAGTGGTTGAGAGTCCACCTGACGATCCAGGGGACGTGGGTTCATGCCCTGGTCCGGGAAGATCCCACATGCCACAGAGCGGCTGGGCCCATGAGCCCTGGCCACTGAGCCTGGGTGTCCGGAGCCTGTGTGCCACATCAGGAGAGGCCACAGCAGTGAGAGGCCTGCGTGCCACAAAAAAAAAAATTAGAGAGAATTCAAGTTAAAAGATGGAGATAACATAATTTGATTCCCTGAGTCCAACCAGTGCTGAAGTAGACCAAATCTTAATCTAGTTATGTGATATGACAAATTTAACTTTTTGCTTAAGCTACTTTAAGTTGGGTTTTTTTCACTCGCAATAGAAAGAGCCCTAGATAATGATCATTGTACTATTATCCCCATTTTACAGATGAGGAAACTAATATCCAGAAAGATTAATTTACCCCATGTTTCACCGCTTATAAATGGCAGAACATTGGTACATATTTGGAGCAAAACTCCGACATATTACCCATATATGTCTGTCCATCTGTTGGTTCAGTCCATCCATCTATCCATCCATCCCAGTTATTTATTTATCTGACCATCCTTCAATGTCAAGGCACCAAAGGCAATAAGACTTGCCAACTCCAATTTGAGGCTGGGTTTGGATCAGAGGTTAGCAAACTTTTGTGTTAAAGCTTCAGCTAGGAAATAAGGTTTTGCAGGCCATACTGTCTCTGTAGTCACTTGTCAGCTTTGCTGTTGTAGCCCCAAAGCAGCCATAGACAATATGTAAATGAACAGGCATGGCTATATTCCAATAAAGTTTTATTTACAAAAACAGGCAGCAGGCTGGCTGGGCCATAGTTTGCCAATCACTGATCTGGATCAGTGGGGAAAACATATATGTTCTGTCATTGTTGGGAACATGAGTAGGGAATGGAAACATATATTCCTTGCATTTGCCATTACTAATGTAGTGGAAACAACAGGGTTTTTATACTCAAACTCTTCTATTTGAATCTTGTTTTAGAACCCTGGACAGTCGAGGGAACAGGATTTGTAAAATGGGAATAATATGTATCTTGTGAGGTGGTCCATGTGCCTGACACACAGTGGGTGCATTCAGTGGTAGTTAGGTCCATCCCCTTTTCTCATTCATCACCTCCCATATACTACCAGCATCAGGAGGCCTCTCTCTTTTTAGGGTGTCCTGGGATGCAGTGAGGATAGTTCAATCTGGCTTTCTGAGTTCAGGAGCCCAACTTCTAAGAATGTGCTTTCATACAAGTTATATAGATTAAGCTCTTGCAAACTCCAAATTTCTCTTTTTAGTAGCTCTACCCCAACTCTTGTCCATACTGTTCCACAACTGTAACCACTCCAGTGCCCAGCAAAACAAAAGGCTCTCTAGTCAACAGGCCCCATTAGACTGAGAGGCAGTTTAGGTACCTTCTTTTATTAAGTCCACCATTCATGATATTACCCTGTTCCCCAGGTGGCTTTTTAACCTATTTATTCCAAACAAATACTCTTCTCTGGGAGGAAGGATTGTGTCCATATGTGTCTTTGTGTCTGTGTGCCCATGACGGTTTGTGTGTAATAGTGTATGTGTGTCTATATGTCCCCTTGTGTCCGTACTGTGATTATATGCTTAACTGTCTGTGGTGTGTCCTTGGTAGATGCGAGTGATTGGCTGTGTGATTGATTATATGCCTGTGTATGTGTGTGTCGGTATGGACGTATGTAAGTGGGTAAGGGTGTCCCCACTTTTGTGCTTGTGTGTATATGTGTGTTCTGTTTAATCCATCCCATTGTGGCTCTCAACCTCACAAGGCCTGCAGGGGGCATCCAGTGCACAGGGAAAGGGGATGCGAGTTTCCTGGCCTGTGCTCCAACCTCATGGGGCCTGCAGAGGGCATATAGTGTCTAGAGAAAAATAGATTGTGTGGCCTGTGGAAGTGGGGCTCTGGTCTGAGGAGCCTGGGCTCTCATATTCCAGAAAGGAGCTGGAAATGAGCAAGAAGCCTGATGACTCAGCTTCTGAAAGTCCCTGATCCTAGGAGGGGGTCTGCTTCACCCCGCAAATCCTTCTCCAAACCCTCTGTCCACATCCAGAGGTTCCTGACCCAGCCTGCAGGGCAGAGCTTGTCCCTTTAGTCCAAGTGTGGGTAGGATATTGCACAGCACTTCTGGAGGTGACTGGACATCAGGATGGGGGGAAGTCTTGAGCAATAGTACACCCTCCTTCTCTGCCTCCTGCCCTCAGCATCTTGAAGGACTGCCTCAGTCACTGCCAGGATTTCCTGAACACCCCCTCTCTTTCATTTTCTGCAGTTTGGGCCACTCTGGGCCCCAGGATTTCTGGGCCTGGACTGAGCCTTCTCAGGAGACGTGCAGGAAACAAGGGCCTCTGAAACCAAGCAGAAGGTGACCTGTGTCGCTGGTGATGAGCCTGATGGGTAGGGGGGCTAGAGGGAAGGCAAGGGAGTCTCCATGTAACAGGGAGCTCTGCAGAGCCTTAAGGATGGGTAAGGCAGGAGGTAGGACATTCCAGGTGGAATGAACAGCAAGCACAGAGGCTCAGGAGGGACAGGGCTTTGTGGTTAATCCTGATGTGGGTGAGGCAGTGGAAGGCAAGTGGTGTGAGAAGCTATGTATGTGGGGGTAATCCCTGGGTACTTGGGGCACCTCCTAGTGATGCCATGCCCAGTGGTCAAAGTTCATGGAAGACCCCTGTAACCTTAATCAGGCAGGACCATCAGGGACCAGTATTCCCTAGGCATGAAGGTTTGGGTCCCTTAGCCAGCATAGAATATCAACCAGCTGAAGTGCCAGTTGGAGGTAAAGGGAATGAATCATAGAGGAAGTGTGGCAAACAGAATTTAATATTCCTCCCTCATGGTGTGCATATCCTGTATAATCTCGCTTTGAGGGGATCCCCTTGGCCTCCTGGCCTGTGAATATGATGGGATATCAGTGATGTGGTTAGGTTATGCTATATGGCAAAAATGAAGGGGCTTTGCAGATGTAATTAAGGACGCAAAATCAGTTGACTTTGAGTTAGTTGAAAGGGAGATTACCCTGGGTGGGCCTGACCTAATCAGGTGAGCCCTTTAAAAATGTGTCTAGGGCTAAGAAATAAAAAGCAGCAGCAGGGAGGAAGATGGCGGAAGAGTAAGATGCGGAGATCACCTTCCTCCCTACAGATACATCAGAAATTCATCTACACGTGGAACAACACCTACAGAACACCTACTGAATTCTGACAGAAGACCTCAGATCCCCCAAAAGGCAAGAAGCTCCCCACATACCTGGGTAGGGCAAAAGAAAAAAGAATAAAGAGAAACAAAAGGATAGGGACGGGACATGCACCAGTGGGAGGGAGCTGTGAAGGAAGAAAGGTTTCCACACACTAGAAGCCACTTCACAGGCGGAGACTGCGGGTGGAGGAGGGGGAAAGCTTCAGAGTAGCGGAGGAGATCACAGCAACAGGGGTGTGGAGGGCAAAGCAGAGAGATTCTGGCACAGAGGATCGGTGTCCTCAGGCACACACCAGCCTGAGAGGCTTGTCTGCTCGGCCACCGGGTCGGGTGGGGCTGGGAGCTGAGGCTCGGGTATTGGGTTTCAGTCGGACCGCAGGGAGAGGACTGGGGCTGGTGGCAGGAAGAGAGCCTGAAGGGGTTAGTGCACCATGGCTAACCTGGAGGGAGTCCACGGAAAAAGTCTGGAGCTGCCGAACAGGCAAAAGACTTTTTCTTCCCTTTTGTTTCCTGGTGCACAAGGAGAGGGCATTAAGAGCGCTGCTTAAAGAAGCTCCAGAGACAGGCGTGAGCCACGGCTAAAGGCACGGACACTGGAGACGGGCGTGGGATGCTGGGGTTGCTGCTGCCGCCGCCACAAGGCCTGTGTGCAAGCGCAGGTCACTGTCCACCCTGCCTTCCGGGGAGCCTGTGCAGCCCACCACTGCTGGGGTCCCGGGACACAGGGGCAGTTTCCCCAGGAAAGCGCATGGAGCACCTCTGGCTGCTGCAACGTCACGCCGGCCTCTGCCGCCGCAGGCCCGCCCTGCACCGTGTGCCCCTCCCTCCCCTCGGCCTGAGTGAGACAGAGCCCCCAAATCAGTGGCTCCTTTAAACCCATCCTGTCTGAGCGAAGAATGGACACCCTCCGGCGACCTACGTGCAGAGGCGGGGCCAGGTCCAAGGCTGAGACCCGGGAGCTGTGAGAGCACAGAAGAGACCGGGAAATCTCTCTGTGCAGCCTCGGAGGCAGCGGATTAAAGCTCCACGGTCCACTTGATGTGCCCTGTGTCTGTGGAGTGCATGAATGGATAGAGAATCATCCCAAATTGAGGAGGTGGACTTTGAGGACAAGATTTCAGACTTTTTCCCCTTTTCCTCTTTTTACAACGAATTATCCCAAATTGAGGAGGTGGACTTGGACAGCAAGATTTTCGATTTTTTCCCTGTACTCTTTTTGTGAATGTGTATGTGTATGCTTCTGTGTGAGATTTTCTCTGTATAGCTTGGCTTCCACCATATGTCCCAGGGTTCTATCTGTCCGTTTTTTTTTCAATAATTACTTTTTAATTTTAATAATGCTACTATATTTTATAATTTATTCTATTTTACTTTACCTGTTCTTTCTTTTTTTCCTACCTTCCCTTCCTCCCTCCCTCCCTCCTTCCCTCCTGTTTTTCTTTCCTTCTCTCTTTTTCTTCTTTTCTTTCTTCCTTTCTTTCTTTCTTTCCTTCCTCCATCCCTCCCTCCTTTCTTTCTTTCTTTCCATCCTTCCTCCCTCACTCCCTCCTTTCTTTCTTTCTTTCTTTGTTTCTTCCTTTCTTTCCTTATTCCTTTCTTTCTCTCTCTCTTTCTTTCTTCTACTAATTCTTTCTTTCTACATTTTCTCCCTTTAATTCTGAGCTGGGTAGATGAAAGGCTCTTGGTGCTGCAGCCAGGAGTCAGTGCTGTGCCTCTGAAGTGGGAGAGCCAACTTCAGGACACGGGTCCACAAGAGACCTCCCAGCTCCACATAATATCAAGTGACAAAAATCTCCCAGAGATCTCCATCTGAACACCAGCACCCAGCTTCAGTCAATGACCAGCAAGCTACAGTGCTGGTCACCCTATGCCAAGCAACTAGCAAGACAGGAACACAACCCCACCCATTAGCAGAGAGGCTGCCTAAAAACATAATAAGGCCACAGGCACCCCAAAACACACCACCAGACGTGGACCTGTCCACCAGAAAGTCAAGATCGAGCCTCAACCACCAGAACACAGGCACTAGTCCCCCCCCACCAGGAAGCCTACACAACCTACTGAAACAACCTTAGCCACTGGGGACAGACACCAAAAACAACGGGAACTATGAGCCTGCAGTCTTCAAAAAGGAGACCCCAAACACAGTAAGATAAGCAAAATGAGAAGACAGAAAAACACACAGCAGGTGAAGGAGCAAGATAAAAACCTACCAGGCCTAACAAATGAAGAAGTAATAGGCAGTCTACCTGAAAAATAATTCAGAATAATGATAGTAAAGATGATCCAAGATTCTATTTCCAAGATCCAAAATTTTGGAAATAGAATAGACAAAATGCAAGAAACAGTTAACAAGGACCTAGAAGAACTAAAGATGAATCAAGCATCGATTAAAAACACAATAAATGAAATGAAAAATACTCTAGATGGGATCAATAGCAGAATAACTGAGGCAGAAGAACGTATAAGTGAGGTGGAAGATAAAATAGTGGAAATAACTGCTGCAGAGCAAAATAAAGATAAAAGAATGAAAAGAATAGAGGACAGTCTCAGAGACCCCTGGGACAACACTAAACGCACCAACATTCGAATTATAGAGGTTCCAGAAGGAGAAGAGAAAAAGAAAGGGACTGAGAAAATACTTGAAGAGATTAGAGTTGAAAACTTTCCTAATATGGGAAAGGAAATAGTTAATCAAGTCCAGGAGGCACAGAGAGTGCCATACAGAAAAAATCCAAGGAAAAATATGCCAAGACACATATTAATCAAACTGTCAAAAATTAAACACAAAGAAATCATAATAAAAGCCACAAGGGAAAAACAACAAATAACACACAAGGGAATCCCCATCAGGTTAACAGCTGATCTCTCAGCAGAAACTCTACAAGCCAGAAGGGAGTGGCAGGACATAATTAAAGTGATGAAGGAGAAAAACCTGCAACCATGACTACTCTACCCAGCAAGGATCTCATTCAGATTTGATGGAGAAATTAAAACCTTTACAGACAAGCAAAAGCTGAGAGAGTTCAGCACCACCAAACCAGCTTTACAACAAATGCTAAAGGAACATCTCTAAGCAAGAAACACAACAAGAGGAAAATACCTACAATAATGAACCCAAAACAATTAAGGAAATGGGAATAGGAACATACATATCAATAATTACCTTAAATGTAAATGGACTAAATGCTCCCACCAAAAGACACAGAGTGGCTGAATGGATACAAAAACAAGACCCATTTATATGCTGTCTACAAGAGACCCACTTCAGACCTAGAGACACATACAGATTGAAAGTAAGGGGATGGAAAAAGATATTCCATGCAAATGGAAATCAAAAGAAAGCTGGAGTAGCAATTCTCATATCAGACAAAATAGACTTTAAAAGAAAGACTACTAGAAGAGACAAAGAAGGACACTACATAATAATCAAGGGATCGATCCAAGAAGAAGATATAACAATTGTAAATATTTATGCACCCAATATAGGAGCACCTCAATACATAAGGCAAATACTAACAGCCATAAAAGGGGAAATCGACAGTAACACACTCATAGTAGGGGACTTTAACACCCCACTTTCACCAATGGACAGATCATCCAAAATGAAAATAAATAAGGAAACACAAGCTTTAAATGATACATTAAACAAGATGGACTTAATTGATATTTATAGGACATTCCATGCAAAAACAACAGAATACACATTTTTCCCAAGTGCTCATGGAACATTCTCCAGGATAGATCATATCTTGGGTCACAAATCAAGCCTTGGTAAATTTAAGAAAATTGAAATTGTATCAAGTATCTTTTCCGACCACAATGCTGTGAGACTAGACATCAATTTCAGGAAAAGATCTGTAAAAAATACAAACACATGGAGGCTAAACAATACACTACTCAATAACGAAGTGATCACTGAGGAAATCAAAGAGGAAATAAAAAAAATACCTAGAAACAAATGACAATGGAGACACGATGACCCAAAACCTATGGGACACAGCAAAAGCAGTTCTAAGGGGGAAGTATATAGCAATACAATCCCACCTTAAGAAACAGGAAACATCTTGAGTAAACAACCTGACCCTGCACCTAAAGCAATCAGAGAAAGAAGAACAAAAATCCCCCAAAGTTAGCAGAAGGAAAGAGATCATAAAGATCAGATCAGAAATAAATGAAAAAGAAATGAAGGAAACGATAGCAAAGATCACTAAAACTAAAAGCTGGTTCTTTGAGAAGATAAACAAAATTGACAAACCATTAGCCAGACTCATCAAGAAAAAAGGGAGAAGACTCAAATCAATAGAATTAGAAATGTAAAAGGAGAAGTAACAACTGACACTGCAGAAATACAAAAGATCATGAGAGATTACTACAAGCAACTCTGTGCCAATAAAATGGATATCCTGGAAGAAATGGACAAATTCTTAGAAATGCACAACCTGCCAAGACTGACTCAGGATGAAATAGAAAATATGAATAGACCAATCACAAGCACTGAAATTGAAACTGTGATTAAAAATCTTCCAACAAACAAAAGCCCAGGACCAGATGGTTTCACAGGCGAATTCTATCAAGCATTTAGAGAAGAGCTAACACCTATCCTTCTCAAACTCTTCCAAAATATAGCAGAGGGAGGAGTACTCCCAAACTCATTCTACAAGGCCACCATCACCTTGATACCAAAACCAGGCAAGGATGTCACAAAGAAAGAAATCTACAGGCCAATATCACTGATGAACATAGATGTAAAAATCCTCAACAAAATACTAGCAAACAGAATCCAGCAGCACATTAAAAGGATCATACACCATGATCAAGTAGGGTTTATTGCAGGAATGCAAGCATTCTTCAATATACGCAAATCAATGTGATACACCATATTAACAAATTGAAGAAGAAAAACCATATGATCATCTCAATAGATGCAGAGAAACTTTTGACAAAATTCAACACCCATTTATGATAAAAACCCTGCAGAAAGTAAGCATAGAGGGATCTTTCCTCAACATAATAAAGGCCATATATGACAAACCCACAGCCAACATCATCCTCAATGGTGAAAAACTGAAACCATTTCCACTAAGATCAGGAACAAGTCAAGGCTGCCCACTCTCACCACTCTTATTCAACTTAGTTTTGGAAGTTTTAGCCACAGCAATCAGAGAAGAAAAGGAAATAAAAGGAATCCAAATTGGAAAAGAAGAAGTAAAGCTGTCACTGTTTGCAGATGACATGATACTATACATAGAGAATCCTAAAGATGCTACCAGAAAACTACTAGAGCTAATCAATGAATTTGGTAAAGTAGCAGGATACAAAATTAATGCACAGAAATCTCTGGCATTCCTGTACACTAATGATGAACAATCTGAAAGTGAAATCAAGAAAACACTCCCATTTACTATTGCAACAAAAAGAATAAAATATCTAGGAATAAACGTACCTACGGAGACAAAAGACCTGTATGCAGAAAATTATAAGACACTGATGAAAGAAATTAAAGAAGATACAAACAGATGGAGAGATATACCATGCTCCTGGATTGGAAGAATCAATATTGTGAAAATGACTCTACTACCCAAAGCAATCTACAGATTCAATGCAATCCCTATCAAACTACCACTGGCATTTTTCACAGAACTAGAACAAAAAATTTC
Organism: Mesoplodon mirus; assembly: GCF_964341445.2. NCBI lineage: Eukaryota > Metazoa > Chordata > Mammalia > Artiodactyla > Ziphiidae > Mesoplodon > Mesoplodon mirus. The sequence continues at coordinate 126,553,278 of NC_138976.1, read as the reverse complement.
AAAATTTGTTTGGAAAAACAAAAGACACCGAATAGCCAAAGCAATCTGGAGAACGAAAAATGGAGCTGGATGAATCAGGCTCCCTCACTTCAGACTATACTACAAAGCTACAGTAATCAAGACAGTGTGGTACTGGCACAAAAACAGAAAGATAGATGAATGGAACAGGATAGAAAGCCCAGAGATAAACCCACGCACATATGGTCAACTTATCTTTGATAAAGGAGGCAGGAATGTACAGTGGAGAAAGGACAGCCTCTTCAATAAATGATGCTGGGAAAACTGGACAGGGACATGTAAAAGTATGAGATTAGATCATTCCCTAACACCATACACAAAAATAAGCTCAAAATGGATTAAAGACCTAAATGTAAAGCCAGAAACTATCAAACTCTTAGAGGAAAACATAGGCAGAACACTCTATGACATAAATCACAGCAAGATCCTTTTGGACCCACCTCCTAGAGAAATGGAAATAAAAACAAAGATAAACAAATGGGACCTAATGAAACTTAAAAGCTTTTGCACAACAAAGGAAACCATAAACAAGACCAAAAGACAACCCTCAGAATGGGAGAAAATATTTGCAAATGAAGCAACTGACAAAGGATTAATCTCCAAAATTTATAAACAGCTCATGCAGCTCAATAGCAAAAAAAGAAACAACCCAATCCAAAAATGGGCAGAAGACTTAAATAGGCATTTCTCCAAAGTAGATATACAGACTGCCAACAAACACATGAAAGAATGCTCAACCTCATTAATCTTTAGAGAAATGCAAATCAAAACTACAATGAGATATCATCTCACACCAGTCAGAATGGCCATCATCAAGAAATCTAGAAACAATAAAAGCTGGAGAGGGTGTGGAGAAAAGGGAACACTCTTGCACTGCTGGTGGGAATGTGATTTGGTACAGCCACTATGGAGAACAGTATGGATGTTCCTTAAAAAACTACAAATAGAACTACCATATGACCCAGCAATCCCACTACTAGGCATATACCCTGAGAAAACCATTATTCAAAAAGAGACATGTACCAAAATGTTCATTGCAGCTCTATTCACAATAGCCTGGAGATTGAAACAACTTAAGTGTCCATCATCGGATGAATGGATAAAGAAGATGTGGCACATATATACAATGGAATATTACTCAGCCATAAAAAGAAACGAGACTGAGCTATTTGTAATGAGGTGGATAGACCTAGAGTCTGTCATACAGAGTGAAGTAACTCAGAAAGAGAAAGACAAATACCGTATGCTAACACATACATATGGAATTTAAAAAAAAAAATGTCATGAAGAACCTAGGGATAAAACAGGAATAAAGACACAGACCTACTTGAGAATGGACTTGAGGATATGGGGAGGGGGAATGGTAAGCTGTGACAAAGCAAAAGAGAGGCATGGACATATATACAGTACCAAACATAAGGTAGATAGATAGTGGGAAGCAGCCGCATAGCACAGGGAGATCAGCTTGGTGCTTTGTGACCACCTGGAGGGGTGGGATGGGGAAGGTGGGAGGGAGGGAGATGCAGGATGGAAGGGATGTGGGAACAGATGTATATGTATGACTGATTCACTTTGTTATAAAGCAGAAACAAATAAATAAATAAATAAATAAATAAATAAATAAATAAATAAATAACTAAATAAATAAATAAAAAGCAGCAGCAGATGCTCTCATGTTGCCCTTGGAGAAGCAAACTGCCACGTTGCAAAGAGGGCCATGGAGCAGGGAGTTGCAGGCAGCTCTAGGAACTCAGGGCTTCAGTCCTAAAACCACATCTGTCAACACCCAGTGAATTTGGAAGAGGACTCAGAGCCTAAGGTGAGATGGCAGCCTGGCTGCCACCTGAGATTAGCCTGGTGAGGCCCTGAGCAGAGGACCCAGTTAACCTGTACCCAGACTGTTGACCCACAGAAACTGTGAGATAATAAATTTGGATTGTTCGAAGCTGCTGAATTTGTGGTGATTTGTTACACAGCAATAGAAAACTAATTAAGAAAGAAGTAATAAATTCTAGTTAAGCCCCAGGACTATTTTCAGAACTACTGACTACAGCTTTTATTCATATTTCCTTCCTGGCTCTGAAATGTCTCCATTTCTTTAACTGACTCCTCTTTTCTTTCATCCTCCTTTATTCCATTCTTGAATATAGGTTGTTGTGGACATATTACTACTACTCACCAAGATTCTGGTTTGCTTCTCCTCCTGGCAGTTGCTCCCTTGAAGTTAGACATGGAGGTATGACCCACTTTGGCCAACGAAATGTGTTCAGAAATGGCATGTGCCATTTGTGGATAGAAGCATTTAAGGAAGGGTTCCCCTTGCTGTCTTGCCTGGCTGGAGTCATCATGGAAACATGTGTTGAGATGAAAGAACATGCCAAGAGATCAAAGCAGCCTGGAATGTTGAGCCACCACATGGAGTACAGTTGTGCTAGAGATTGCCTAGACCCACAGCAGGGTTGGTATGTGTGCAGCATAGAATTTTGTTGTGTTCAGCCACTCAGATTTAGGTGTCATTTGTTATTGCAGCATCACCCAACCTATCCTGACCAATCAGGTGCGCTGCTGGTGGTCATCAGGTGTTGTAGAATAGAGAGATGAGATTACAACAGAACTAGAGGAGGAATGGATGTCATTCTGAGTTCTTGGATTTAGATTTGGCTTTTGCTATGGGCTGAACTCTGTCCCCTAGAATTCATATGTTGAAGACCTAACCCTCAATGTGACTGTATCTAGAGATAGGGTATTTAGGAAGTAATTTAGGTTAAATGAGATCATAAGGGTAGGGCTCTAGTCTTATAGGACTGTGGCCTTCAAAGAAGAGGAAGAGAGAGAGATCTCTGCCATGTGAGGACCTAGTAAGAAGGTGGTCATCTACATGCCAGGAAGAGAGCTCTCAATAGAAACTTACCATACTGGCACCTTTATGTTGAACTTCTAACCTCCAGAACTGTGAGAAAATAAATTTATCTTGTTTAAGCCACTCAGTCCATGGTATTTTATTATGGCAGCTCAAGCTAAGACAGGTGTGGTAATTGCTAAGGCTCTGAAGAGTCTCTTTTTGGGGAGCAGTGAATTTTTTGGTTTTATAAACAAAAGTGATCTTATGCTAGGTGACACCCTTAAAATGTTAAGTCTAGGGTTTGGTAAGAAGGATGCATGTTGATGTTGGACAGCCATAGGGTGGACTATCAAGGTATTTATCTTTTTTTTTTCACTGCCCACAATCTTAAGCCCTTTCTGTGTTTGAGGAATTTCCTATTATATTAGTCTTAAGTTACCAGTAGATCTTGCATTCCATCGTAGAATCCCCAAAGGATTACATTCAGCTCCCTGAATCTCAAGAAAATATGTCTTGCTTACTATTGTACCATCAGCACCCAGAACAGTGCCTGGCGTGAATAACTATTTCTGGGTTCCAGACAGTGATGTAGCATCACTTTAGACAAAAGGGTTTGCCAGGGCTGGGACTCTATGTCATGGCAGCACCAAGACCACTGGAGACCCTGTGTTAACAGATGCTCTGACGCTTAGGGCTGCCATGCCAAGAGGTGCCATTTACATAGACAACATGGAAAATGGTGTTCCTGGAGTGGTGCGTCGCTGCTGTCCTGCCTGACAGGCTTGGGTGTTCCTGACAGAGATAGGATTTCCCAAGAAGAATGGTGGCCTGATAGTAATGGGGGGACCTTGACATGAATGGGGCTCCTGTCAGTAGTGGGGACACAAATAGGTGTTGGGATGTCCTTCCAGGATTCCTGTATTGATGGAGGGCTTTATAGTGTTGGGTCCCTGGTAGGAAGGGGTGTCTTCCTCTTGGGGGAGGATCCTTGAAATGATAGTCTGACAGGTATGAGGTCGGTAAGGTGATTGAGGTTTTGATGGTAATAAGTCCAGATTTCCAGTGAGTGCGATTCTGAGATCCAGAACTCTGGGGGTGGGGGTGGGGGGTGGAGGGGTCCTGTTGTCTGATAGGGCAGTGTCAAAGCTGCTGGGGTTACAGCCATCCTACTTCAGCCGGGTTGGAGCCCAGGGCAGCTCAGGTCTTATGCTTCCTCTCCGGAGCATGGAAGACTCAAAGGTCCTAGGAATAGAAGTGGGCTGGGAGGTCTGACTCCCCCATCTACTCTGATCCTCAGAGTTTCCACCCCATGCATGGCCCCTCAGGAGATGGAACCAGCCCTCAGAAGTAGGTCCTTCAGGATCTGTTCCCACCCTTGAAGTCCCCAGAAGCTCTGCCCTACAGGAGCCCCAGCCAGGCTGGCTCAAGGCCCCCTGAGAGGCCCACTCCTTCCAGAAGTCCCGCCCACAGAACCTCTAGTCCTTCCCCTATCCCTACCCTCCAGATCCCAACCCTGCCCTCCGTTCCTCCTTTCCTTTCAACATTACCAGGTCCTGGCCTCTGCTACTCCCATGGGAATGGAGGTAAGAAGGTGGGCATAGTTGTAGGCTGAGCCCCTTCTCCTCTGCCCCACTCCTGGAAAAACTGAGGCCTGAGAAGACCTTGAGAACCTGTGCCCACTTCCTCCTGGAGGCTCTGGGGAAGCAGGCTCCCCTTCTGCTGGAGAGGCCGGCCCAGGAGGCCTCCAAGGGGCATATCTGTGTCTGAGCTCAAGCACTGGGGTCCTGCCTGAGACCTTCAGCTCCTTCTCTTGTTTTTTTCCCAGCTCTTCTGACAAAGCCAAGCCTTTCTACCCCATCTGGACATCCCAGCCCCCAGCCCTCAGCCTAAGTGCTACCCGTCAGGCAGACGGGCTGCAGTCTCAGCTTTGCCACTCACCAGTTGAGTGGACTTGGGAGATCACTCTACCTCTCTGTGCCTCAATTTTCTCATACATAGAATGGGACTAGCGATCCCCAATTCATAGGGTTGTTTGAGGATGCAATGATAATGCACATAAAGGACTCAGCTTGGAGCCTGGCACATGGTCAGCACCTCAAAGGAACGGTTTTCCCTGTTCTCTGAGGGCCACTTCCTCAGACCTGCACCTGCTGTACTATTTCCCATTTTTATTTAGGAGGTGGATCGACTCAGAGAGGTAGTATGTGTGGTAGCTAAGAGTCAGATTCTGGAGCCCGTCTGCCCAGCCAGGACCTCCAGCTCTGCCACTTTACCGGCCATCCAGCCTGGGTAAGTCATTTAACCTCTGCACCTCAGTTTCCTCAGCTGCAACATAAGAATGATAATAGTGCTTAAAGCAGTGCCCAGCACCTAGTAAGCACCAGTGGTGATAGAGCTCGTACTACAGAACCAAGTCCTCCCACGTGGACAAAGTCTCAGGGGCCATCACGAAAGTTCTCTGACCAGAAAAGTGCCTGTTTCTTCTGACAGCGGGCCTCTTGGAGGAAACTCCCCACTTGGGAGTCCTGCTCCCTTGTGAAGCTCTCATTCCCAAGGTTTTCTGGCTGTTTCTGAGTTTCCCGGAGGCTGGAGAAGGGAGTATGTGGTGAAGGCTTGCCGAGAAATTGAACATGAGATGATGAAAACCTGATCAAAACCGTATGGAGCTGGCTCTGACCAAACACTTAGCCATGTAACCAAGACAGCCCCCGCCCCGAGAACTGGATGTGCTCCAGGTGTGAGCGGTGCTGGGGTAATCGTGGGAAAGGGTCACGTTCAATTCCATTTTCTGTTACTCACATGTGTACTAGGCCTTGTTCTGTGGCAGGCCCTGGGCAGAGCAATGTTGGCAATGGTAGTTCCCTGGGAACTCTATCAGGGAGCCATTTTTTGGGGGGCCGAGAGGTTTGTGTGATCTCAGTTCCCCAACCAGGGATTGAATTGGGGTCCCGGCAGTGAAAGCGCCAAGTCCTAACCACTGGACCATCAGGGAATTCCCCCATGGATAGGAAGCTTTTTGTCCCCCATAGAGGTGGACAAAAAGCCTGGGAGCTCCCTAAGTAGGGATGTCAGGTCCCTTTAGGGAGATGTTGGCTGCTGGGACCACAGAACTTCAGGTAGGGAGGTGTCACTCAGCTGCCCGCCTTAAACCTGTAGCAAGTGTCATGTGCCTGAGAGAGGAAGGTGGCTACTTAGAGGCAGGCAGCAAGGCCCCCATATCCTGGTTAGGGAGCTAGGAGTCCACCCCAACCCTCAGAGAGCAGGCAGCTTCATCATTGTCAGGTAGGCAGTCCTGTCAGAACTTGGAATAGATAAAGACTCAACACTTGTCAGTGAATCACTGTGAAACAGGGCAGGTGTTGATTAGATGAAATCAGAGTGCTGAGAATGTTTAAGTGGATCAGGACAAGTCACAGGTTGCTGGGCTAAGCCCTCCTGTGTCTGGCAGGGAGATAAGGGAAAAAGACCTAGTGTCCGGGAGGGTTGGTGGCTGGGGGTGGGAAAAACAGGGAAGGAGAAAGCCAGGAGGAAAGGCACTGGCCGAAGAAGAGGTGGGGAGGGCTCAGGCTTCTTCAAAATTATTCACCCTCCAGGCCTCCAGGGTCCAGCAGGGGGCTGTTCCAGCCACTTCACCAGCACCTGGATTATTTTCTTTCTTCCTGGACCTCAGCTTTCCCTTTATTCCCAGAGGGTGGTCCCTGGGGCCCCGGGAAGTGAAGACTTTCCTTTCCTTCTATTTTTAAAATAAATAAATAAATTTATTTATTTATTTTTGGCTGCGTTGGGTCTTCTTTGAGGCTCGTGGGCTTTCTCTAGTTGCGGCGAGTGGGGGCTACTCTTCGTTGTGGTGCGAGGGCTTCTCACTGAGCTGGCTTTTCTTTGTTGAGAGCAAGGGCTCTAGGTGTGCAGGCTTCAGTAGTTGTGGCACATGGACTCAGTAGTTGTGGCTCACGGGCTCTAGAGCACAGGCTCAGTAGTTGTGGCACACAGACTTAGTTGCTCGGCGGCATGTGGGATCTTCCCGGACCAGGGCTCAGACCTGTGTCCCCTGCATTGGCAGACGGATTCTTAACCACTGTGCCACTAGGGACCTTTCTGAATGTGCATGACTTTGGGGAGACTGTGTGAATGCTGGGGAGGGTTAGCCTAAGACCCAAAGATTTAGGAATTGTCTTTGTTTGGAGGGACCCTTAAAAATGAAGCCCCCCATCCCCCACCTGACAGATGGGGGAAGTAAGGTCTTGGAGGGGGCAGTGAGGAAGGGACTTCCCCAGAGTTGCACAGTCAGGGGCAGAAACAGGATTGGGGGATTGGGGACAGGTCATTGAGCTCATGACCTGTTACTGCATCCCTGCGCCCCCCACCTGTGGCAGTGTCAGGGAGGTGGTGTCCAGGTGCCTCTCTCCTGGTAGCACCTACTCAGGGCTCCCACCCTCACCTTCTCTACTCCATCTGTGTGTTTCTGCAAGCGTCCAGAGGGTGGGTTTGTGTCTGCCTCTTTGTCAGGCTGAACTTTGCTTGGTTTCACTGGGGACCCAGAAGGATTTGAGGGGATGTACCCCCCTCACACCTGTGTTTGTCCTCTGCCTGCTACAGTGCAGGGCACAGGTCCAAAGAGTGTCCACAGCTGTGAACTCTGGAACTCCATGGTTGGCTGACTTAATGGACGGATGAGTTGGTGGGGGGTGGGTGGATGGATGGGTGAGGTCTAATGGATGCAGAGACAGCTAGATGGATGGCTGCATGCATGCATGAATGGATAGGTAATTTCCCCCAGGTAGCGGAGCCAAATTTCCGGGCTATACCAGTTGTTCTTGCAAACTATCCGCATTCCACCCACTCCTCTGACTCCAAGACCTGATTTACCTGAGGTTCTGGACACCTCGTCCTAGGAGCAGAGGTGAGGAAGAAGCTGCCATGCTCCCAGCTCAGTGAGGAAGGGCTGGCACAAACCCTCACTGCTGCTTCCCTTCCAAGTTTGCCCAAGCCTGCCCAGGTCTGCTTTTGTTACCAGATAAGGTATATGGTGTAGTGGTGGCCCCTGTTCCCAGGTGAGGATGCTCAGTCTGCTGTACTAGCTGTCATCCCAACCCCAGGGGCACAGACTTGCTGCTCCCAGCTGGACAGGCCCTTAGGGGCCATAGTTGGGCAACCACCCAGCTTTCCCAGAGTACTTCCCGAGCACGAGGAGTTCATTCCTCCCAGAACAGTCTTGTGAGATGTCCCAAGAGTCGAGGGCTTTTGTCTCCCAGAGCTGAGACTCCTTCCCTGTGACTCCTCTGGTCTCAGTGTTGCCTTGGCCCTGGAGCCCATGTGGCTATGAGGTGGTGGGGGTCTCCCCATGCTGAATCTCCCCAGCTCTCTGGATGTTCCTTTTTCCTTCCTCTCCCACTCTGACCTCTGGCTCCCAGGTCTGTCCATCAGTACCCCTGAGAAGCATGGCCCCAGGGTTGCCACGTGGACCCAGATGGGGCTGGACCTGGCCCAAAGTGACTGGGCGAGAGAAGAGGGCTGGCCTGGAGGTCAGATTCTATGTGGACAGATAGGCCCTCACCTCTGGCTGCTGACCCTTTTCTTATATATTTATCTGCTCTCAAGACAAATATTTTTTTCAGTGACTACCTTGTGCCAAGCCACGTACTTCATACCAGGGAGACAGTGGAAACCAAAATAGACAAGATCCCTGTTCAGGAAGGCTGACAAACTAACAATTATAACTCAGCATCTTGAGTGCTGCAAGAAGAGAGGGGCAGAGGGCCCTGGGAGCTTGGGAGGGAGGGAGGCTGCCTAACCCTGTGTGGAGTCAGGGAAGGCTTCCTGGAGGAGGAGTCATCCAGACTCAGATGGGAAGCCAGGTAGGCAGAAGAGAGAGAAGAATTCCAGACAGAGGGCATGACTTGGGTGGTTGGGTTCTTTCACCCCAGGCAACAGAGTTGGGCCTCCTGGCCCTCCCCAGCCATGAGAGCTGGTTCCCAACAACTCCCTTCCCCACCCCCATGATACCACATCCCTGAGACACCTGGATGCTTGAGCACCTGTCCTGGAAGGCAAAAACTCAGAGGGCTCAGAGAGTTTGGGTCATTCAGTGGACGGGCACAAGTTTAATGTTGCTGAGCCGTGGAGTCTGATAGGGCTGTGAGGAGACATGATGTGGGGCCCTGATCATGGGAGCTGATCCTGAGAACACAGCATATTAGGTGGAGGTGGATGAGGATGTTGCTTGGGCTGCAGGGTGGAAACTAACCCGGCCCTTCCACCTCACCCTTCCTGTCACAGTCCTCCTGGACAGACAGCAAACAGACAGCAGACAGATGGATTCGTGGGTACAAGCTGGGCTTTATTGGAAACACTGCAGTCTGGGCATGGAGAAGTTGTGCTTCCACCACACTCATCCACACTCACACTCACACTCACACCCACACTCCTGCCCCACCCCAGCTGGGTCAGTTCTGGTGCAGGGGAGCAGGAAGCGTGGTCCTCCCTTCTGGTCCTTGGTTCCCCAGGGCTTCAGTGATTCACATTCTTTCCCTCAGACACAGGGCTCCCTCTGGGGCTATCATGGGCTACCTGCTCTAGTGCTTTCCCTGGGGGAGGAAGGAGAGGCAAGGTCATGGGCTGGGGTCTTGGGCAGGGGCTTGGAGGGAGGAGGCAGGGCTGGGGAGGGCCAGGCTTGCCTTGGCTGAGTTCTTCTGCAGTCTCCGGATGATGCGGCCCACCCAGGGCTGGTCTAGGGGTGCACAGAGCTGGTAACCTCTCAGCGTGGAGAATATGGAGACAGAGGTCAGAGGTCAGAGAAAATAGAGCCCTGGAACCCAGCTTCCTGGAAGGCCCTGGTATGAGGAGCTGTGGCTGGGGACCACACCCAGGAGCCTGTTTCAGGGGCTTCCTTGCAGAGTTTGGGCTTGGCAAGGAAAAGAGAGATAAGAAGGTGGGGGTGGGTCTCCCCAGGGGCTGATGGGGGAGATGAGGATAGTCAGGCTTGTCCTGCAACTCACACAATGGAAGACACCCTGAAGCCATTGTTGATGAGCAGGTAGCGATAGGCTAGCACCAGGAATCCAGGGAAGGGGAGCTGGGTCAAAGACAGGCAGCAGTCTTCAGCGTCGTTGGCATCTCCCAGAGCTGGGGTAGGATTAGTGTCAGGACACAGGGACACTGAGGAACGGAGGCCACAGCCCTCACTGGCATTAAGGATGCCTGTCTGTGTGTGGCGGCAGCTAGACCTGATATTCGCTAAATATATTGAAGCACTTCTAAGCAGTTCGGCAAATGACCGCCGTCCGGAGCCCCACAAATGCCCTCCTGCTGCCCTGATCACCCCAACTTCTCTCCTGAGTCTTTTCAACTTCCCCACAAATGAAGAGTTCACGCTGGTTACAGTGTCAGTGGGGGGAAGGATGTGGGGTAGGGAAGGGGGTGAGGTGGGTAACAGGAGGGTGGCATTAACAGAACATAGGAGTTGTTAAATTTTTTGACCCTTCTTAGACCAATACCTCCCATTCCCTCCACTTTAACAGTATACTCTGTTCTCTCCTGCCTGGGAAACAGAGGCAGCAGGAAATAGAGCCTGAAGAGACGGGGCTAGTCATAGGCCCTGGATACACCAAGAGACAGATACACATTGGAATTCAGGAGCCCAGGTACACCGCCACTCACAGGCAAACACACGGGGCACAACCCAGGTTCACTGAAACATGCAGTCCTAACTCACAGAGTCCCTCACGTCCAGCGTCAAGCAGTCTGAGCCCTAGACACCCCTGATACTTGCCCCCACACACTAAACCTCCCCTCAGCCTTACCAGGGGAGGTCCATAGATTCAACAGGCTGAGGGCTAGTAGAGCAGCTGCATGGGATGCCATGGAGGATGAGTGGAGACTGACTGCAAGCAAGCTGTGAGCGTGAGCGAATCTGGGCAGAGACTGTGTGAAGCCGAGGCCTGGCTGGGAGTGAGTGAGTGTGCTGGAAAGTGCAGGGTGTGAAGGGGTCTGGGAACGTGAAAGTGGACGAAGCTGGAGGAAGCTGTCACTGCCACCCATTTATGGCCCGGAACTAATCATGGAGAAGAGTGAAATTATGCTATTTTCAAAAATATGGGGGATCAGATTTTCTGCCTAATTATATAAGATTTATCTTAAAAAATACATATTATTTTAAAGACTTATTGGCTGTGAAATAAGTTAAGGGTATTTCAAAGGGCTTGTCTGCAAAGAAAGGTGAGAAGCAGGAAAACACAGAAAGTCGAGGGGAAAATATATCAATATATACATTGCTATATGGTGAACTAAGCCTTAGGGCAGCAACAAAGTGGAGGACCTGACCCTTAGATACTTACAAGTAAGCTGGAATCTTTAAAAAGTTCAACTCTTTATAATTAAAAAGATTTATTAAAGTTAATAACCAAGTGTTTTAACTGACATCAGAAGATCAAAACAATAAACCCTGAGAACACAGAAAAATAAAAATAAAGATATGAGCAGAAGTTAATAAAACAGAAAACATATAAAATTGAGGTGATTAGTAAGTCAAAAGAATATTCTTTGAAAAGGTTTAAAAAACACACTTTGATTAAGCAAAACAAAAACATAAGTAAAGAATATACAGAAAGAGTCAGGACAATGTTAGAGCAGAGAATATATGAAATGCCAGTAAATTTGAACATTTCTGTAAAGTGGACCATTTCCTAGCTCCTAAAGTTTACCAAAACTGACACAAGAGGAAATAATTTAAGGCCATCATGCCTGCTCTTGGCATCCTCGGAATGTCCCAGCCTCAGGCTGCAGCTTCTGTAGTCCATGGCAAAATAGGGAGAGGGGCCGGGGCTGCAGTAGGTTGAAACACTGCCCTCACTGAGTGTGTGGGTGTGACCATCTGTGCAGTGACTGAACAAAGAGCAGGGGAGCAGGGTTCCCAGGGCAGGGCCTTCAGAGCCAGCAGGCACAGGGAGTTGGCACAAGCATTTAGGCCCAGAACAAAGAGCGCCTTTTTTGTTGGAACGGCAGACCGGCCTCTCACCTTCCCACTCAGGCTGCTCTCCCACCTGACCTGTGTGTGGAACGTGTCCACAGGGTACACCTGTCTGCACATTTAACCATAGGTCTGGGCGTTGCAGCTTCCAGCCAGGTGAGCGAAGGTCGCAGGCAGGTGGGTCCTGGACACACACGGAGAGTCTCCTGCCTGGGCCCCTGGCCGCTCAGTGCCCCTGCCCCAGAGCGGACACCACAAAGCAGCCCTGTCTGAGTCCACTGCCACTAGAGGGAGTATTTGCCCAACTCTTCTAGAAAACGGGGTCCTTGCGGGCAATTCAGTGGAGGGACAAAAATAAATCTTTGACAACTTTCTGCTGAAACTTACGAGCCTTCACACCTAATCCTCTTACAAGGTCAGCTGTTAAGCTAAACATGAGCTCATGATCTAAATTTACACAATAATGAAAAAATCAGCTACAACTGGAGACATTCAGCAAAAACAATCAATACCAGAATTAGATTCCCAAGGCCATCCATCAGATGTTGGAATAATCAGGTATAAGGCAAAAAATATACATAAAACTAGAACTGAAACAAGGAACAAGGATGGTTTAAAAGACTGGTAGGGTCTTTAAAACATTTTTAAAGTACATGTCATTAATAAAGCAAAAAATTTGAAGGTTGTGTAATACAACAGATTAATCACGGAGAAGAGTGAAATTATGCTGTTTTGAAAAATATGGCAGATCAGGTTGTCTGCCTAATTATACAAGAAGATTTATCTTAAAAAATACACATTATTTTAAAGACTTATTGGCTGTGAAATAAGTTAAGTGTATTCCACAGGGCTTGTCTGCAAAGAAAGTTGAGAGGTAGGAAAACACAGAAAGTCGAGGGGAAAATATGTGAATATATACATTGCTATATGGTGAACTAAGCCTTAGGCCAGCAACAATGTGGAGGACCTGACCCTTAGATACTTACAAGTAAGCTGGAATCTTCAAAATGTTCAAATCTTTATAATTTAAACGATTTATTAAAATTAATAACCAAGTGTTTTAATTGACATCAGAAGATCAAAACAATAAACTCAGAACATAGAAAAATATAAATAAAGATATGTGCAGAACTTAATTGAACAGAAAACGTATAAAATTGAGGTGATTAGTAAGCCTAAGTAATATTTTTAAAAAGATTTAAAAAACACACTTCGAGTAAGCAAAACAAAAACATAAGTAAATAATATACAGAGAGAATCAGGACACTGTTATAGCAGAGAATATATGAAATGCCAGTAAATTTGGACATTTCTGTAAAGTGGAAAATTTCCTAGCTCCTAAAGTTTATGAAAACTGACACAAGAGGAAATCATTTAAGGCCATCATGTCTTCCCTTGGATAACCTCAGTATGATCTGGCCTCAGGATGCAGCTTCTGTAGTCCATGGCTACCTGCAGAGAGGGGGCGAGGCTGCAGGATGTAGGAACACTGCCCTCAGTGAGAGTGTGGGTGTAGCCATCTCTGCTGTAACTGAACGAATGCAGGGGAGCAGGGGGCCCAGGGCAGGGCCCTCAGAGACCGACAGGCCCAGGGGTTTGGCACAAGCATTTAGGCCCAAGCCAAAGAGTGCCTTCTTGGTCTGCATGTCAGCGTGGCCTCTCACCTTCCCACACAGACCACCCTCCTACTTGAAGTGGGTTTGGAACGTGTCTGCAGAGTACACCTCGCTGCGCCATTAAGCATAGGTCTGGGCGTCGTAGCTTCCTGCCAGGTGACCGAAGGTCGCAGGCAGGTAGGACCATGGGACGCCCTTAGGCCTAGGCCTAAATGCTTGTGCTACACACCGGGGCCGGCCGGGTTCTGAGAGCCCTGTCCTGGGACGCCTGCTCCCCTGCCCTTTCTTCAGTCACATCAGAGATGGCCACACCCACACCCTCAGTGAGGGCAGTGTTCCAAACTCCTGCAACCCCGAACCCTCTGCACAGGTTGCCATGGATTAGAGAAGCTGCATTCTGAGGTAAGGGCGTTCCGAGGATTCCAAGGGCAGACATGATGGATTTAAAGATTTCCTCTTGTGTCAGTTTTGGTAAACTTTAGGAGCATGGAAATTGTCCACATTACAGAAATGTTCAAATTTACTGGCATTTTATATATTCTATGCTATAACATTGTCTTGATTCTTTCTGTATATTATTTACTTATGTTTTAGTTTTGCATAATCAAAATGTGTTTTTTAAATCTTTTCAAAGAATATTCTTTGGACTTACTAAATCGCCTCACTTTTATAAGTTTTCTCTTTTATTAAGTTCTGCTCATATTTTTATTTATATTTTTTCTCTATTCTCAGGGTTTATTGTTTTGATCTTCTGATGTCAAATAAAACACTTGGTTATTAATTTTAATAAATCATTTTAATTATAAAGATTTGAAACTTTTGAAGATTCCAGCTTACTTGTAAGTATCTAACGGTCATGTCCTCCACATTGTTGCTGGCCTAAGGCTTAGTTCACCATATAGCAATATATATATTCACATATTTTCCCCTCAACTTTCTGTGTTTCCCTAAACCTCACCTTTCTGTGCAGATAAGCCATTTGAAATACACTTAACTTATTTAACAGCCAATAAGTATTTAAATAATGTGTATTTTTTAAGATAAATCTTCTTATATAATTAGGCACAAAATCTGATCTGCCATATTTTTCAAAACAGCATACTTTCACTCTTTTCCATGATTAATCTGTTGTATTACACAACCTTCGAGTTTTTAGCTTTATCAATGACATGTATTTTAAAAATGTTTTAAAGACCCGACCAGTCTTTTAAAACATCCTTGTTCCTTGTTTCAGTTCCAGTTTTATGTATATTTTCTGCCTTGCACCTCATTATTCCAACATCTGATGGATGGCCTTGGGAATCTAATTCTGGTATTGATTGTTTATGCTGAGTGTCTCCATTTGTACCTGATTTATTCATTATTGTGTAAATTTAGATCATGAGCTCATGTTTAGCTAAACAGCTGACCTTGTAAGAGGCGAAGGTGTGAACGTTCGTGAGCTTCAGCAGAAAGTCGTCAAAGATTTATTTTTGTCCCTCCACTGAATTGCCCGCAAGGACCCCGTTTTCTAGAAGTGTTGGGCCAATACTCCCTCTAGTAGCAGGGGACTCAGAAAGGGCTGCTTTGTGGCCCCCTCTCTGGAGCAGGGGAACTGAATGGCCAGGGGCGGGTTCAGGAGCCTCTCTGCGTGTGCTCCAGGGACCCACATGCCTGCAACCATAGGTCACCTTGCAGGAAGCTACGATGCCCAAACCTATGGTTACCTGTGCAGCGAGGTGTAATCCATGGACACGTTGCACACACACTTTAAGTAGGAGGGCGGGCTGAGTGTAATGATTATAGGCCGGGATGTCGTGCAGACCAAGAACGTGCTCTTTGGCCTGGGCCTCAGTGCTTGTGCCACCCCCCTGGGCCTGCCGGGCTCAGAGGGCCCTGCCCTGGGCCCCCTGCTTCCCTGCCAATTGTTCAGTCACAGCAGAGATGGCCACACCCACACCCTCAGTGAGGGCAGTGTTCCAACCTCCTGCAGCCCCGCCCCCACTCCACAGGTTGCCATGGACTACAGATGCTGCAATCTGAGGCCAGGGCATTCCAAGAATGTCAAGGGCAGATATGATGACCTTAAATGATTTCCCCTTGTGTCAGCTGTGGTAAACTTTAGGAGCTAGGAAATTGTCCACTTTACAGAAATGTTCAAATTTACTGGCATTTTCTATATTCTCTGCTGTAACATTGTCCTGATTCTTTCAGTATATTATTTACTTATGTTTTGTTTTGCTTAATCAAAGTGTGTTTTTTAAATCTTTTCAAAGAATATTCTTTTGACTTACTAAATCACATCAATTTTATACGTTTTCTGTTTTATTAAGTTCTGTTCATATCTTTTTATTTTTTCTCTGTTCTCAGGGTTTATTGTTTTGATCTTCTGATGTCAATTAAAACACTTGGATATTCATTTTAATAAATATTTTACTTATAAAGATTTGAATTTTTGAACATTCCAGCTTACTTGTAAGTATCTAAGGGTCAGGTCCTCCACATTGTTGCTGGCCTAAGGCTTAGTTCACCATATGGCAATGTATATATTGACATATTTTCCCCTCGACTTTCTGTGTTTCCCTACATCTCACCTTTCTTTGCAGGCAAGCCATTTGAAATACCGTTAACTTATTTCACAGGCAATAAGTCTTTGAAATAATGTGTAATTTTTAGATAAGTCTTCTTATATAATTAGGCGGAAAATCTGATCTGCCATATTTTTCAAAACAGCATAATTTCACTCTTCTCCATGATTAATCTGTTGTATTACACAGCCTTCGAGTATTTAGCTTTATCAATGACGTGTACCTTAAAAATGTTTTAAAGATCCTACCAGTCTTTTAAACCATCCTTGTTCCTTGTTTCAGTTCCAGTTTTATGTATATTTTCTACCTTGCAGCTGATTATTGCAACATCTGATGGATGGCCTTGGGAATCTAAATCTGGTATTGATTGTTTTTGCTGAATGTCTCCAGTTGTAGCTGATTTCTTCATTATTGTGTAAATTTAGATCATGAGCTCATGTTTAGCTAAACAGCTGACCTTGTAAGAGGCTTAGGTGTGAACGCTTGTAAGCTTCAGCAGAAAGTCGGCAAATATTTATTTGTGTCCCTCCAAAGAGATGCCCGCAAGGACCCCGTTTTCTAGAAGTGTTGGGCCAATACTCCCTGAAGAGGAATGGGACACAGACAGGGTGACTTTTCAGACCCCACTCTGGGGCAGAGGCAGTGGGCGTCCTGTGGCCCGGGCAGGAGCCTCTCCACAGGTGTCCCAGGAACCCATCGGCCTGCGACCTTTGGTCAACTGGCAGGAAGCTACGATGCCCAGACGTATTGTTACCTGTGCAGTGATGTGTACTGCGCGGACGTATTCCGCACACACTTCAAGTAAGAGCGTGGCTTGAGTGGAAAGGTAAGAGGTTGGGCTGCTGTGCAGACATGAAGGCGCCCTTTGGCCTGTGCCTAAATGCTTGTGCCATGCCCCTGGCACTGCTGGGCTCTGAGGGCCCAGCCCAGGGTCCCCTGCTCCCCTGCACTTTGTTCAGTCACAGCAGAGACGGCCACACCCACTCCCTCAGTGAGGGCAGTGTTCCAACCTCCTGCAGGCCCGCCCCCCCTCCACAGGTTGCCATGGACTACAGATGCTGCATTCTGAGGCCAGGGCATTCCGAGAATGCCAAGGGCATATATGATGACCTTAAATGATTTCCTCCTGTGTCAGTTTTGGTAAACTTTAGGAGCTAGGAAATGGTCCACTTTACAGAAATGTTCAAATTTACTGGCATTTCATATATTCCCTGCTATAACATTGGCCTGATTCTTTCTGTATATTCTTTACTTATGTTTTTGTTTTGCTTAATTAAAGTGTGTCTCTTAATCTTTTCAAAGAATATTCTTTTGACTTACTAAATCACCTCAATTTTATACGTTTTCTGTTGTATTAAGTTCTGCTCATATCTTTATTTATATTTTTTCTCTGTTCTCAGGGTTTATTGTTTTCATCTTCTGATGTCAATTAAAACACTTGGTTATTAATTTTAATAATCTTTTTAATTATAAAGAGTTGAAATTTTTGAAGATTCCAGATACTTGTAAGTATCTAAGGGTCAGGTCCTCCACATTGTTGCTGGCCTAAAGCTTAGTTCACCATATAGCAATGTATGTATTGATATATTTTCCCTCCGACTTTCTGTGTTTCCCTACATCTCACCTTTTTTGCAGACAAGCCATTTGAAATACCTTCAATTTATTTCACAGACAATAAGTCTTTGAAATAATGTGTATTTTTAGATAAATATTCTTATATAATTGGAAGAAAATCTGATCTGCCATATTTTTCCAAACAGCATAATTTCACTCTTCTCCATGATTAATTGGTTGTATTACACAACATTTGAATATTTAGCTTTATCAATGATGTGTACTTTAAAAATGTTTTAAAGATCCTACCAGTCTTTTAAGCCATCCTTGTTCCTTATTTCAGTTGTAGTTTTATGTATATTTTCTGCCTTGCAGCTGATTATTCCAACATCTGATTGATGGCCTTGGGAATCTAATTCTGGTATTGATTGTTTTTGCTGAATGTCTGCAGTTGTAGCTGATTTCTTCATTATTTTGTAAATTTTGATCATGGGCTCATGTTTAGCTAAACAGCTGACCTTGTAAGAGGCTCAGGTGTGATCGCTCATAAGCTTCAGCAGAAAGTTGGCAAATATTTATTTGTGTCCCTCCAATGAGTTGCCCGCAAAGACCCCGTTTTCTAGAATTGTTGGTCCAGTACTCCCTCTAGAGGCAGGGGACTCCAACAGGGCTGCTTTGCGGTCCCTGCTCTGTGGCAGGGTCATTGGGTGGCCTGTGGCCCGGGCAGGAGCCTCTCTACGTGTGTCCCAGGGACCCAACTGCCTGCAACAGTCAATCACCTGGCAGGAAGCTACGATGCCCAGACTTATGGTTACGTGTGCAGCGAGGTGTACTCCGTGAACACGTTCCACACACACTTCAAGTAGGAGGGCGGCCTGAGTGGAAAGGTGAGAGACAGGGCTGATGTGCATATCAAGAAGGTGCTCTTTGGCCTGGTCCTAAATGCTTGGGCCACATCCCTGGACCTGCCGGGCTCTGAGGGCCCTGCCCTCCGCCCCCTGCTCCCCTGCCCTTTGTTTAGTCACAGCAGAGATGGCCACACAAACATCTTCAGTGAGGACTGTTTTCCAAACTCCTGCAGACCCGCCCCTACTCCGCAGGTTGCTGTGGACTAAAGAAGCTGCATCCTGAGCCCAAGGCATTCTGAGGATGCCAAAGGAAGACATGATGTCCTTAAATGATTTCCCCTTGTGTCAGTTTTGGTAAACTTTAGGAGCTAGGAAATTGTCCACCTTACAGAAATGTTCAAATATACTGGCATTTTATATATTCTCTGCTGTAACATTGTTCTGATTCTTTCAGTATATTATTTACCTATGTTTTGTTTTGCTTAAAGTGTGTTTTTTAAATCTTTTCAAAGAATATTCTTCTGACTTACTAAATCACCTCAATTTTATACGTTTTCTGTTGTATTAAGTTCTGCTCATATCTTTATTTATATTTTTTCTCTGTTCTCAGGGTTTATTGTTTTGAACTTCTGATGTCAATTAAAATACTTGGTTATTAATTTTAATAAATCTTTTTAATTATAAAGAGTTGAAATTTTTGAAGATTCCAGCTTACTTGTAAGTATCTAAGGGTCAGGTCCTCCACATTTTTGCTGGCCAAAACCTTAGTTCACCATATAGCAATGTATGTATTGACATATTTTCCCTCCGACTTTCTGTGTTTCCCTACATCTCACCTTTCTTTGCAGACAAGCCATTTGAAATACCCACAATTTATTTCACAGCCAATAAGTCTTAGAAATAATGTGTATTTTTTTAGATAAATCTTCTTATATAATTGGAAGAAAATCTGATCTGACATATTTTTCCAAACAGCATAATTTCACTCTTCTCCATGATTAATCTGTTGTATTACACAACCTTTGAGTATTTAGCTTTATCAATGACGTGTACTTTAAAAATGTTTTAAAGACCCTACCAGTCTTTTAAACCATCCTTGTTCCTTGTTCCATTTCTAGTTTTATGTATATTTTCTGCCTTGCAGCTGATTATTCCAACATCAGATGGATGGCCTTGGGAATCTAATTCTGGTATTGATTGTTTTTGCTGAATGTCTCCAGTTGTAACTGATTTCTTCATTATTGTGTAAATTTAGATCATGAGCTCATGTTTAGCTAAACAGCTGACCTTGTAAGAGGCTCAGGTGTGATCGCTCATAAGCTTCAGCAGATAGACGGCAAATATTTATTTGTGTCCCTCCAATGAGGTGCCCGCAAATACCCCGTTTTCTAGAATTGTTGGTCCAATACTCTCTCTAGAGCAGGGGAATGCGACAGGGCTGCTTTGCGGTCACCGTTCTGTGGCAGGGCCATTGGGCGGCCTGTGGCCCGTGCAGGAGCCTCTCCACGTGTGTCCCAGGGGCCCATCTGCCTGCGACCTTCAGTCACCTGGCAGGAAGCTACGATGCCCATACTTATGGTTACCTGTGCAGTGAGGTGTACTCCGTGGACACGTTCCACACACACTTCAAGTCGGAGGGCGGCCTGAGTGGAAAGGTGAGAGGCAGTGCCGATGCGAATATCAGGAAGGAGCTCTTTGGCCTGCTCCTAAATGCTTGGGCCACATCTCTGGACCTGCCGGGCTCTGAGGGCCTTGCCCTCGGCCCCCTGCTCCCCAGCCCTTTGTTCAGTCACAGCAGAGATGGCCACACAAACACCTTCAGTGAGGACTGTTTTCCAAACCCCTGCAGACCTGCCCCTACTCCGCAGGTTGCCGTGGACTAAAGAAGCTGCATCCTGCGCCCAGGGCGTTTTGAGGATGCCAAGGGCAGACATGATGGCCTTAAATGATTTCCCGTTGTGTCAGTATTGGTAAACTTTAGGAGCTAGGAAATTGTCCACTTTACAGAAATGTTCAAATTTACTGGCATTTCATATATTCTCTGCTATAACATTGGCCTAATTCTTTCTGTATATTCTTTACTTATGTTTTTGTTTTGCTTAATCAAAGTGTGTTTTTTAAATCTTTTCAAAGAATATTCTTTTGACTTACTAAATCACCTCAATTTTATACGTTTTCGGTTTTATTAGTTCTACTCATATCTTTATTTATATTTTATCTCTGTTCTCAGCGTTTATTGTTTTGATCTTCTGATGTCAATTAAAACACTTGGTTATTAATTTTAATAAGTATTTTTTAATTATAAAGAGTTGAAATTTTTGAACATTCCAGCTTACTTGTAAGTATCTAAGGGTCAGGTCCTCCACATTGTTGCTGGCCTAAGGCTTAGTTCTCCATATGGCAATGCATATATTGACATATTGTCCCCTCGAATTTCTGTGTTTCCCTACATCTCACCTTTCTTTGCAGACAAGCCATTTGAAATACCCTTAACTTATTTCACAGCCAAAAAGTCATTGAAATAATGTGTATTTTTTAGATAAATCTTCTTATATAATTAGGCAGAAAATCTGATCTGCCATACTTTTCAAAACAGCATAATTTCACTCTTCTCCATGATTAATCTGTTGTATTACACAACCTTCGAGTATTTAGCTTTATCAATGACGTGTACTTTAAAAATGCTTTAAAGATCCTACCAGTCTTTGAAAACATCCTTGTTCCTTGTTTCAGTTCCAGTTTTATGTATATATTCTGCCTTGCAGCTGATTATTCCAACATCAGATGGATGGCCTTGGGAATCTAATTCTGGTATTGATTGTTTTTGCTGAATGTCTCCAGTTGTAGCTGATTTCTTCATTATTGTGTAAAGTTAGATCATGAGCGCATGTTTAGCTAAACAGCTGACCTTGTAAGAGGCTTAGGTGTGAACGCTCGTAACCTTCAGCAGAAAGTCGGCAAATATTTATTTGTGTCCCTCCAAAGAGTTGCCCGCAAGGACCCCGTTTTCTAGAAGTGTTGGGCCAATACTCCTTCAAGAGGAAGGGGACTCAGACAGGGTGGCTTTGCAGCCACCGCTCTGCGACACAGGCAGTGGGCAGCCTGTTGCCCGGGCAGGAGCCTCTCTGCATGTGTCCCAGGGACCCATCTGCCTGCAAACTTCGGTCACCTGGCAGGAAGCTACGATGCCCAGACTTATGGTTACCTGTGCAGCGAGGTGTACTGCGCGGACACGTTCCACACACACTTCAAGTATGAGCGCGGCTTGTGTGGAAAGGTGAGAGGTTGGGCTGCTGTGCAGACAAAGAAGGCGCCTGGCCTGGGCCTAAATGCTTGTGCCACCCACGTGGCACTGCTGGGCTCTGAGTGCACTGCCCTGGGCCCCCTGCTCCCCTGCCCTTTGTTCAGTCACAGCAGAGATGGCCACACCCACACCCTCAGTGAGGGCTGTGTTCCAACCTCCTGCAGCCCCTCCCCCCCTCCGCATGTTGACATGGACTACAGATGCTGCATTCTGAGTCCAGGGCATTCCAAGAATGCCAAGGGCAGATATGATGACTTTAAATGATTTCCTCTTGTGTCAGTTTTCGTAAACTTTAGGAGCTAGGAAATTGTCCACTTTATAGAAATGTTCAAATTTACTGGCATTTCATATATTCTCTGCTATAACATTGGCACTCCACATTGTTGCTGGCCTAAGGCTTAGTTCACCATATGGCAATGTATATATTGACATATTGTCCCCTCGACTTTCTGTGTTTCCCTACATCTCACCTTTCTTTGCAGACAAGCCATTTGAAATACCCTTAACTTATTTCACAGCCAATAAATGTTTGAAATAATCTGTATTTTTAAGGTAAATCTTCTTATATAATTAGGCAGAAAATCTGATCCGCCATATTTTTCAAAACAGCATAATTTCACTCTTCTCCATGATTAATCTGTTGTATTACACAACCTTCGAGTATTTGGCTTTATCAGTGACGTGCACCTTAAAAATGTTTTAAAGATCCTACCGGTCTTTTAAACCATCCTTGTTCCTTGTTTCAGTTCCAGTTTTATGTATATCTTCTGCCTTGCAGCTGATTATTCCAACATCGGATGGATGGCCTTGGGAATCTAATTCTTGTATTGATAATTTTGCTGAATGTCTCCAGTTGTAGCTGATTTTTTATTATTGTGTAAATTTAGATCATGAGCTCATGTTTAGCTAAACAGCTCACCTTGTAAGAGTCTTAGTTGTGAACGCTCATAAGCTTCAGCAGAAAGTCGGCAAATATTTATTTGTGTCCCTCCAAAGAGTTGCCCACAAGGACCCCGTTTTCTAGAAGTCATGGGCCAATACTCCCTCAAGAGGAAGGGGATTCAGATAGGGTGGCATTGCGGCTCCCGCACTGGGGCAGAGGCAGTGGGCGGCCTGTGGCCCGGGCAGGAGCCTCTCCGTGTGTGTCCAATGGACCCATCTGCCTGCAAACTTCGGTCACTTGGCAGGAAGCTACGATGCCCAGACCATTGGTTACCAGTGCAGCAATGTGTACTGCGTGGACACGTTCCACACACACTTCAAGTAAGAGCGCGGCTTGAGTGGAAAGGTGAGAGGTTGGGCTGCTGTGCAGACAAAGAAGGCGCCCTTTGGCCTGGGCCTAAATGCTTGTGCCACGCCCCTGGCACTGCTGGGCTCTGAGGGCCCAGCCCTGGACCCCATGCTCCCCTGCCCTTTGTTCAGTTACAGCAGAGAGGTCCACACCCACACCCTCAGTGAGTGCAGTGTTCCAAACTCCTGCATCCCCACCCGCCCCCACAGGTTGCCATGGACTACAGATGCTGCATTCTGAGTCCAGGGCTTTCCGAGAATGCCAAGGGCAGATATGATGACCTTAAATGATTTCCTCTTGTGTCAGTTTTGGTAAACTTTAGGAGCTAGGAAATGGTCCACTTTACAGAAATGTTCAAATTTACTGGCATTTCATATATTCTCTACTATAACATTGGACTGATTCTTTCTGTATATTCTTTACTTTTGTTTTTTTTTGCTTAATCAAAGTGTGTTTTTTAATGTTTTCAAAGAATATTCTTTTGACTTACTAAATCACCTCAATTTTATACGTTTTCTGTTTTATTAAGTTCTTCTCATATGTTTATTTATATTTTTTCTCTGTTCTCAGGGTTGATTGTTTTGATCTTCTGATGTCAATTAAAACACTTGGTTATTAATTTTAATAAATATTTTTAATTATAAAGAGTTAAAATTTTTGAAGATTCCAGCTTACTTGTAAGTATCTAAGGGTCAGGTCCTCCACATTGTTGCTGGCCTAAGGCTTAGTTCACCATATAGCAATGTATATATTGACATATTTTCCCCTCGACTTTCTGTATTTCCCTACATCTCACCTTTCTTTGCAGACAAGCCATTTGAAATACCCTTAACTTATTTCACAGCCAATAAGTCTTAGAAATAATGTGTATTTTTTAGATAAATCTTGTTATATAATTAGGCAGAAAATCTGATCTGTCATATTTTTCAAAACAGCATAATTTCACTCTTCTCCATGATTAATCTGTTGTATTACACAACCTTCGAGTATTTAGCTTTATCAATGACGTGTACTTTAAAAATGCTTTAAAGATCCTACCAGTCTTTTAAACCATCCTTGTTCTTTGTTTCAGTTCTAGTTTTATGTATATTTTCTGCCTTGCAGGTGATTATTCCAACATCTGATGGATGGCCTTGGGAATCTAATACTGGTATTGATTGTTTTTGTTAAATGTCTCAAGTTGTAGCTGATTTCTTCATTATTGTGTAAATTTAGATCATGAGCTCATGTTTAGTAAAACAGCTGACCTTGTAAGAGGCTCAGGTGTGATCGCTCATAAGCTTCAGCAGAAAGTTGGCAAATATTTATTTGTGTCCCTCCAATGAGTTGCCCGCAAAGACCCCGCTTTCTACAATTGTTGGTCCAATACCTCCTTTAGAGGCAGGGGACTCCGACAGGGCTTCTTTGTGGTCCCCACTCTGGGGCAGGGGCAGTGGGTGGCCTGTGGCCCACGCAGGAGCCTCTCCGCATGTGTCCCAGGGACCCATCTGCCTGCGACCTTCGGTCACCTGGCAGGAAGCTACGATGCCCAGACTTATGGTTTCCTGTGCAGCGAGGTGTACTCCACGGACACGTTCCACACACACTTCAAGTAGGAGGGTGGCCTCAGTGGAAATGTCAGAGGCATGGCCGATGTGCATATCAAGAAGGTGCTCTTTGGCCTTTTCCTATATGCTTGGGCCACATCCCTGGACCTGCCAGGCTCTGAGGGCCCTGCCCTTGGCCCCCTGCTCCACTGCCCTTTGTTTAGTCACAGCAGAGATGGCCACACAAACACCTTCAGTGAGGTCTGTTTTCCAAACTTCTGCAGACCCGCCACTACTCCGCAGGTTGCTGTGGATTAAAGAAGCTGCATCCTGAGCCCAGGGCACTCTGAGGATGCCAAGGGCAGACATGATGGCCTTAAATGATTTCCCCTTGTGTCAGTTTTGGTAAACTTTAGGAGCTAGGAAGTTGTCCACTTTACAGATATGTTCAAATTTATTGGCTTTTTATATATTCTCTGCTGTAACTTTGTCCTGATTCTTTCAGTATATATTTTCTCCTTTTCATCTCAATGCACCATGGACCCTGTCATCACAATGCACCATGCCCATCATCATAATGCTTCATGCTGTTGTCATCACAGTGAAATCAAAATGCTCCATGAACTCTTTCATCACAATGCCTCAAACCCTTGTGATCACAATGTTCCATAACACTTGTCATCACAACGACACATGACGCTCGGCATCACAATTAACCATGGTCTTCTCATCACAATGCTCCATGATTTTTGTCATCACAATGCTCAATACACTTATCATCACAATGCTCCCAGAAACTTGTCATCAGTATGCTCCTTGAACCCTGTCATGACAAGGCTCCATGCCTTTTTCATTACAATAATGCATGCCCTTTTCATCACAATGCTCTAAGACACCTGTAATCATAATGCTTCATGCCCTTGTCATCACAGATCTCCATGATGCATGTCATCAGAATGCTCCATGGCCTTCTCATCTCAATGCTGCATGCTCTTGTCATCACAATGTTCAAGACCCCTGGAATCACAATGCTCCCCTCCCCTTTTCATCAGAATGCTCCATGAGACTTGTCATCACAAGGCTCCAAGGTCTTCTCATCACAATTCTCCATGACTTTGTCATCACAATGCTCCATTTCCTTGTCATAATAATGCTCCATGCCACTTGTCATCACAATAATCCATGAACATTTTCAGCCCAATGCTCCATGACCTTCTCACCACAATGCTACATGACCACTGTAATTCCAACGTTCCATGACGACTGACAACACAATGATCAGGGACTATTGTCATCAAAATGCTCCATGAACCTTATCATCACAATGATCCATGCCCCTTTCATCCCAATGCTCCATGACCCTTGTAATCACAATGATCCATGACGCTTGTCATCAGAGTGCTCCACGGCGCTTGTCATCACAATGCTCCATGCCTTTGTCAACAAAATGCTATATGACCTTGTCATCACAATGCTCCATCCGCTTCTCATCACAATACTCCATTACCATTGTCATCACCATCCTCCATGAACCTTCGGATCACATTGCTTCATGCCTTTGTCATCACAATGCTCCATGCTCCTTGAAATCAAAATGATCCATGACCTCTGTCATCACAATGATCCAGACACTTGTGATCACAAAGTTCCATAAAACTTGTCATCACAACGCTCCATGAAGTCTGTCATCACAATACTCCATGCCCTTTTCATCACAATGCTCCATGACCTTTGTCATCACAATGCTCAATACACTTGTCATCACTATGCTCCTTGACACTTGTCGTAGAATGCTCCTTGCAACCTGTTATGAAAAGGCTCCATGCCTTTTTTATCACAATGCTACATGCCCTTTTCATCACAATGCCCCATGCCATAGTCATCACAATATCCCAAATGCTTGTCATCACAATGCTCCTTGACACCTGTCATCACAATGCTCCATGCCCCTTGTCATTACAGTGCTCCATGATACTCGTCATAACAATGTTCCATGGTCTTCTCATCACAATGCTCCACGGTCTTGTCATCACAATTCTCCATGCCCTGGTCATCACAATACTCCATGTCCATTGTCATCATAATTATCCACGTCCTTGTCATCAAAATGCTCCATGACACTTCTCACCACAATGTTACATGCTCTTGTAATCAAAATTATCCTTGCATTTGTCATCGCAATGCTCCATGAACCCTGTCATAGCAAGCTCCATGTGCTTGTCATCACAAAGCTTCACGACCTGTCATCACAATTCTCAATGGCCCTTCTCATCACAATGCTCCATACCCTTGTCAACACAATGCACCATGACCTTTGTCATCACAATGCTCCAAGCCCTTTTCATCACAATGCTCCATGCCCTTGTCACCACAATGCTCCATGAACCCTGTCATCACAATGCTGCATGACCTTTGTCATCACAATGCTCCAAGCCCTTGTCATCACAATGCTACATTACCTTTGTCATCACAAATATCCATGACACTTGGCATCACAATGCTCCATGCCATTGTCATCACAATGGATCATGACATATATCATCACAATGCTCCCTCACACCTGTCTTCACAAATAATCCATGCCATTGTCATCACAATGTGCCATGCCCACTGTCATCGCAATAATCCATGAAAATTCTCAGGCCAAAGTTCCATGCCCCTGTCATCACAATGCTCCATGCCCTTGTCATCACAATGCTCCATGAACCCTGTCATCACAATGCTCCGTGACTCCAGTCATCACAATGCTTCATGACCTTTGTCATCGCAATAATCCATGAAAATTCTCAGGCCAAAGTTCCATGCCCCTTTCATCACAATGCTCCATGCCCTTGTCATCACAATGCACCATGCCCTTGTCATCACAATTCTCCATGAACCCTGTCATCACAATGCTCCGTGACTCCAGTCATCACAATGCTTCATGACCTTTGTCATCACAATTGTCCATGCCCTCGAACTAACAAGGCTCTATGTCCTTTTTCACCACAATGCTCCATGAACTTTTCATCACAATGCTCTGTGACCCTTGTCATCACAATTCTCCATGCCTTTGTCAGCACAATGCTCCATGACCCATGTCATCACAATGGACCATGCACTTGTCATCACAATGCTCAACAACATTGTCATCACAATGCTCCATAATCCTTGTCATCACAATGCTCCATGCACTTCTCATCAAAATTCTCTCTCACCACTAATATCACAATGTTCCATCACTAGTCATCACAATACTCCCTCACCCCTGTCATCACAATGTTCCACGAACCCTGTCATCATGATGCTACATGCCCTTATCATCACAATGCTCCATGACCCTTGTCATCACAATGTTCCATAAACCCTGTCATCAAAATGTGCCATGACCCTTTTCATCACAATACTCCATGACCCCTGACATCACAAAATTCCATAATACGTGTCATCAAAATGTTCCATGACACTTTTTATCAAATTGCTCCATGACACTGTCATCACAATGCTCCCTGCCCTTCTCATCAAAATGCTCCTTGACCTTTGTTATCACAAAACTCAATGACCCTTGGCATCACAATGCTCCATGCCATTTTCATCACAATGCTCCATGAGCCCTCTCATCACATTGCCCCATGTACTTGTCATCACAAAGCTCTATGACGCTTGTCATCACAATGCTTGATGCCCTTCCCATAACAATGATCCAAGCCCTTGTCATTACAATCCTCCATGACCCATGTATCACTGTGTTCCATGCCCTTGTCATCACAATGCTCCATGCCCACTCTCATCACAATAATCCATGAAACTTTTCAGACCAATGCTCCATTACCCCTGTCATAACAATGCTCCCTGAACCCTGCCATCACAATGTTCCATGGTCTTGTCATCAAAAGGCTCCATGACACATGTCATCAGAATGATCCTGGACTTCTCATCACAGTGCTCCATGCTCTTCTCATCACAATGCTCCAAGACCCCTGTAATCATAATGCTCCATGCCCCTTTTCATCTCAATGCTCCATGAACCCTGGCATCACAATGCACCATGCCCATCATCATAATGCTTCATGCTATTGTCATCACAATGAAATCAAAACGTTCCATGACCTCTGTCATCACAATGCTCCAAATCCTTGCGATCACAATGTTCCATAACACTTGTCATCACAACGCCCCATGATGCTCGTCATCACAAATATCCATGGTCTACTCATCACAAAGCTCCATGTCCTTTGTCCTCACAATGCTCCCTGACACTTGTCATCAGTATGCTCCTTGAAACTTGTCATGACAAGGCTCCATGCCTTTTTCATCACAGTCATCCATGCCCTTTTCATCACAATGCTCCAAGACCCCTGTAATCACAATGCTCCATGCCCTGGTCATCACAAAGCTCCATGACACATGTCATCAGCATGCTCCATGGCCTTCTCATCACAATGCTCCATGCCCTTGTCATCACAATGCTCAGAGAGTATGTCATCACAATGCTCCATTCCCTTGTCATCACAATGCTCCATGACCCCTGTCATCACAAATCTCCATTAATATTTTCAGCCCAATGCTCCATGACCACTGTCATCACAATGCTCCATGACCCCTGACAACACAATGATCCGGGACTCTTGTCATCATAATTCTCCATGACCCTTGTCACCACAATGATCCATGCCCTTGTCATACCAATGCTCTATGACCCCAGTAATCTCAATGCTCCGTGATGATTGTCATCACAATGCTCCATGACATTTGTCATCACAATGCTCAATACACGTGTCATCAGAATGCTCCATTACACTTGTCGTCAGAATGCTCCTTGAACCCTGACATGAAAAGGCTCCATACGTTTTTCATCACAATGATTCATGCAACTTTTCATCACAATGTTCCATGCCCTGGTCATCACAATGCTCCATGTCCCTTGTCATCAAAATTATCCACGTCCTAGTCATCACAGTGCTCCATGACAGTTCTCATCACAATATTACATGCACTTGTCATCACAATTATCCATTCTCTTGTCATCACAAGGCTTCACGACCTTGTCATCAAAATTCTCAATGGACCTTGTCATCACAAGTTTCCATGCCCTTGTCATCACAATGCTCCATTACCATTGTCATCACAATCCTCCGTGACACTTGGCATCACAATGCCCCATACCATTGTCACCACAATGGACAATGACATATATCATCACAATGCTCCCTGACACCTGTCTTCACAATACTCCATGAACTTGTCATCACAATGCTCCATGCCATTTTCATCACAATGCCCCATGCCCACTGTCATCACAATAATCCATGAAACTTGTCAGACCAATGCTCCAAGCCCTTGTCATCACAATGCTCCATGACCCCTGTCATCACAATGCTCCGTGACTCCAGTCATCACAAGCTTCATGAACGTTGTCATCACAATAGTCCATGCCCTCGTCATCACAAGGCCGTGTGACCTTTGTCAACACAATGCTCCATGAACTTTTCATCACAATGCTCTCTGACCTTTGTCATCACAATGCTCCTTGCCTTTGTCAGTACAAAGCTCCATGACCCTTGTCATCACAATGCTCCATGACACTTGTTATCACAATGTCCGATGCACTTCTCATTACAATGCTCCATGCCCTTGTCATTACAATCCTCCACGACTCATGTATCACAGTGTTCCGTGCCCTTGTCATCACAATTCGCCACGCCCACTGTCATCAAAATAATCCATGAAACTTGTCAGACAAATGCTTCATGCCCCTGTCATCACAATGTTCTATGCCCTTGTCATCGCAATACTCCATGACCCCTGTCATCACAATGCTCCGTGACTCCACTCATCACAATGCTTCATGACTTTTGTCATCACAATGGTCCATGCCCTTGTCATCACAAGGCTCTGTGACACTGTCACCACAATGAGCAATGAACTTTTCATCACAATGCTCCATGACACTTGTCATCACAATGCTCCATGCCTTTGTCAGCTCAATGCTCCATGACCCTTGTCATCACAATGCTCCATGCGCTTTTCAGCACAATGCTCCTTGACACATGTCATCAAAACGTGCCATGCGTTTGTCATCACAGTGCTCCACAACCTTGTCATCACAATGCTCCATAAAACTTGTCATCAAAATGCTCTATGCACTTCTCATCAAAATGCTCTCTCACTACGGATATCACAATGTTCCATCACTAGTCATCACAATACTCCCTCACACATGTCATCACAATGTTCCATGACCCCTGTGATCACAGTGCTACATGCCCTTATTATCACAATGCTCCATGACCCCTGACATCACAATGTTCCATAACACCTGTCATCAAAATGTTCCATGACCCTTTTCATCAAATTGCTCAATTACCCTGTCATCACAATGCTCCCTGCCCTTCTCATGACAATGAACCATGACTTGTCATCAAAATGCTCCATGACCTTTGTCATCACAAAGCTCCATGACCGTTGGCATCACAGTGCTCCATGCTATTGTCATCACAATGCTCCATGAAATATCTCATCACATTGCTCCATGCCCTTGTCACCACAAAGCTCCATGAGGCTTGTCATCACAAGGCTCGATGCCCTTCTAATCACAATGTTCCATGCCCTTGTCATTACAATCCTCCATGACACATGTATCACAGTGTTCCTTGCCCTTGTCATCACAATGCTCCATGCCCGCTCTCATCACAATAATCCATGAAGCATTTCAGACCAATTCTCCATGCCCTTGTCATCACAATGCTCCATTACCCCTGTCATAACAATGCTCCATGACACCTGCCATCACAATGTTCCACGGCCTTTTTCATCACAATGATCCATGCCATTTTCTTCACAATGCTCCAAGACCCCTGTAATCACAATTCTCCATGACATTGTCATCACAAAGCTCCATGATGCATGTCATCAGAATGCTCCATGGCCTTCTCATCACAATGCTCCATGCCCTTGTCATCACAATGCTCCAAGACCCCTGTAATGACAATGCTCAATGTCCCTTTTCATCTCAATGCCCCATGAAACGTGTCATCACAATGCACCATGCCCATCATCCTAATGCTTCAGGCTATTGTCATCACAATGAAATCAAAATGCTCCATGACCTTTGTCATCACAATGCTCCAAACCCTTGTGATCACAATGTTCCATAACACTTGTCATCACAATGACCCATGACGCTCATCATCACAGTTATCCATGGTCTTCTCATCACAATGCTCCATGACCGTTGTCATCACAATGCTCAATACACTTGTCATCACAATGCTCCCTGACACTTGTCATCAGTATGCTCCTTGAACACTGTCATGACAAAGCTCCACGCCTTTTTCATCACAATAATCCATGCCCTTTTAATTACAATGCACCAAGACCACTGTAATCACAATGCTCCATGCCCTTGTCATCACAAAGCTCCATGACGCATGTCATCAGAAAGCTCCATGGCTTTCTCATCACAATGCTCCATGCCCTTTTCATCACAATGCTCCCAGACCCCTGTAATCACAATGCTCCATGCCCCTTTTCATCAGAATGCTCCATGAGACGTTTCATCACAAGGCTCCATGGTTTTCTCATCACAATGCTCCAGAACCTTGTCATCACAATGCTCCATTCCCTTGTCATCACAATGCTACATGACCACAGTCATCACAATACTCCATGAACATTTTCAGCCCAGTGCTCCATGACCTTCTCATCACAATGCTCTATGACCCCTGTCATCACAATGCTCCATGACCACTGTCATCACAATGCTCCATGATCCCTGACAACACAATGATCCGGGACTCTTGTCATCAAAATACTCCATGACACTTGTCATCACAATGCTCCATGCCATTGTCATCACAATGAACCATGACATATGTCATCACAATGCTCCCTGACACCTGTCTTCAAAATACTCCATGACTTTGTCATCACAGTGCTCCATGCCCTTGTCATCACAATGCGCCATGCCCACTGTTATCACAATAATCCATGAAAACTGTCAGACCAAAGATCCATGCCCCTGTCATCACAATGCTCCATGCCCTTGTTATCACAATGTTCCAAGACCCCTGTAATCACAATGCTCCATGCCCTTTTCATCACAATGCTCCATGGAATTGTCATCACAATACCCCAAAAGCTTGTCATCAGAATTATCCATGACCCTTGTCATCACAATGCTACATGACCCATGTCATCACAATGCTCCTTGACACCTGTCATCACAATGCTCCATGCCCCTTGTCATTACAGTGCTCCATGACACTCGTCATCACAATTATCCATGGTCTTCTCATCACAATGCTCCACGGTCTTGCCATCACAATGATCCATGCCCTGGTCATCACAATGCTCTATGTCCCTTGTCATCACAATTCTCCACGTCCTTGTCATCACAATGCTCCATGACACTTCTCATCACAATATTACATGCTCTTGTCATCACAATTCTCCATGCACTTGTCATCGCAATGCTCCATGTCCCCTGTCATAGCAAGCTCCATGCGCTAGTTATAACAATGCTTCACGACCCTGTCATCAAAATTCTCAATGGCCCTTGTCATCACAATCCTCCATGACACTTGGCATCACAATGCTCCATGCCATTGTCATCACTATGAACCATGTCATATGTCATCACAATGCTCCCTGACACCTGTCTTCAAAATACTCCATGACTTTGTCATCACAGTGCTCCATGCCCTTATCATCACAATGTGCCATGCCCTTGTCATCACAATGCTCCAGGAACACTGTCATAACAATGCTCCGTGACTCCAGTCATCACAATGCTTCATGACGTTTGGCATCACAATGGTCCATGCCCTCGTCATCACAAGACTCTGTGACCTTTGTCACCACAATGCTCCATGAATATTTCATCAGAATGCTCTGTGACCCTTGTCATCAAAATGCTCCATGCCTTTGTCAGCAAAATGCTCCATAACCCTTGTTATCACAATGCTCCATGCGTTTGTCAGCACAATGCTCCATGACCCATGTCATCACAATGTGCCATGCGCTTGTCATCACAATGCTCCACAAGCTTGTCATCACAATGCTCCATAAACCTTGTCATCACAATGCTCCATGCACATCTCTTCAAAATGCACCAAGACCCCTGTAATCACAATGCTCCATGCTCTTTTCACCACAAATCTCCATGATGCATCAGAATGCTCCATGGCCTTCTCATCACAATGCTCCATGTCCTTGTCATCACAATGTTCCAAGACACCTGTAATCACAATGCTCCATTCCCCATTTCATCAGAATGCTCCATGAGAATTGTCATCACAAGGCTCCATTGTCTTCTCATCACAATGCTCCAGGATCTTGTCATCACAATGCTCCATTCCCTTGTCATCACAATGCTCCATGACCACTGTCATCACAATACTCCATGAATATTTTCAGCCCAATGCTCCATGACCTTCTCATCACAATGCTCCATGACCCCTGTCATCACAATGCTCCATGACCACTGTCATCACAATGTTCCATGACCCATCACCACACTATGATACAGGACTCTTGTCATCGAAATGCTCCATGACCCTTGTCATCAAAATGATCCATGCCTTTGTCAGCAAAATGCTACATGATCTTTTTATCACAATGCTCCATGTGCTTCTCATCACAATACTCCATTCCCATTGTCATCACAATCCGCAATGAATCCTGGGATCACATTGCTTCATGCCCTTGACATCACAATGCTCCATGCTCCTTGAAATCCAAATGATCCATGACCTCTGTCATCACAGTGCTCCAAACCCTTGTGATCACAATGTTCCATAACACTTGTCATCACAACGCTCCATGATGCCTGTCATCACAATAATCCATGCACTTGTCATCACAATGCTCCATGACCTTTGTCATCACAATGCTCAATACACTTGTCATCCCAATGCTCCCTGACAGTTGTCGTCAGAATGCTCCTTGTACCCTGTCATTAAAGTTTCCATGCCTTTTTCATCACAATGATCCATGGTCTTGTCATCACAATTCTCCATTCCCTTGTCATCACAATGCTCCATGTCCCCTGTCATCACAATAATCCATGAACATTTTCAGCCCAATGCTCCATGCCCTTGTCATCCCAAAGCTCTATTACCCCTATAATCACAATGCTACATGCCTTTGTCAGCAAAATGCTACATGACCTGGCCATCACAATGCTCCATAAACTTGTCATCACAATGCTCCATTCTCCTTGATATCAAAATGCTCCATGAACCCTGTCATTAAAGGTTCCATGCCTTTTTCATCACAATGATCCATGCCCTTTTCATCCAAATGCTCCATGCCATTGTCATAACAATGCTCCATGACCCCTCTCATCACATTGCTCCATGCCATTGTCATAACAATGCTCCATGACCCCTCTCATCACAATGCTCCATGCCCTTGTCATCAGAATTCACCATGCCCTGTCATTACAATGCTCCATGAGCCATGTATCACAACGTTTCGTGCCCTTGTCATCACAATGCTCGATGACACTTGTCACCACAATGCTCCATGTCACCTGTCATCACAATGCTCCGTGAAACTTTTCATCAAAAAGCTCCAAGATCCCAGTAATCACAATGCTCCATTGCCATCATCATAATGCTTCATGCCATTGTCATCACAAAAACATTGCCCATTATCATCACAATGGTCCTCCACGCCACTGTATTCAAAATGCTTCATGACCTTGACATCACATGCTCCATGACCCTTTCATCACAATGCTCCATGATCCTTGTCAACACAATGGTCAATGCCCTTGTCATCCCAATGCTCCATGAATGCTGTAATCACAATGCTCCGTGACCCTTGTCATCACAGTGCTCCATGACTCTTGTCATCACAATACTCCATGGCTTTGTCATCAAAATGCTACATGAGCATGTCATCCCAATGCTCCATGCGCTAGTCATCACAATCCTCCATGAAACTTGGGATCACATTGCTTCATGCCCTTGTCATCACAATGCTCAATGCCCTTCTCTACACAATGCTCCATGCCCTTGTCATTACAATCCTCCATAACCCATGTATCACAGTGTTCCGTGCCCTTGTCATCACAATGCTCCATGCCCACTCTCATCACAATAATCCATGAAATTTTTCAGACCAATGCTCCATGCACTTGTCATCACAATGCTCCATTACCCCTGTCATACCAATGCTCCATGAACCCTGACATCACAATGTTCCACGGCCTTGTCATCACAAGACTCCATGACCCTTGTCATCACAATTTGCCGAGACCCCTATAATCACAATGCTCCATGCCCTTGTCATCACAAAGCTCCATGGCGCATGTCATCAGAATGCTCCATGGCTTTCTCATCACAATGCTCCATGCCCTTGTCATCACAATGCTCTAAGACGACTGTAATCACAATGCTCCATGCCCACTGTCATCACAATAATCCATGACCTTGTCATCACAATGTTCCATACCTTTGTCACCACAGTGCTCCATGATCCCTGTGATCACAATGCTCCGTGACTCCAGTCAACACAATGCTTCATGAACTTTGTCATCACAATGGTCCATACCCTCATCATCACAAGGCTCTGTGACTTTTGTCACCACAATGCTCCATTAAATTTTCGTCACAATGCTCTCTGACTCTTCTCATCACAAAGCTCCATGCTTTTGTCAGCATAATGCTCAATGACCATTGTCATCACAATGCTCCATGCGCTTTTCAGCACAATGCTCCTTGACGCATGTCATCACAATGCGCCATGCGCTTGTCATCACAGTGCTCCACAACCTTGTCATCACAATTCTCCATTAACCTTGTCATCAAAATGCTTCATGCACTTCTCAACAAAATGCTCTCTCACCACTGATACCACAATGTTCCATCACTAGTCATCACAATACTCCCTCACCCCTGTCATCACAATGTTCCATAACACCTGTCATCACAATGCTACATGCCCTTATCATCACAATGCTCCATGACCCCTGACATCACAATGTTCCATAACCCCTGTTCTCAAAATGTTCCATGACACTTTTCATCAAATTGCTCTATGACCCTGTCATCAAAATGCTCCCTGCCCTTCTCATCACAATGAACCACGCCCTTTTCATCAAAATGCTCCATGAGCTTTGTCATCACAAAGATCCATGATGCTTGTCATCACAATGCTCGATGCCCTTCTCATCAAAATGCTCCATGACCTTGTCATGACAATCCTCTATGACCCATGTATCACAGTGTTCCGTGCCCTTGTCATCACAATGCGCCATGCCCACTCTCATCATAATAATCCATGAAACTTTTCAGACCAAAGATCCATGCCCTTGTCATCACAATTCTCTATTACCCCTGTCATAACAATGCTCCATGACACCTGCCATCACAATGTTCTACGGACTTGTCAACACAAGTCTCCATAACGCATGTCATCAGAATGCTCCATGGCCTTCTCATCACAATGCTCCATGCCCTTTTCCTCTCAATGCCCCATGAACCCTGTCATCACCATGCACCATGCCCATCATCATAATGCTTCAGGCTATTGTCATCGCAATGAAATCAAAATGCTCCATGACCTCTGTCATAACAATGCTCCAAACCCTTGTGATCACAATGTTCCATAACATTTGTCATCACAACGCCCCATGATGTTCGTCATCACAGTTATCCATGGTGTTCTCATCACAATGTTCCATGACCTTTGTCATCACAATGCTCAATACACGTGTCATCACAGTGCTCCCGGAAACTTGTCGTCAGTATGCTCCTTGAACCATGTCATGACAAGGCTCCATGCCTTTTTCATCACCACGATCCATGCCCTTTTCATCACAGTTCTCCAAGACCCCTGTAATCACAATACTCCAAGCCATTGTGATCACAAAGCTCCATGATGCATGTCATCAGAATGCTCCATGACCTTCTCATTACAATGCTCCATGCCATTGTCATCACAATGTTCCACGACCCCTGTAATCACAATGATCCATGCTCCTTTTCATCAGAATGCTCCATGAGATTTGTCATCCCAAGGCTCCACGGACTTGTTATCACAATGCTCCATTCCCTTGTCATCACAGTGCTCCATGACCACTGTCATCACAACGCTCCATGATCCATGACAACACAATGATCCAGGACTCTTGTCATCAAAATGCTCCATGACACTCGTCATCAAAATGATCCATGCCCTTGCTATCCCAATGCTCCATGACCCCTGTAATCACAGAGCTCCATGGCGCTTGTCATCACAGTGCTCCATGACGCTAGTCATCACAATGCTCCATGCCTTTGTCAGCAAAATGCTACATGACCATGTCATCACAGTGCTCCATGTGCTTGTCATCACAATACTCCATTACCATTGTCATCACAATCCTCCCTGAACCTTGGGATCACATTACTTCATGCCCTTTTCATGACAAATCGCCATGTTCCTTGAAATCAAAATGATCCATGACTAATGTGAGCACAATGCTCCAAGCCATTGTGATCACAATGTTCCATAACACTTGTCATCACAACGCTCCATGATGCCTGTCATCACAATACTCCATGCCCTTGTCATCACAATGCTCCATGACCTTTGTCATCACAATGCTCAATACACTTGTCATCACAATGCCCCCTGACACTTGTCATCAGAATGCTCCTTGAAACCTGTCATGAAAAGGCTCCATACCTTTTTCATCAAAATGCTCCATGCCCTTTTCTTCACAATGCTCCATGCCATTGTCATCACAATACTCCACAAGCTTGTCATCAGAAGGCTCCATGACGCTTGTCATCAGAATGTTCCATGACCCCTGTCATCACAATGCGCCATGAGACCTGTCATCACAATGCTCCATGCCCCTTGGCATTACAGTGCTCCATGACGCTCATCATCACAAGTATCCATGGTCTTCTCATCACAATGCTCCACAGTCTTGCCATCACAATGCTCCATGCCCTGGTCATCACAACGCTCCATGTCCCTTGTCATCACAATTCTCCATGTCCTCGTCATCACAATGCTCCATGACATTTCTCATAACAATGTTACATGCTGTTATCATCAAAATTCTCCATGCAATTATCATCACAATCCTCCATGCCCTTGTCATCATAATGCTCCACGACTCTTGTCATCACAATGCTCCAAGCCCTTGAAATCACAATGATCGATTACATTTGTCATCACAATCCTCCATGACAATTGGCATCACAATGCTCCATGCTATTGTCATCACAATGCACCATGACATATGTCATCACAATGCTCTCTGACACCTGTCTTCACAATAATCAATGACCTTGTCATCACCATGCTCCATGCCCTTTTCATCACAATGCGCCATGCCCACTGTCATCACAATAATCCATGAAACCTGTCAGACAAATGCTCCATGCCCCTTTCATCACAATGCTCCATGCCCTTGTCATCACAATGCTCCATGACCCCTATCATCACAATACTCCGCGATTCCAGTCATCACAATGCTTCATGACCTTTGTCATCACAATGGTCCATGCCCTCGTCATCACAAGACTCTGTGACCTCTGCCACCAAAATGCTCCATGAACTTTTCATCACAATCCTCTGTGACCCTTGTCATCACTATGCTCCATGCCTTTGTCAGCACAATGCTCCATGACCATTGTCATCACAATGCTCCATGCGCTTGTCAGCACAATGCTCCATGACCCATGTCAACATAATGCGCCATGCACTTGTCATCAGAGTGCTCCCTGACACTTGTCGTCAGTATGCTCCTTGAACCCTGTCATGAAATGTCTCCGTGCCTTTTCCATCACAATGATCCATGCCCTTTTCATCACAATGCTCCAAGACCCCTGTAATCACAATGCTCCATGGCCTTGTCATCACAATGCTCCATGACACATGTCATCAGAATGCTCCATGGCCTTCTCATCACAATGCTCCTTGCCTTTGTTAGCACAATGCTCCATGACCCTTGTCATGACAATGCTCCATGCACTTGTCAGCACAATGCTCCATAACCCATGTCATCACAATGAGCCATGCGCTTGTCATCACAGTGCTCCATTACCTTTGTCATCACAATCTTGCATGACATTTGGCATCACAATGCTCCATGCCATTGTCATAACAATGGACGATGACATATGTCATCACAATGCTCCCTGACACTTGTCTTCACAATACTCCATGCCCTTGTCATCACAATGCTCCATGACCCCTGTCATCACAATGCCCCGTAACTCCAGTCATCACAATGCTTCATGACCTTTGTCATCACTCTGGTCCATGCCCTCGTCATCACAAGGCTCTGTGTCATTTGTGACCAAAATGCTCCTTGAACTTTTCATCACAATGCTCTGTGACCCTTGTCATCACCATTCTCCATGCCTTTGTCAGCACAATGATCCATGACCATTGTCATCACAATGCTCAATGTGCTTCTCAGCACAATGATCCATGACCATTGTCATCACAATGCTCAATGTGCTTGTCAGCACAATGCTCCATGAACCATGTCATTACAATGCGCCATGTGCTTGTCATCACAATGCTCCACAACCTTGTGATCACAACACTCCATAAACCTTGTCATCACTATGCTCCACGCACTTCTCATCAAAATGCGCTCTCACCACTGATACCACAATGTTCCATCACTAGCCATCACAATACAACATCACCTCTGTCATCACAATGTTCCATGACCCCTGTCATCACAATGCTACATGCCCTTATCATCACAATGCTCCATGACCCCTGACATCACAATGTTCCATAAACCCTGTCATCAAAATGTTCCATGACCCTTTTCATCAAATTGCTCCATAACACTGTCATCACAATGCTCCCTGCCCTTCTCATCACAATGCACCACGCACTTTTCATCAAAATTCTCCATGACCTTTGTCATCACAAGTCTCCATGACGTTTGGCATCACAATGCTCCATGCCATTGTCATCACAATGCTCCATGAACCCTCTCATCACATTGCTCCATGCACTTGTCATCACAAAGCTCCATGATTTTTGTCATCACAATGCTCGATGCCCTTCTCATCACAATGCTCCACACCCTTGTCATTACAATCCTCCATGACACATGTATCACAGTGTTCCATGCCCTTGTCATCACAATGCTCCATGCCCACTGTCATCACAATAATCCATGAAATTTTTCAGACAAATGCTCCATGCCCTTGTCCTCACAGTGCTCCATTACCCCTGTCATAACAATGCTCCATGACCCCTGCCATCACAATGTTCCACGGCCTTGTCATCACAAGGCTCCATGACCCTTGTCATCACAATGCTCCAAGACTCATCTAATCACAATGCTCCATGCCCTTGTCATCACAAAGCTCCATGACGCATGTCACAGAATGCTCAATGGACTTCTCATCACCATGCTCCATGTGCTTGTCATCACAATGCTCCAAGAACCCTGTAATCACAATGTTTGATGCCCCTTTTCATATCAATGCTCCATGAATCTTGTCATCACAATACACCATCCCCATCATCATAATGCTTCATGCTATTGTCATCACAATGAAATCAAAATGCTCCATGACCTCTGTCATCACAATGCTCCAAACCATTGTGATCACAATGTTCCATAACAATTGTCATCACAACGTCCCATGACACTCGTCATCACAATTATCCATGGTCTTCTCATCACAATGCTCCATTTCCTTTGTCATCACAATACTCAATACACTTGTCATCACAACGCTCCCTGACACATGTCGTCAGTATGCTCCTTGAACACTGTCATGACAAGGCTCCATGCCTTTTTCATCACAATGATCCATGCCCTTTTCATCAAATGATCCACGACCCCTGTAATCACAAGGCTACATGCCTTGTAATCACAAAGCTCCATGACACATGAAATCAGAATGCTCCATGTCCTACTCATCACAATGCTCCATGCCCATGTCATCACAATGCTCCATGACCCCTTTAATGAAAATGCTCCATGCCCTTTTTCATCAGAAAGCTCCATGAGACTTGTCATCACAAGGCCCCATGGTCTTACCACAATGGTCCAGGACCTTGTCATCACAATGCTCCATTCCCTTGTCATCACAAGGCTCCATGACCCATTTAATGAAAATGCTCCATGCCCTTTTTCATCAGAAAGCTCCATGAGACTTGTCATCACAAGGCACCATGGTCTTCTTATCACAATGCTCCAGGACCTTGTCATCACAATGCTCCATTCCCTTGTCATCACAAGGCTCCATGAACACTGTCATCACAATACTCCATGAATATTTTCAGCACAATGATCCATGAACTTCTCATCAGAATGCTCCATGTCTCCTGTCATCACAATTCTCCATGACCGCAGTAATCACAACACTCCATGACCACTGACAAAATAATGATCCGAGACTCTTGTCATCAAAATGCTCCATGACCATTGTCATCACAATGATCCATGCCCTTGTCATACCAATGCTCCATCACCCCTGTAATCACAATGCTCCGTGACGCTTGTCATCACAATGCTCCATGCCTTTGCCAGCAAAATGTTACACGACCTTTTCACCACAATGCTCCATGGGCTTGTCATCACAATCCTCCATGAATCTTGGGATCACATTGCTTCATGCCCTTGTCATCAGAATGCTCCATGCTCCTTGAAGTCAAAATGATCCATGACCTCTATCATCACAATGCTCCAAACGCTTGTCATCACAATGCTCCATAACACTTCTCATCACAACTCTCATGATGCCTGTTATCACAATACTCCATGCCCTTGTCATCACAATGCTCCATGACCCTGGTCATAACAATGCTCCATGACCCTTGTCATCACAATGCTCCATGACTTTTGTCATCACAATGCTCAATAGAGTTGTCATCACAATGCTCCCTGACACTTGTCGTCAGAATGCTACTTGAACCCTGTCATGAAAAGGCTCCATGCCTTTTTCATCACAATGCTCCATGCACTTTTCATCACAATGATCCATGCCATTGTCATCACAATACTCCACAAGCTTGTCATCAGAATGCTCCATGACCCTTGTCATCACAATGCTCCATGACCCATGTCATCACATTGCTCCATGACCCCTGTCATCAAAATGCTCCATGCCCCTTGTTATTACAGTGCTCCATGATGCTCGTCATCACAATTATCCATGGTCTTCTCAT
Organism: Mesoplodon mirus; assembly: GCF_964341445.2. NCBI lineage: Eukaryota > Metazoa > Chordata > Mammalia > Artiodactyla > Ziphiidae > Mesoplodon > Mesoplodon mirus. Next base: position 126,510,615 of record NC_138976.1, on the reverse strand, counting down.
CACAATGCTCCACGGTTTTACCATCACAATCCTTCTTGCCTTAGTCATCAAAATGCTCCATGTCCCTTGTCATCAAAATTCCCCACGTCCTTGTCATCACAATGCTCCATGACACTTCTCATCACAATGTTACATGCACTTGTCATCAAAATTCTCCATGCACATGTCATCACAATGCTCCAAGACACCTGTCATAGCAAGCTCCATGCGCTTGTCTAAGAATGGATTACTCTGTAAGCAGGAGAGTAACACGAGGAAGAGCCCCAGTCCACACAGGAAGCCAAGGATGATATCAATCACCCAGGAAGTTGGGCTGGATCTCAGCCAGATAGCAACAGTGTTTTTCAAAGAAAAGAGTTTCTCCGTCTTCTGAACTGCATTGCCGCCCTCAGGCAACAGAGCCCTGGGAGTTCACTTGATGGCAGAATCCCAGGCCTGCATCACAGAGCTGTGGCCTTGTCACAAAGGGCTCCTGAGTGTGGGGGAGGGGCACTAAGAGCAATAGGCTGAATCACTGCCCCTCCTTCCCGTCCAGACCTTTATCCAGCTTTATCCGGAGAGAGATGTGGAGAGCCACACCAGCTGACAGGTGGCGGCGCCGGGGCTGGGCGCCGGTGGGGCCGGTCAGGTGCAGCTGGAGGGGCTCGCGGGCCGCACGGACGGCCCCCGGGCCCGCGACGGAGTCTGGGTCCGGGACAGCCACCCCCGGAGCGTCGGGTGTGCCGCTGCTTTCCAGGGCCGCCTTCGGGCCGCATGGAGCGGCCCCTCTGGCGCTCTGTGGTGGTGGGGGGGGCGGAGGAGGTGGGGCCTGCAGCGGTGCCCGGCGGGGGGTGGAGCTGGCGACCACCACTGCGGGCGACTAAAGGAGAAGGCGGAGCCGCAGCGGGAGGCCAAAAGCCTACAGCACCCGGTATTCCCAGGCGGTCTCCCATCCAAGTACTAACCAGGCCCGACCCTGCTTAGCTTCCGAGATCAGACGAGATCGGGCGCGTTCAGGGTGGTATGGCCGTAGACGGGGGCAGGGACCGCGGGCTGCCTCTTGAGGCCCAGCTTCGCTTGTCCTTGCACCTTACCGCCATCCCCGCGGCCAGCCCGCCCCGGCAGCGCCCCGCCACCCGCCCAGGCAGGGCAACGGAGGCCTCGGGTACCGGGGCGTGGCGGAGGGGCCGTTTTAAACTTCTGGTACAGAAAAACAGAAAAAAACGGAGAGTACAGTTAACCTCTTGAAATTGTCCTCTTGCATGGTTGCCCTCTTTAGAAGTTTTGGGTCCATTTTCGACCCCAGGATTGTTTTTCAGGGCAGGTGCCATTTACAGGCTGCAATGAGTGTGAATATTTAGCGACCATGAGCACTGGGTTTAAAGCTGCTGTTGTGGCAAACGGCCACAAGGCGGCAGCATTTCTCCATTCCCAAATCTGGTTACTAGGGTAGCAGAGCCTTTCGGGGACCAATGGGATACAGAAGAAGGCATCACTGAAGTCTAATACAGAATACCGTGTCCTGGTGGATGGTAGAATGACCAGCAGGGTGTAGGAATTAGGAACTACCGGATGTATATCCTCGGTGGCTTCACTGACTGTCCCGACATCGTTTACCAGGTCCCCAGCAGCCCACGGGGCTCTCGTGGTCAGGGCAATCCCAGGATATGGAGCTCACCTGGGCAGGCCCCCCCTCCCCAGCAGCCCATGGTGCTCTCGTGGTCAGGCCCCTCCCAGGATACGGAGCTGCCCTGGGCAGGTACCCCGGCAGGGCTGGGCACACAGGTACCGTGCATGTAGCCCTCATTGCAGAGCAGCCCAGATCACCTGTCACTCAGAGCTGACACAGAGCACCTCAGAGCAGGACTTGAGCTAACAAACAGCAGCTCCGACAGGTCTGTGACCCTGGGCATCACTCTGTGCGGCCTCCCTCTGCCTGGTCTTCCAGAGGCTTCCACCGCAGCCGGGGCACCAGACCTCTGTCTCCACCCATCACCCCTCCTCTCCCTGACTCCTGGGCTCCTCTCATTAGGAGAGGGTCTTCTTGAAGTTGTCTCCCACTCATGGGCCAGATAAAAGGATTAGAAAACAAGCCGGAGCTGCAGCCCCTTGTCTATCCAGACTCTCAGGAGCCCACACCTGTTCCTTGGACCCGGCCAGTTCAGCAAGGTCCATTTTCTGCAATGTGAGTCCCTGAGGGGTGAGGATGGGCTGACCTGGGCAGCCTGACCCTGCCGGCCAGCCCTCCCCAGGTGTGCCTGGCTTGAGGTCCATATAAACACGGCTCCAGGCAGCAAGAGCCCCTGCAGCTGTGCCTGACGCCATATTCTCTGCCCCGTCAGCAGTCTCGGGGCTGTGCTGGTGGGAGAGAGTGAGGGGCCACGGCTCTGTGGGTGGCCCAGTGTGAGTGGGGCTCTGCTGGACTTTCTGCAGGAGTTGCCGGGCTGCCACATGCTAAAGAAGAGGATGTGTCACCCATACCTTCCGTTGGAATTTCTCCCCGGGCAGAGGTGAGGAAGGAAAAAAGCAGTGGGGGCCGGGACAGGAGGAGTATCTCAGGCAGGGAAATGGAAAGCTTCCAGAAGAGCGCCCGGGCCCAGGACTATCCTGGCTGGCCTGCAGGCACCAAGTCGGCCTGCGTGCTGTCGCTGCTGTGGCTCCACGGCCCTTCCTCTAGGCTTTCAAGTCCTTGGACATATTCAGGTGTTTTACCTGGGAAGGGTGGGAACAGTTCAGCAGCAGCTGGCCTGGGGCTCGGCTCACATTTACTCACAGACGCCTCGGCATGGTCCCCCAGCTTTGCAATGAGGACGCTCCTTGCGGGTGTGGGGGGGCTGCTGGCTGCATGGGAGATGATTCCCCACCTCTGACCAACTTCAGAATTGTTTGCTGCTGGAGCCAGTGCCCTGATAGGGTTTTCCTGTGTATAACTGTGGGGTTCAAGTTTTTTTTTTTCTTTTTTGGATCAAGTTAGGTTTTATTCCTCTTCTATGTATTTATATATATAAGCATGGAAATAATTCATTCCTATAAATACATCTGTGTGAAGGGAAGAACTTTTTTTCCGTTTTATTTTAAAATTTTATTTATTTTTAAAAATTTTGAAATTTAAGTTTTTTTTTTTATTCAGCAGGATTATTATTAGTTATCTATTTTATGCATATACATGTATACAGGACAATCCCAATCTCCCGACTCATCCCACCACCAACAACCCATGGCTTCCCCCCTCTTGGTGTCCATACGTTTGTTCTCTACCTCTGTGTCTCTATTTCTGCCCTGCAAACCGGGTCATCTGTACCATCTTTCTAGGTTCCACATATATGCATTAATATACAATATTTGTTTTTCTCCTTCTGACTTACTTCACTCTGTATGACAGTCTCTAGATCCGTCGACGTCTCCACAGATGACCCAGTTTCGTTCCTTTTTATGGCTGAGTAATATTCCGTTTTATAGATGGACCACATCATTATCCGTTCGTCTGTCTGTGGGCATTTAGGTTGCTTCCATTACCTGGCTATTGTAAATAGTGCTGCAATGAACATTGTGGTGAATGTGTCTTTTTGATTTATGGTTTTCTCTGGCTATATGCCCAGAAGTGGGATTGCTGGATCCTATGGTAATTCTATGTTTAGTTTCTTAAGGAACCTCCATGCTGTTCTCCATAGTGACTGTATCAATTTACATTCCCACCAATAGTGGAAGAGGGTTCCTTTGGTCCACACCCTCCCCAGCATTTGTTGTTTGTACATTTTCTGATGATGCCCATTCTAACAGGTGTGAGGTGATACCTCACTGTAGTTTTGATGTGCATTTCTCTAATGATGAGTGATGTTGAGCAGCTTTTCATGTGCGTCTTGGCCATCTCTGTGTCTTCTTTGAAGAAACGTCTATTTAGATCTTCTGCCCATTTTTGTATTGGGTTGTTTGGTTTTTTTTTAATATTAAGCTGCATGAGCTGTTATATATATTGGAGATTAAACCTTTGTCCGTGGATTCTTTTGCAAATATATTCTCCCATTCTGAGGGTTGCCTTTTTCCATTCCCGTTTTTTTTTTTTTTTTTAACAAAGAAAGAAAGAAAGAAAAAGAAGCAGAACCCTAATGTGCAGAACAAATTTGCAGAACAAAATATGCCTCTTGAAAGTGTCGTTTTGAAATATGGACGTCTTTTGAATTTTTTGGTCGATATATGACCCCAGGATTTGTTTTCAGGGCAGGTGTCATTTACAGGCCTGCAATGATTTTGAATATCAACTGACCATTAGCGCTGGGATTAAAGGTGCTGTTGTGTGAAACGGCCACAAGGGGGCAGCAGTTCTCCCTTACCAAATCTGCTTACTAGGGCAGCAGAGCCTCAATGGAAGTCGTGTTCTAGGTTGTAATTTAGAATGGAATGTGCCAGGAGAAGGCCCCTTAAGTTTGTCTCACTACTTCTTGTTCGTTTTTTTAATTTAATTTTTTTTATTTTTTTTATCACAGCGTGTTTGATTACAATGTTTGGCTTGTTGCAGGTGTGCAAGATGTGGTTCTTTTACACATATACATATGTCTGTTCTTGCTGGGATCCTTTTCCCATGTACGTTATGACAGAATGTTGAGTAGTCTTCTCTTGGTATTCTGTAGGTCTTTGGTGATTATATATTTCACCTGTGTTTGTATATGTCTGTTCACCCCAATCTCGTAATGTATCCAATCCTCACACCTTTCCGTTGGTGAACCATAAGTTTGTTTAATGAATCTGGGATTGCCCTTCTCTGTGGAAATATCTTCACTGGTATCAATTTTTAGGTAACACCTATAAGGGATATCATACGATACGTGTCTTTCTCTTTCTGACTTACTACAAGTCACGTGATCACCTCTAGACTCATCTACGGTGCTGCAAATGGCATGGTGTCCTTTTCTTCCTTGGCTAATATTCTGTCTGTACATGTACCAGTTCTTCTTTGTCCCCTCATCTGTTGATGGACTTTTTGGTTGCTTCCACGTCATGGCTATTGTAATGCTGCGGCAATGCACATTTGCCTGCCTGTGTCTTTCCAATTCTGTCTTCTTAGGTTATAGGCCCAGGAGTGGGCCGGCTGGATCATATGGTAGCAGAATGTTTACCTTGTAGAGGCACCTCCAGTCTGTTCTCATTAGTGGCTCTTTCCAGGTTACGTCCCGCTTAAAGATGAGGGTATGCACGTCTCCACAACACCTTCAGCGTTTTTTGTTTGTAGTTTTTTTGCTGATGTGTGTTCTGACTAGTGTGAGCCGATACCACTTTGTGGCTGGATTTGCATGCGTCTCATAATCCCTTGAAATTGAGCTTTCTGGCGTGTCCTTCTTTTCTTCAACTGTGAGTACAGCTTACCTCTTCCAATTGTCTTCGTGAAGTGTGTGTGACATTTAGAAATATTTTGGCCATTACCTCCCTCGAGACGTTTTGAGGGCAGGTTTCATTCACAGCCCACCAGTACTGCTGCATATGAAGTGACCCTTAGCACAGGTCTTAAAGCTGCTGTTGCAGGTAACGGCCAGAGGGCGGCAGCATTTCTGCTTTTCCCAACCTGGGAACTAGGGAAACAGACCATCCGGGCAGTGGTGTTCCTCGGTTATATATTAGAGTGGAATGTGCCCCCAAAAGCTGATGTCTCCTTACTTATGTTTGTTTTATAAATTGTCTTTATATATATTTTTTATTGGAGTCATATTCCATTGTGTACATGGACCACTTCTTCTTTGTGCATTCCTCTGATGATGGACATTTTCGTAGCTTCCAAGTGTTGGCTATGGTAAATATTGCTGGAGTGGAGGATTGCCAGCCTGTGTTGCTTTTATGTTTTTTTTTTTTTTTTTTGCGGTACGTGGGCCTCTCACTGCGGTGGACCCTTCCATTGCAGAGCACAAGCTCCAGACGCGCAGGCCCAGCAGCCCTAGCTCACGGGACAAGCCGCTCCGCGGCACGTGGGATCTTCCCGACCCGGAGCATGAACGCGTGTCCCCTGCATTGGCAGGCGGGCTCTCAACCACTGCACCACCAATGAAGCCCAGCCTGTGTTTTTTTGATTCTCATCCCCTCAGAGGATAGGCCCAGCAGTGGGTATGCTTGATTGAATGGTAGCTCAGTATTTACCTTTACAAGGCACCTCATTTTTCTTTTCATTACTGGCTCTTACCATGTCCCACTTTGGACCAAGTGTAGGCATTTCTCTAAAACCCCTTCAGCATTTACTTTGTGCAGAATTCTTGCTGATGGCCATTCTGACTGGTGTGAGCGGATAGGTTTTTGTAATTTGGATTTGCATATCTTTATTTATTCCTAATGTTCAGCATTTTTCCATGCCATTTTAAGTTTCTTTTTTTGGCCATTACACTATGCTTTTATTAGAAAAAAATATATATATATGTATTGGGGAACATTAAATATCTTGGATGTGCTAATGAGAAAATCATTTTCTCTACATGGACAGAATTTTTACTTGGAGACATGTTTTCCTACTAAAGGGAAGACTAAAGAAGGATTTTACTGTCGACCAGGCAAGACACCTCCCCAAAGATGACAATGCCTTGGACAGTGCTTATGGCGGGCTGGGGCACGTGGAATCCTTGGCCCATACTGGCAGGTACTAACTGGAAACACACTCTTCCTGGGGGACAAGGATGGGAGGCACCTTAGGCCCAGCTGCTCATCGTCGAACCTTACACTTTTCAAACTATGTTGGTGTCTGACTTCCCTTTCCCTGACAGAACAACTCTGGCCCTTGGAGGTGGCTTTAAGACTGCAGGCTGTAGAACCCATCATTCTCCCTCGCTCTGGGTAGGAGGTAAGCCTATGGTAGCAGAAACACCCACATACTGGGACTTGGAATTCCACTCTGTGCTCATTTAACTCTGTGGCATGAAGTCCATGGTGAATTGCTCTTTTTTCTTCTACGATCTGTCCAACAGCTGTCATGAGTGCCTGACCCTCAGCAGTCTCAGTCTTCAAGATTGATCTGCTTTTGACTGATCCGTGACTCCGGGCAGTGGCTGATATGGGCTTTTTTGTTTTTCTTTGCAGAGCATCTCGACCATTGACTATTTTATTGGGGAAAATCCACTTTAAAAATAGCCTCATCCTTTTTCTGAAGAGGCTTTCTGCAGGGCTATATTTCTTCTCTGGCATGAGCAGGAGACATCTGCTCCCAATAGAGTCTGTTATTCCCCTGACCTGGGCAGGGCGGCTCATACTTCCAGCTAGAGGGGTCCCTCATTCTTTAAACCTCTCTTCGTGCTCTCCTGGCTTATGCCTCCTACGGTCCTCTCTTTTGTAAGTAGGGGCAATCATCTTGCTCTGGCTCTTCCATGAGTCTTGGAGTTTTGAAGTTTGGGGCTCCTGCTGCCCTATGTTGCTCCTTTTGCCTTCCATAAGGCCACTTGGCTCCTGGGAAGCTAATGTGTCTCTGGTGGGGACTCTCTGGGGATGGCACTGAGGCACCTGAGAAGCCAAGTTGTCTGCAGCAAGGAACCTGTGTTTGGGAAAGTCCTGAAGCTGGTTGTCTGACTGTACCTTTACTTTGGAGTTAAACTCACTAGCAACCTCCATGTTAAGGCATGGCTCACCTAGATGTTGGAAAACAGACATTCTAGGTAGTAGGAAACTTTTACTGGCCCCTGGCACCTCTAAACTCCTCATAGGTACATCTGTGGTTTGGGATTTTGTCAACACTTTGGTTTCCAAGATAACACTAGACTGTGGTTGAAGAGCAGGAGACTCCTTGGCCTCCACAGCCTCCCTGGCCTCTTCACCTCTCAAAGATTGGGATCCTAAGTTCACCTCCATCACTGTTACCCTATGGCAGGGGTCTCCTGAGGCCTGACCACCACTCTCCTCTCTTGGCTCGTTCCTGACCATTGCTGAACTTGGACCTGGCTCTAGGCTGTCCCTCTTGACCCATTCCACAGTCTCACTCTTCCAGGTTCTGCCCACAAGGCTGAGTGTGAGGGACTGAGAAGGTGGCCAGCCCTGCTGTGCAGTCAGAGAAGCCTTTGAGGGCCCATGGTAGTCACCAGGCGGAATCGCTCCCAGGACACTCTGGATTCCCTTACACACAGTGGAGGGGACAAGGAGAGGCCTCTTCAGGGCAGGAACGGACTCTTCTGTTCTCACCTTCTCTCCTGAATGAGCCTGAGGAGGTTTCTCCGGGAACTCAGCAAACGTGACTGTTGAGTGGGACCCAGATACACAGGTGGCTGAAGGGGACGAGGCTAACCGCAGGGTGGTGGAGGGTTGGAACTTTGTCGACTTCAAGAGATTGATGGGCTTGAGGACCTTGAGGGGTAGGGTCCACCCGTGCTTTACCCAAAACCTTGTAATATGTGCTTCCAGCACCTCTCGAGTGTCTTGAACAAGGAAGGAAACCCTACAGGAGGTGTTCCTGCAGGGTTCCCAACCCTTCAAGCAGTATCCTCCACAGGCTCCAGCAGGCACTGCTTTGCACATCTCACCAGGAGGGTCTTGCCATGAGAGCTGATGAAAGTTGCCCTTGCCAGGAAGCCTCCCCAGGCAGCTCCACAGAGGTGAAGCCAGGTTGTGAGTCCCCTCCAGTTCTTCCAGGCAATCTCTGCAAGCTTTCAAAGATCGACTTTTCTTCCTACTCCTGCTCCTCCCCTTCAGCTCTACTTGATGCTTCCTGATGTTTCTAGGTTTCCTAGGTGGTGCTAAGAATGGATTACTCTGGAAGCAGGGGAGTAACACGAGGAAGAGCCCCAGTCCACACAGGAAGCCAAGGATGATATCAGTCACCCAGGAAGTTGGGCTGGATCTCAGCCAGATAGCAACAGTGTTTTTCAAAGAAAAGAGATTATCCGTCTTCTGAACTGCATTGCCGCCCTCAGGCAACAGAGCCCTGGGAGTTCACTTGATGGCAGAACCCCAGGCCTGCATCACAGAGCTGTGGCCTTGTCACAAAGGGCTCCTGAGTGTGGGGGAGGGGCACTAAGAGCAATAGGCTGAATCACTGCCCCTCCTTCCCATCCAGACCTTTATCCAGCTTTATCCGGAGAGAGCTGCGGAGAGCCACACCGGCGGACAGGTGGCTGCGCCGGGGCTGGGCGCCGGTGGGGCCGGCCAGGTGCAGGTGGAGGGGCTCGCGGGCTGCACGGACGGCCCCCGGGCCCGCGCTGGAATCTGGGTCCGGGCCAGCCACCCCCGGAGCGTCGGGTGTGCCGCTGCTTTCCAGGGCCGCCTTCGGGCCGCATGGAGCGGCCCCTCTGGCGCTCTGTGGTGGTGGTGGTGGGGGCGCGGAGGAGGTGGGGCCTGCAGCAGTGCCCAGCGGGGGGCGGAGCTGGCGGCCACCGCCGCGGGCGACTAAAGGAGAAGGCGGAGACGCAGCGGGAAGCCAAAAGCCTACAGCACCCGGTATTCCCAGGCGGTCTCCCATCCAAGTACTAACCAGGCCCGACCCTGCTTAGCTTCCGAGATCAGACGAGATCGGGCGTGTTCAGGGTGGTATGGCCGTAGACGGGGGCGGGGACCGCGGGCTGCCTCTTGAGGCCCAGCTTCGCTTGTCCTTGCGCCTTACCGCCATCCCCGCGGCCAGCCCGCCCCGGCAGCGCCCCGCCGCCCGCCCAGGCAGGGCAACGGAGGCCTCGGGTACTGCGGCGTGGCGGAGGGGCCGTTTTAAATTTCTGGTACAGAAAAACAGAAAAAAACGGAGAGTACAATTAACCTCTTGAAATTGTCCTCTTGCATGGTTGCCCTCTTTAGAAGTTTTGGGTCCATTTTCGACCCCAGGATTGTTTTTCAGGGCAGGTGCCATTTACAGGTAGCAATGAGTGTGGATATTTAGCGACCATGATCACTGGGTTTAAAGCTGCTGTTGTGGCAAACGGCCACAATGCGGCAGCATTTCTCCATTCCCAAATCTGGTTACTAGGGCAGCAGAGTCTTTCGGGGACCCATGCAATAAAGAAGAAGGCATCACTGAAGTCTAATACAGAATACCGTGTCCTGGTGGATGGTAGAATGACCAGCAGGGTGTAGGAATTAGGAACTACCGGATGTATATCCTCGGTGGCTTCACTGACTGTCCCGACATCATTTAGCAGGTCCCCAGCAGCCCACTGGGTCCTCGTGGTCAGGGCAATCCCAGGATATGGAGCTCACCTGGGCAGGCCCCGCCCTCCCCAGCAGCCCATGGCGCTCTCGTTGTCAGGCCCCTCCCAGGATACGGAGCTGCCCTGGGCAGGTACCCCGGCAGGGCTGGGCACACAGGTACCGTGCACGTAGCCCTCATTGCAGAGCAGCCCAGATCACCTGTCACTCAGAGCTGACACAGAGCACCTCAGAGCAGGACTTGAGCTAACAAACAGCAGCTCCGACAGGTCTGTGACCCTGGGCATCACTCTGTGTGGCCTCCCTCTGCCTGGTCTTCCAGAGGCTTCCACCGCAGCCGGGGCACCAGGCCTCTGTCTCCACCCATCACCCCTCCTCTCCCTGACTCCTGGGTTCCTCTCATTAGGAGAGGGTCTTCTTGAAGTTGTCTCCCACTCATGGGCCAGATAAAAGGATTAGAAAACAAGCCGGAGCTGCAGCCCCTTGTGTATCCAGACTCTCAGGAGCCCACACCTGTTCCTTGGACCTGGCCGGTTCAGCGAGGTCCATTTTCTGCAATGTGAGTCCCTGAGGGGTGAGGATGGGCTGACCTGGGCAGCCTGACCCTGCCGGCCAGCCCTCCCCAGGTGTGCCTGGCTTGAGGTCCATTTAAACACGGCTCCAGGCAGCAAGAGCCCCTGCAGCTGTGCCTGACGCCATATTCTCTGCCCCGTCAGCAGTCTCGGGGCTGTGCTGGTGGGAGGGAGTGAGGGGCCACGGCTCTGTGGGTGGCCCGGTGTGAGTGGGGCTCTGCTGGACTTTCTGCAGGAGTTGCCGGGCTGCCACCTGCTAAAGAAGAGGATGTGTCACCCATACCTTCCGTTGGAATATCTCCCCGGGCAGAGGTGAGGAAGGAAAAAAGCAGTGGGGGCCGGGACAGGAGGAGTATCTCAGGCAGGGAAATGGAAAGCTTCCAGAAGAGCGCCCGGGGCCAGGACCATCCTGGCTGGCCTGCAGGCACCAAGTCGGCCTGCGTGCTGTCGCTGCTGTGGCTCCACGGCCCTTCCTCTAGGCTTTCAAGTCCTTGGACATATTCAGGTGTTTTACCTGGGAAGGGTGGGAACAGTTCAGCAGCAGCTGGCCTGGGGCTCGGCTCACATTTACTCACAGACGCCTCGGCACGGTCCCCCAGCTTTGCAATGAGGACGCTCCTTGCGGGTGTGGGGGGGCTGCTGGCTGCATGGGAGATGATTCCCCACCTCTGACCAACTTCAGAATTGTTTGCCACTGGAGCCAGTGCCCTGATAGGGTTTTCCTGTGTATAACTGGGGGGTTCAGGTTTTTTTTTTCTTTTTTGGATCAAGTTAGATTTTATTCCTCTTCTATGTATTTATAGATATAAGCATGGAAATAATTCATTCCTATAAATACATCTGTGTGAAGGGAAGAACTTTTTTTCCGTTTTATTTTAAAATTTTATTTATTTTTTAAAATTTTGAAATTTAAGTTTATTTTTTATTCAGCAGGATTATTATTAGTTATCTATTTTATGCATATACATGTATACAGGACAATCCCAATCTCCCGACTCATCCCACCACCAACAACCCATGGCTTCTCCCCTCTTGGTGTCCATACGTTTGTTCTCTACCTCTGTGTCTCTATTTCTGCCCTGCAAACCGGGTCATCTGTACCATCTTTCTAGGTTCCACATATATGCATTAATATACAATATTTGTTTTTCTCCTTCTGACTTACTTCACTCTGTATGACAGTCTCTAGATCCGTCGACGTCTCCACAGATGACCCAGTTTCGTTCCTTTTTATGGCTGAGTAATATTCCGTTTTATAGATGGACCACATCATTATCCGTTCGTCTGTCTGTGGGCATTTAGGTTGCTTCCATTACCTGGCTATTGTAAATAGTGCTGCAATGAACATTGTGGTGAATGTGTCTTTTTGATTTATGGTTTTCTCTGGCTATATGCCCAGAAGTGGGATTGCTGGATCCTATGGTAATTCTATGTTTAGTTTCTTAAGGAACCTCCATGCTGTTCTCCATAATGACTGTATCAATTTACATTCCCACCAATAGTGGAAGAGGGTTCCTTTGGTCCACACCCTCCCCAGCATTTGTTGTTTGTACATTTTCTGATGATGCCCATTCTAACAGGTGTGAGGTGATACCTCACTGTAGTTTTGATGTGCATTTCTCTAATGATGAGTGATGTTGAGCAGCTTTTCATGTGCGTCTTGGCCATCTCTGTGTCTTCTTTGAAGAAACGTCTATTTAGATCTTCTGACCATTTTTGTATTGGGTTGTTTGTTTTTTTTTAATGTTAAGCTGCATGAGCTGTTATATATATTGGAGATTAAACCTTTGTCCGTGGATTCGTTTGCAAATATTTTCTCCCATTCTGAGGGTTGCCTTTTTCCATTCCCGTTATTTTTTTAACAAAGAAAGAAAGAAAGAAAAAGAAGCAGAACCCTAATGTGCAGAACAAATTTGCAGAACAAAATATGCCTCTTGAAAGTGTCGTTTTGAAATATGGACGTCTTTTGAATTTTTTGGTCGATATATGACCCCAGGATTTGTTTTCAGGGCAGGTGTCATTTACAGGCCTGCAATGATTTTGAATATCAACTGACCATTAGCGCTGGGATTAAAGGTGCTGTTGTGTGAAACGGCCACAAGGGGGCAGCAGTTCTCCCTTACCAAATCTGCTTACTAGGGCAGCAGAGCCTCAATGGAAGTCGTGTTCTAGGTTGTAATTTAGAATGGAATGTGCCAGGAGAAGGCCCCTTAAGTTTGTCTCACTACTTCTTGTTCGTTTTTTTAATTTAATTTTTTTTATTTTTTTTATCACAGCGTGTTTGATTACAATGTTTGGCTTGTTGCAGGTGTGCAAGATGTGGTTCTTTTACACATATACATATGTCTGTTCTTGCTGGGATCCTTTTCCCATGTACGTTATGACAGAATGTTGAGTAGTCTTCTCTTGGTATTCTGTAGGTCTTTGGTGATTATATATTTCACCTGTGTTTGTATATGTCTGTTCACCCCAATCTCGTAATGTATCCAATCCTCACACCTTTCCGTTGGTGAACCATAAGTTTGTTTAATGAATCTGGGATTGCCCTTCTCTGTGGAAATATCTTCACTGGTATCAATTTTTAGGTAACACCTATAAGTGATATCATACGATACGTGTCTTTCTCTTTCTGACTTACTACAAGTCACGTGATCACCTCTAGACTCATCTACGGTGCTGCAAATGGCATGGTGTCCTTTTCTTCCTTGGCTAATATTCTGTCTGTACATGTACCAGTTCTTCTTTGTCCCCTCATCTGTTGATGGACTTTTTGGTTGCTTCCACGTCATGGCTATTGTAATGCTGCGGCAATGCACATTTGCCTGCCTGTGTCTTTCCAATTCTGTCTTCTTAGGTTATAGGCCCAGGAGTGGGCCTGCTGGATCATATGGTAGCGGAATGTTTACCTTGTAGAGGCACCTCCACTCTGTTCTCATTAGTGGCTCTTTCCAGGTTATGTCCCGCTTAAAGTTGAGGGTATGCACTTCTCCACAACACCTTCAGCATTTTTTGTTTGTAGTTTTTTTGCTGATGTGTGTTCTGACTAGTGTGAGCCGATACCACTTTGTGGCTGGATTTGCATGCGTCTCATAATCCCTTGAAATTGAGCTTTCTGGCGTGTCCTTCTTTTCTTCAACTGTGAGTACAGCTTACCTCTTCCAATTGTCTTCGTGAAGTGTGTGTGACATTTAGAAATATTTTGGCCATTACCTCCCTCGAGACGTTTTGAGGGCAGGTTTCATTCACAGCCCACCAGTACTGCTGCATATGAAGTGACCCTTAGCACAGGTCTTAAAGCTGCTGTTGCAGGTAACGGCCAGAGGGCGGCAGCATTTCTGCTTTTCCCAACCTGGGAACTAGGGAAACAGACCATCCGGGCAGTGGTGTTCCTCGGTTATATATTAGAGTGGAATGTGCCCCCAAAAGCTGATGTCTCCTTACTTATGTTTGTTTTATAAATTGTCTTTATATATATATTTTATTGGAGTCATATTCCATTGTGTACATGGACCACTTCTTCTTTGTGCATTCCTCTGATGATGGACATTTTCGTAGCTTCCAAGTGTTGGCTATGGTAAATATTGCTGGAGTGGAGGATTGCCAGCCTGTGTTGCTTTTATGTTTTTTTTTTTTTTTTTTTGCGGTACGTGGGCCTCTCACTGCGGTGGACCCTCCCATTGCAGAGCACAAGCTCCAGACGCGCAGGCCCAGCAGCCCTAGCTCACGGGACAAGCCGCTCCGCGGCACGTGGGATCTTCCCGACCCGGAGCATGAACGCGTGTCCCCTGCATTGGCAGGCGGGCTCTCAACCACTGCACCACCAATGAAGCCCAGCCTGTGTTTTTTTGATTCTCATCCCCTCAGAGGATAGGCCCAGCAGTGGGTATGCTTGATTGAATGGTAGCTCAGTATTTACCTTTACAAGGCACCTCATTTTTCTTTTCATTACTGGCTCTTACAATGTCCCACTTTGGACCAAGTGTAGGCATTTCTCTAAAACCCCTTCAGCATTTACTTTGTGCAGAATTCTTGCTGATGGCCATTCTGACTGGTGTGAGCGGATAGGTTTTTGTAATTTGGATTTGCATATCTTTAATTATTCCTAATGTTCAGCATTTTTCCATGCCGTTTTAAATTTCTTTTTTTGGCCATTACACTATGCTTTTATTAGAAAAAAATATATATATATGTATTGGGGAACATTAAATATCTTGGATGTGCTAATGAGAAAATCATTTTCTCTACATGGACAGAATTTTTACTTGGAGACATGTTTTTCTACTAAAGGGAAGACTAAAGAAGGATTTTACTGTCGACCAGGCAAGACACCTCCCCAAAGATGACAATGCCTTGGACAGTGTTTATGGCGGGCTGGGGCACGTGGAATCCTTGGCCCATACTGGCAGGTACTAACTGGAAACACACTCTTCCTGGGGGACAAGGATGGGAGGCACCTTAGGCCCAGCTGCTCATCGTCGAACCTTACACTTTTCAAACTATGTTGGTGTCTGACTTCCCTTTCCCTGACAGAACAACTCTGGCCCTTGGAGGTGGCTTTATGACTGCAGGCTGTAGAACCCATCATTCTCCCTCGCTCTGGGTAGGAGGTAAGCCTATGGTAGCAGAAACCCCCACATACTGGGACTTGGAATTCCACTCTGTGCTCATTTAACTCTGTGGCATGAAGTCCATGGTGAATTGCTCTTTTTTCTTCTACGATCTGTCCAACAGCTGTCATGAGTGCCTGACCCTCAGCAGTCTCACTCTTCTAGATTGATCTGCTTTTGACTGATCCGTGACTCCGGGCAGTGGCTGATATGGGCTTTTTTTTTTTTTTTCTTTGCAGAGCATCTCGACCATTGACTTTTTTATTGGGGAAAATCCACTTTAAAAACAGCCTCATCCTTTTTCTGAAGAGGCTTTCTGGAGGGCTCTATTTCTTCTCTGGCATGAGCTGGAGACATCTGCTCCCAATAGAGTCTGTTATTCCCCTGACCTGGGCAGGGCGGCTCATACTTCCAGCTTGAGGGGTCCCTCATTCTTTAAACCTCTCTTCGTGCTCTCCTGGTTTATGCCTCCTACGGTCCTCTCTTTTGTAAGTAGGGGCAATCATCTTGCTCTGGCTCTTCCATGAGTCTTGGAGTTTTGAAGTTTGGGGCTCCTGCTGCCCTAGGTTGCTCCTTTGGCCTTCCGTAAGGCCACTTGTCTCCTGGGAAGCTAACGTGTCTCTGGTGGGGACTCTCTGGGGATGGCACTGAGGCACCTGAGAAGCCAAGTTGTCTGCAGCAAGGAACCTGTGTTTGGGAAAGTCCTGAAGCTGGTTGCCTGACTGTACCTTTACTTTGGAGTTAAACTCACTAGCAACCTCCATGTTAAGGCATGGCTCACCTAGATGTTGGAAAACAGACATTCTAGGTAGTAGGAAACTTTTACTGGCCCCTGGCACCTCTAAACTCCTCATAGGTACATCTGTGGTTTGGGATTTTGTCAACACTTTGGTTTCCAAGATAACACTAGACTGTGGTTGAAGAGCAGGAGACTCCTTGGCCTCCACAGCCTCCCTGGCCTCTTCACCTCTCACAGATTGGGATCCTAAGTTCACCTCCATCACTGTTACCCTATGGCAGGGGTCTCCTGAGGCCTGACCACCACTCTCCTCTCTTGGCTCGTTCCTGACCATTGCTGAACTTGGACCTGGCTCTAGGCTGTCCCTCTTGACCCATTCCACAGTCTCACTCTTCCAAGTTCTGCCCACAAGGCTGAGTGTGAGGGACTGAGAAGGTGGCCTGCCCTGCTGTGCAGTCAGAGAAGCCTTTGAGGGCCCATGGTAGTCACCAGGTGGAATCGCTCCCAGGGCACTCTGGATTTCCTTACACACAGTGGAGGGGACAAGGAGAGGCCTCTTCAGGGCAGGAACGGACTCTTCTGTTCTCACCTTCTCTCCTGAATGAGCCTGAGGAGGTTTCTCCGGGAACTCAGCAAACGTGACTGTTGAGTGGGACCCAGATACACAGGTGGCTGAAGGGGACGAGGCTAACCGCAGGGTGGTGGAGGGTTGGAACTTTGTCGACTTCAAGAGATTGATGGGCTTGAGGACCTTGAGGGGTAGGGTCCACCCGTGCTTTACCCAAAACCTTGTAATATGTGCTTCCAGCACCTCTCGAGTGTCTTGAACAAGGAAGGAAACCCTACAGGAGGTGTTCCTGCAGGGTTCCCAACCCTTCAAGCAGTATCCTCCACAGGCTCCAGCAGGCACTGCTTTGCACATCTCACCAGGAGGGTCTTGCCATGAGAGCTGATGAAAGTTGCCCTTGCCAGGAAGCCTCCCCAGGCAGCTCCGCAGAGGTGAAGCCAGGTTGTGAGTCCCCTCCAGTTCTTCCAGGCAATCTCTGCAAGCTTTCAAAGATCGACTTTTCTTCCTACTCCTGCTCCTCCCCTTCAGCTCTACTTGATGCTTCCTGATGTTTCTAGGTTTCCTAGGTGGTGCTAAGAATGGATTACTCTGGAAGCAGGGGAGTAACACGAGGAAGAGCCCCAGTCCACACAGGAAGCCAAGGATGATATCAATCACCCAGGAAGTTGGGCTGGATCTCAGCCAGATAGCAACAGTGTTTTTCAAAGAAAAGCGATTCTCCATCTTCTGAACTGCATTGCCGCCCTCAGGCAACAGAGCCCTGGGAGTTCACTTGATGGCAGAACCCCAGGCCTGCATCACAGAGCTGTGGCCTTGTCACAAAGGGCTCCTGAGTGTGGGGGAGGGGCACTAAGAGCAATAGGCTGAATCACTGCCCCTCCTTCCCATCCAGACCTTTATCCAGCTTTATCCGGAGAGAGCTGCAGAGAGCCACACCGGCGGACATGTGGCGGCGCCGGGGTTGGGCGCCGGTGGGGCCGGCCAGGTGCAGGTGGAGGGGCTCGCGGGCCGCACGGACGGCACCCGGGCCCGCGGCGGAGTCTGGGTCCGGGCCAGCCACCCCCGGAGCGTCGGGTGTGCCACTGCCTTCCAGGGCCGCCTTCGGGCCGCATGGAGCGGCCCCTCTGGCGCTCTGTGGTGGTGGTGGGGGGTGGCGGAGGAGGT
This sequence comes from Mesoplodon mirus, assembly GCF_964341445.2. Classification (NCBI taxonomy): domain Eukaryota; kingdom Metazoa; phylum Chordata; class Mammalia; order Artiodactyla; family Ziphiidae; genus Mesoplodon; species Mesoplodon mirus. The sequence continues at coordinate 126,492,900 of NC_138976.1, read as the reverse complement.
GGGGCCTGCAGCGGTGCCCGGCGGGGGGCGGAGCTGACGGCCACCGCCACGGGTGACTAAAGGAGAAGGCGGAGCTGCAGCGGGAGGCCAAAAGCCTACAGCCTACAGCACCCGGTATTCCCAGGCGGTCTCCCATCCAAGTACTAACCAGGCCCGACCCTGCTTAGCTTCCGAGATCAGACGAGATCGGGCGCGTTCAGGGTGGTATGGCCGTAGACGGGGGCGGGGACCGCGGGCTGCCTCTTGAGGCCCAGCATCGCTTGTCCTTGCGCCTTACCGCCATCCCCGCGGCCAGCCCGCCCCGGCAGCGCCCCGCCGCCCGCCCAGGCAGGGCAACGGAGGCCTCGGGTACCGGGGCGTGGCGGAGGGGCCGTTTTAAACTTCTGGTACAGAAAAACAGAAAAAAACGGAGAGTACAATTAACCTCTTGAAATTGTCCTCTTGCATGGTTGCCCTCTTTAGAAGTTTTGGGTCCATTTTCGACCCCAGGATTGTTTTTCAGGGCAGGTGCCATTTACAGGCTGCAATGAGTGTGAATATTTAGTGACCATGAGCACTGGGTTTAAAGCTGCTGTTGTGGCAAACGGCCACAAGGCGGCAGCATTTCTCCATTCCCAAATCTGGTTACTAGGGCAGCAGAGCCTTTCGGGGACCAATGGAATACAGAAGAAGGCATCACTGAAGTCTAATACAGAATACCGTGTCCTGGTGGATGGTAGAATGACCAGCAGGGTGTAGGAATTAGGAACTACCGGATGTATATCCTCGGTGGCTTCACTGACTGTCCCGACATCGTTTACCAGGTCCCCAGCAGCCCACGGGGCTCTCGTGGTCAGGGCAATCCCAGGATATGGAGCTCACCTGGGCAGGCCCCCCCTCCCAAGCAGCCCATGGCGCTCTTGTGGTCAGGCCCCTCCCAGGATACGGAGCTGCCCTGGGCAGGTACCCCGGCAGGGATGGGCACACAGGTACCGTGCACGTAGCCCTCATTGCAGAGCAGCCCAGATCACCTGTCACTCAGAGCTGACACAGAGCACCTCAGAGCAGGACTTGAGCTAACAAACAGCAGCTCCGACAGGTCTGTGACCCTGGGCATCACTCTGTGCGGCCTCCCTCTGCCTGGTCTTCCAGAGGCTTCCACCGCAGCCGGGGCACCAGACCTCTGTCTCCACCCATCACCCCTCCTCTCCCTGACTCCTGGGTTCCTCTCATTAGGAGAGGGTCTTCTTGAAGTTGTCTCCCACTCATGGGCCAGATAAAAGGATTAGAAAACAAGCCGGAGCTGCAGCCCCTTGTGTATCCAGACTCTCAGGAGCCCACACCTGTTCCTTGGACCTGGCCGGTTCAGCGAGGTCCATTTTCTGCAATGTGAGTCCCTGAGGGGTGAGGATGGGCTGACCTGGGCAGCCTGACCCTGCCGGCCAGCCCTCCCCAGGTGTGCCTGGCTTGAGGTCCATTTAAACACGGCTCCAGGCAGCAAGAGCCCCTGCAGCTGTGCCTGACGCCATATTCTCTGCCCCGTCAGCAGTCTCGGGGCTGTGCTGGTGGGAGGGAGTGAGGGGCCACGGCTCTGTGGGTGGCCCGGTGTGAGTGGGGCTCTGCTGGACTTTCGGCAGGAGTTGCCGGGCTGCCACCTGCTAAAGAAGAGGATGTGTCACCCATACCTTCCGTTGGAATATCTCCCCGGGCAGAGGTGAGGAAGGAAAAAAGCAGTGGGGGCCGGGACAGGAGGAGTATCTCAGGCAGGGAAATGGAAAGCTTCCAGAAGAGCGCCCGGGGCCAGGACCATCCTGGCTGGCCTGCAGGCACCAAGTCGGCCTGCGTGCTGTCGCTGCTGTGGCTCCACGGCCCTTCCTCTAGGCTTTCAAGTCCTTGGACATATTCAGGTGTTTTACCTGGGAAGGGTGGGAACAGTTCAGCAGCAGCTGGCCTGGGGCTCGGCTCACATTTACTCACAGACGCCTCGGCACGGTCCCCCAGCTTTGCAATGAGGACGCTCCTTGCGGGTGTGGGGGGGCTGCTGGCTGCATGGGAGATGATTCCCCACCTCTGACCAACTTCAGAATTGTTTGCCACTGGAGCCAGTGCCCTGATAGGGTTTTCCTGTGTATAACTGGGGGGTTCAGGTTTTTTTTTTCTTTTTTGGATCAAGTTAGATTTTATTCCTCTTCTATGTATTTATAGATATAAGCATGGAAATAATTCATTCCTATAAATACATCTGTGTGAAGGGAAGAACTTTTTTTCCGTTTTATTTTAAAATTTTATTTATTTTTTAAAATTTTGAAATTTAAGTTTATTTTTTATTCAGCAGGATTATTATTAGTTATCTATTTTATGCATATACATGTATACAGGACAATCCCAATCTCCCGACTCATCCCACCACCAACAACCCATGGCTTCTCCCCTCTTGGTGTCCATACGTTTGTTCTCTACCTCTGTGTCTCTATTTCTGCCCTGCAAACCGGGTCATCTGTACCATCTTTCTAGGTTCCACATATATGCATTAATATACAATATTTGTTTTTCTCCTTCTGACTTACTTCACTCTGTATGACAGTCTCTAGATCCGTCGACGTCTCCACAGATGACCCAGTTTCGTTCCTTTTTATGGCTGAGTAATATTCCGTTTTATAGATGGACCACATCATTATCCGTTCGTCTGTCTGTGGGCATTTAGGTTGCTTCCATTACCTGGCTATTGTAAATAGTGCTGCAATGAACATTGTGGTGAATGTGTCTTTTTGATTTATGGTTTTCTCTGGCTATATGCCCAGAAGTGGGATTGCTGGATCCTATGGTAATTCTATGTTTAGTTTCTTAAGGAACCTCCATGCTGTTCTCCATAATGACTGTATCAATTTACATTCCCACCAATAGTGGAAGAGGGTTCCTTTGGTCCACACCCTCCCCAGCATTTGTTGTTTGTACATTTTCTGATGATGCCCATTCTAACAGGTGTGAGGTGATACCTCACTGTAGTTTTGATGTGCATTTCTCTAATGATGAGTGATGTTGAGCAGCTTTTCATGTGCGTCTTGGCCATCTCTGTGTCTTCTTTGAAGAAACGTCTATTTAGATCTTCTGACCATTTTTGTATTGGGTTGTTTGTTTTTTTTTAATGTTAAGCTGCATGAGCTGTTATATATATTGGAGATTAAACCTTTGTCCGTGGATTCGTTTGCAAATATTTTCTCCCATTCTGAGGGTTGCCTTTTTCCATTCCCGTTATTTTTTTAACAAAGAAAGAAAGAAAGAAAAAGAAGCAGAACCCTAATGTGCAGAACAAATTTGCAGAACAAAATATGCCTCTTGAAAGTGTCGTTTTGAAATATGGACGTCTTTTGAATTTTTTGGTCGATATATGACCCCAGGATTTGTTTTCAGGGCAGGTGTCATTTACAGGCCTGCAATGATTTTGAATATCAACTGACCATTAGCGCTGGGATTAAAGGTGCTGTTGTGTGAAACGGCCACAAGGGGGCAGCAGTTCTCCCTTACCAAATCTGCTTACTAGGGCAGCAGAGCCTCAATGGAAGTCGTGTTCTAGGTTGTAATTTAGAATGGAATGTGCCAGGAGAAGGCCCCTTAAGTTTGTCTCACTACTTCTTGTTCGTTTTTTTAATTTAATTTTTTTTATTTTTTTTATCACAGCGTGTTTGATTACAATGTTTGGCTTGTTGCAGGTGTGCAAGATGTGGTTCTTTTACACATATACATATGTCTGTTCTTGCTGGGATCCTTTTCCCATGTACGTTATGACAGAATGTTGAGTAGTCTTCTCTTGGTATTCTGTAGGTCTTTGGTGATTATATATTTCACCTGTGTTTGTATATGTCTGTTCACCCCAATCTCGTAATGTATCCAATCCTCACACCTTTCCGTTGGTGAACCATAAGTTTGTTTAATGAATCTGGGATTGCCCTTCTCTGTGGAAATATCTTCACTGGTATCAATTTTTAGGTAACACCTATAAGTGATATCATACGATACGTGTCTTTCTCTTTCTGACTTACTACAAGTCACGTGATCACCTCTAGACTCATCTACGGTGCTGCAAATGGCATGGTGTCCTTTTCTTCCTTGGCTAATATTCTGTCTGTACATGTACCAGTTCTTCTTTGTCCCCTCATCTGTTGATGGACTTTTTGGTTGCTTCCACGTCATGGCTATTGTAATGCTGCGGCAATGCACATTTGCCTGCCTGTGTCTTTCCAATTCTGTCTTCTTAGGTTATAGGCCCAGGAGTGGGCCTGCTGGATCATATGGTAGCGGAATGTTTACCTTGTAGAGGCACCTCCACTCTGTTCTCATTAGTGGCTCTTTCCAGGTTATGTCCCGCTTAAAGTTGAGGGTATGCACTTCTCCACAACACCTTCAGCATTTTTTGTTTGTAGTTTTTTTGCTGATGTGTGTTCTGACTAGTGTGAGCCGATACCACTTTGTGGCTGGATTTGCATGCGTCTCATAATCCCTTGAAATTGAGCTTTCTGGCGTGTCCTTCTTTTCTTCAACTGTGAGTACAGCTTACCTCTTCCAATTGTCTTCGTGAAGTGTGTGTGACATTTAGAAATATTTTGGCCATTACCTCCCTCGAGACGTTTTGAGGGCAGGTTTCATTCACAGCCCACCAGTACTGCTGCATATGAAGTGACCCTTAGCACAGGTCTTAAAGCTGCTGTTGCAGGTAACGGCCAGAGGGCGGCAGCATTTCTGCTTTTCCCAACCTGGGAACTAGGGAAACAGACCATCCGGGCAGTGGTGTTCCTCGGTTATATATTAGAGTGGAATGTGCCCCCAAAAGCTGATGTCTCCTTACTTATGTTTGTTTTATAAATTGTCTTTATATATATATATTATTGGAGTCATATTCCATTGTGTACATGGACCACTTCTTCTTTGTGCATTCCTCTGATGATGGACATTTTCGTAGCTTCCAAGTGTTGGCTATGGTAAATATTGCTGGAGTGGAGGATTGCCAGCCTGTGTTGCTTTTATGTTTTTTTTTTTTTTTTTGCGGTACGTGGGCCTCTCACTGCGGTGGACCCTCCCATTGCAGAGCACAAGCTCCAGACGCGCAGGCCCAGCAGCCCTAGCTCACGGGACAAGCCGCTCCGCGGCACGTGGGATCTTCCCGACCCGGAGCATGAACGCGTGTCCCCTGCATTGGCAGGCGGGCTCTCAACCACTGCACCACCAATGAAGCCCAGCCTGTGTTTTTTTGATTCTCATCCCCTCAGAGGATAGGCCCAGCAGTGGGTATGCTTGATTGAATGGTAGCTCAGTATTTACCTTTACAAGGCACCTCATTTTTCTTTTCATTACTGGCTCTTACAATGTCCCACTTTGGACCAAGTGTAGGCATTTCTCTAAAACCCCTTCAGCATTTACTTTGTGCAGAATTCTTGCTGATGGCCATTCTGACTGGTGTGAGCGGATAGGTTTTTGTAATTTGGATTTGCATATCTTTAATTATTCCTAATGTTCAGCATTTTTCCATGCCGTTTTAAATTTCTTTTTTTGGCCATTACACTATGCTTTTATTAGAAAAAAATATATATATATGTATTGGGGAACATTAAATATCTTGGATGTGCTAATGAGAAAATCATTTTCTCTACATGGACAGAATTTTTACTTGGAGACATGTTTTTCTACTAAAGGGAAGACTAAAGAAGGATTTTACTGTCGACCAGGCAAGACACATCCCCAAAGATGACAATGCCTTGGACAGTGTTTATGGCGGGCTGGGGCACGTGGAATCCTTGGCCCATACTGGCAGGTACTAACTGGAAACACACTCTTCCTGGGGGACAAGGATGGGAGGCACCTTAGGCCCAGCTGCTCATCGTCGAACCTTACACTTTTCAAACTATGTTGGTGTCTGACTTCCCTTTCCCTGACAGAACAACTCTGGCCCTTGGAGGTGGCTTTATGACTGCAGGCTGTAGAACCCATCATTCTCCCTCGCTCTGGGTAGGAGGTAAGCCTATGGTAGCAGAAACCCCCACATACTGGGACTTGGAATTCCACTCTGTGCTCATTTAACTCTGTGGCATGAAGTCCATGGTGAATTGCTCTTTTTTCTTCTACGATCTGTCCAACAGCTGTCATGAGTGCCTGACCCTCAGCAGTCTCACTCTTCTAGATTGATCTGCTTTTGACTGATCCGTGACTCCGGGCAGTGGCTGATATGGGCTTTTTTTTTTTTTTCTTTGCAGAGCATCTCGACCATTGACTTTTTTATTGGGGAAAATCCACTTTAAAAACAGCCTCATCCTTTTTCTGAAGAGGCTTTCTGGAGGGCTCTATTTCTTCTCTGGCATGAGCTGGAGACATCTGCTCCCAATAGAGTCTGTTATTCCCCTGACCTGGGCAGGGCGGCTCATACTTCCAGCTTGAGGGGTCCCTCATTCTTTAAACCTCTCTTCGTGCTCTCCTGGTTTATGCCTCCTACGGTCCTCTCTTTTGTAAGTAGGGGCAATCATCTTGCTCTGGCTCTTCCATGAGTCTTGGAGTTTTGAAGTTTGGGGCTCCTGCTGCCCTAGGTTGCTCCTTTGGCCTTCCGTAAGGCCACTTGTCTCCTGGGAAGCTAACGTGTCTCTGGTGGGGACTCTCTGGGGATGGCACTGAGGCACCTGAGAAGCCAAGTTGTCTGCAGCAAGGAACCTGTGTTTGGGAAAGTCCTGAAGCTGGTTGCCTGACTGTACCTTTACTTTGGAGTTAAACTCACTAGCAACCTCCATGTTAAGGCATGGCTCACCTAGATGTTGGAAAACAGACATTCTAGGTAGTAGGAAACTTTTACTGGCCCCTGGCACCTCTAAACTCCTCATAGGTACATCTGTGGTTTGGGATTTTGTCAACACTTTGGTTTCCAAGATAACACTAGACTGTGGTTGAAGAGCAGGAGACTCCTTGGCCTCCACAGCCTCCCTGGCCTCTTCACCTCTCACAGATTGGGATCCTAAGTTCACCTCCATCACTGTTACCCTATGGCAGGGGTCTCCTGAGGCCTGACCACCACTCTCCTCTCTTGGCTCGTTCCTGACCATTGCTGAACTTGGACCTGGCTCTAGGCTGTCCCTCTTGACCCATTCCACAGTCTCACTCTTCCAAGTTCTGCCCACAAGGCTGAGTGTGAGGGACTGAGAAGGTGGCCTGCCCTGCTGTGCAGTCAGAGAAGCCTTTGAGGGCCCATGGTAGTCACCAGGTGGAATCGCTCCCAGGGCACTCTGGATTTCCTTACACACAGTGGAGGGGACAAGGAGAGGCCTCTTCAGGGCAGGAACGGACTCTTCTGTTCTCACCTTCTCTCCTGAATGAGCCTGAGGAGGTTTCTCCGGGAACTCAGCAAACGTGACTGTTGAGTGGGACCCAGATACACAGGTGGCTGAAGGGGACGAGGCTAACCGCAGGGTGGTGGAGGGTTGGAACTTTGTCGACTTCAAGAGATTGATGGGCTTGAGGACCTTGAGGGGTAGGGTCCACCCGTGCTTTACCCAAAACCTTGTAATATGTGCTTCCAGCACCTCTCGAGTGTCTTGAACAAGGAAGGAAACCCTACAGGAGGTGTTCCTGCAGGGTTCCCAACCCTTCAAGCAGTATCCTCCACAGGCTCCAGCAGGCACTGCTTTGCACATCTCACCAGGAGGGTCTTGCCATGAGAGCTGATGAAAGTTGCCCTTGCCAGGAAGCCTCCCCAGGCAGCTCCGCAGAGGTGAAGCCAGGTTGTGAGTCCCCTCCAGTTCTTCCAGGCAATCTCTGCAAGCTTTCAAAGATCGACTTTTCTTCCTACTCCTGCTCCTCCCCTTCAGCTCTACTTGATGCTTCCTGATGTTTCTAGGTTTCCTAGGTGGTGCTAAGAATGGATTACTCTGGAAGCAGGGGAGTAACACGAGGAAGAGCCCCAGTCCACACAGGAAGCCAAGGATGATATCAATCACCCAGGAAGTTGGGCTGGATCTCAGCCAGATAGCAACAGTGTTTTTCAAAGAAAAGCGATTCTCCATCTTCTGAACTGCATTGCCGCCCTCAGGCAACAGAGCCCTGGGAGTTCACTTGATGGCAGAACCCCAGGCCTGCATCACAGAGCTGTGGCCTTGTCACAAAGGGCTCCTGAGTGTGGGGGAGGGGCACTAAGAGCAATAGGCTGAATCACTGCCCCTCCTTCCCATCCAGACCTTTATCCAGCTTTATCCGGAGAGAGCTGCAGAGAGCCACACCGGCGGACATGTGGCGGCGCCGGGGTTGGGCGCCGGTGGGGCCGGCCAGGTGCAGGTGGAGGGGCTCGCGGGCCGCACGGACGGCACCCGGGCCCGCGGCGGAGTCTGGGTCCGGGCCAGCCACCCCCGGAGCGTCGGGTGTGCCACTGCCTTCCAGGGCCGCCTTCGGGCCGCATGGAGCGGCCCCTCTGGCGCTCTGTGGTGGTGGTGGGGGGTGGCGGAGGAGGTGGGGCCTGCAGCGGTGCCCGGCGGGGGGCGGAGCTGACGGCCACCGCCACGGGTGACTAAAGGAGAAGGCGGAGCTGCAGCGGGAGGCCAAAAGCCTACAGCCTACAGCACCCGGTATTCCCAGGCGGTCTCCCATCCAAGTACTAACCAGGCCCGACCCTGCTTAGCTTCCGAGATCAGACGAGATCGGGCGCGTTCAGGGTGGTATGGCCGTAGACGGGGGCGGGGACCGCGGGCTGCCTCTTGAGGCCCAGCATCGCTTGTCCTTGCGCCTTACCGCCATCCCCGCGGCCAGCCCGCCCCGGCAGCGCCCCGCCGCCCGCCCAGGCAGGGCAACGGAGGCCTCGGGTACCGGGGCGTGGCGGAGGGGCCGTTTTAAACTTCTGGTACAGAAAAACAGAAAAAAACGGAGAGTACAATTAACCTCTTGAAATTGTCCTCTTGCATGGTTGCCCTCTTTAGAAGTTTTGGGTCCATTTTCGACCCCAGGATTGTTTTTCAGGGCAGGTGCCATTTACAGGCTGCAATGAGTGTGAATATTTAGTGACCATGAGCACTGGGTTTAAAGCTGCTGTTGTGGCAAACGGCCACAAGGCGGCAGCATTTCTCCATTCCCAAATCTGGTTACTAGGGCAGCAGAGCCTTTCGGGGACCAATGGAATACAGAAGAAGGCATCACTGAAGTCTAATACAGAATACCGTGTCCTGGTGGATGGTAGAATGACCAGCAGGGTGTAGGAATTAGGAACTACCGGATGTATATCCTCGGTGGCTTCACTGACTGTCCCGACATCGTTTACCAGGTCCCCAGCAGCCCACGGGGCTCTCGTGGTCAGGGCAATCCCAGGATATGGAGCTCACCTGGGCAGGCCCCCCCTCCCAAGCAGCCCATGGCGCTCTTGTGGTCAGGCCCCTCCCAGGATACGGAGCTGCCCTGGGCAGGTACCCCGGCAGGGATGGGCACACAGGTACCGTGCACGTAGCCCTCATTGCAGAGCAGCCCAGATCACCTGTCACTCAGAGCTGACACAGAGCACCTCAGAGCAGGACTTGAGCTAACAAACAGCAGCTCCGACAGGTCTGTGACCCTGGGCATCACTCTGTGCGGCCTCCCTCTGCCTGGTCTTCCAGAGGCTTCCACCGCAGCCGGGGCACCAGAACTCTGTCTCCACCCATCACCCCTCCTCTCCCTGACTCCTGGGTTCCTCTCATTAGGAGAGGGTCTTCTTGAAGTTCTCTCCCACTCATGGGCCAGATAAAAGGATTAGAAAACAAGCCGGAGCTGCAGCCCCTTGTCTATCCAGACTCTCAGGAGCCCACACCTGTTCCTTGGACCCGGCCGGTTCAGCAAGGTCCATTTTCTGCAATGTGAGTCCCTGAGGGGTGAGGATGGGCTGACCTGGGCAGCCTGACCCTGCCGGCCAGCCCTCCCCAGGTGTGCCTGGCTTGAGGTCCATATAAACACGGCTCCAGGCAGCAAGAGCCCCTGCAGCTGTGCCTGACGCCATATTCTCTGCCCCGTCAGCAGTCTCGGGGCTGTGCTGGTGGGAGGGAGTGAGGGGCCACGGCTCTGTGGGTGGCCCGGTGTGAGTGGGGCTCTGCTGGACTTTCGGCAGGAGTTGCCGGGCTGCCACCTGCTAAAGAAGAGGATGTGTCACCCATACCTTCCGTTGGAATTTCTCCCCGGGCAGAGGTGAGGAAGGAAAAAAGCAGTGGGGGCCGGGACAGGAGGAGTATCTCAGGCAGGGAAATGGAAAGCTTCCAGAAGAGCGCCCGGGGCCAGGACCATCCTGGCTGGCCTGCAGGCACCAAGTCGGCCTGCGTGCTGTCGCTGCTGTGGCTCCACGGCCCTTCCTCTAGGCTTTCAAGTCCTTGGACATATTCAGGTGTTTTACCTGGGAAGGGTGGGAACAGTTCAGCAGCAGCTGGCCTGGGGCTCGGCTCACGTTTACTCACAGATGCCTCGGCACGGTCCCCCAGCTTTGCAATGAGGACGCTCCTTGCGGGTGTGGGGGGGCTGCTGGCTGCACGGGAGATGATTCCCCACCTCTGACCAACTTCAGAATTGTTTTGCTGCTGGAGCCAGTGCCCTGATAGGGTTTTCCTGTGTATAACTGGTGGGTTCTGTTTTTTTTTTTTTTTTCTTTTTTGGTTCAAGTTAGATTTTATTCCTCTTCTATGTATTTATAGATATAAGCATGGAAATAATTCATTCCTATAAATACATCTGTGTGAAGGGAAGAACTTTTTTTCCGTTTTATTTTAAAATTTTATATATTTTTAAAAATTTTGAAATTTAAGTTTTTTTTTTATTCAGCAGGATTATTATTAGTTATCTATTTTATGCATATACATGTATACAGGACAATCCCAATCTCCCGACTCATCCCACCACCAACAACCCATGGCTTCCCCCCTCTTGGTGTCCATACGTTTGTTCTCTACCTCTGTGTCTCTATTTCTGCCCTGCAAACCGGGTCATCTGTACCATCTTTCTAGGTTCCACATATATGCATTAATATACAATATTTGTTTTTCTCCTTCTGACTTACTTCACTCTGTATGACAGTCTCTAGATCCGTCGACGTCTCCACAGATGACCCAGTTTCGTTCCTTTTTATGGCTGAGTAATATTCCGTTTTATAGATGGACCACATCATTATCCGTTCGTCTGTCTGTGGGCATTTAGGTTGCTTCCATTACCTGGCTATTGTAAATAGTGCTGCAATGAACATTGTGGTGAATGTGTCTTTTTGATTTATGGTTTTCTCTGGCTATATGCCCAGAAGTGGGATTGCTGGATCCTATGGTAATTCTATGTTTAGTTTCTTAAGGAACCTCCATGCTGTTCTCCATAGTGACTGTATCAATTTACATTCCCACCAATAGTGGAAGAGGGTTCCTTTGGTCCACACCCTCCCCAGCATTTGTTGTTTGTACATTTTCTGATGATGCCCATTCTAACAGGTGTGAGGTGATACCTCACTGTAGTTTTGATGTGCATTTCTCTAATGATGAGTGATGTTGAGCAGCTTTTCATGTGCGTCTTGGCCATCTCTGTGTCTTCTTTGAAGAAACGTCTATTTAGATCTTCTGCCCATTTTTGTATTGGGTTGTTTGTTTTTTTTTAATGTTAAGCTGCATGAGCTGTTATATATATTGGAGATTAAACCTTTGTCCGTGGATTCGTTTGCAAATATTTTCTCCCATTCTGAGGGTTGCCTTTTTCCATTCCCGTTATTTTTTTTAACAAAGAAAGAAAGAAAGAAAAAGAAGCAGAACCCTAATGTGCAGAACAAATATGCAGAACAAAATATGCCTCTTGAAAGTGTCGTTTTGAAATATGGACGTCTTTTGAATTTTTTGGTCGATATATGACCCCAGGATTTGTTTTCAGGGCAGGTGTCATTTACAGGCCTGCAATGATTTTGAATATCAACTGACCATTAGCGCTGGGATTAAAGGTGCTGTTGTGTGAAACGGCCACAAGGGGGCAGCAGTTCTCCCTTACCAAATCTGCTTACTAGGGCAGCAGAGCCTCAATGGAAGTCGTGTTCTAGGTTGTAATTTAGAATGGAATGTGCCAGGAGAAGGCCCCTTAAGTTTGTCTCACTACTTCTTGTTCGTTTTTTTAATTTAATTTTTTTTATTTTTTTTATCACAGCGTGTTTGATTACAATGTTTGGCTTGTTGCAGGTGTGCAAGATGTGGTTCTTTTACACATATACATATGTCTGTTCTTGCTGGGATCCTTTTCCCATGTACGTTATGACAGAATGTTGAGTAGTCTTCTCTTG